>NC_083438.1:14202674-14540097 GCF_020745735.1 Hemiscyllium ocellatum
TAATTTAAACTGATTGGTTAAATTCGAACTGTTGTGAAAACATAGCAACCAAAACTCAGGCATTTGTTTCACAGCCAAATGTTCCATATTCTCAATGATCCAGTACGCTCTGAGACTGCTGGTCAGCCACATGACAGGGGTGTGTAAGCTCTCAGTGCAAAACAGCTTTCACTCTCTCTTCAAGGTACAGGACACGGCTTCACCTTCATAATATATTAAACAAACAAATGAACAACTAAACAGATAAATCCCCTCTCTCCCGTCCCCATTGAACATTATTGGGACAGGGACAATAATGATTTAAAATCCAAAGGTAGTCGCCCTGCTCACTTCAACTAAAAATAAATTCTCCCCTCACCAATTCCCACCAAGTGTATCTGGGACAGGGACAGTCCGGGGCTAAAATAAAAGCCCTCTTGACTCTTCCAAATGGCCCAAACCTGAAACAAAGGCCAAATAAGGCAGTCCTCTTCCTGAGGTACCAATCTAAGCACAAACAACCCCTCAAAAGGCAAAATGGAAACATATACGACAGCAATAAGCAACTAAATCAGAATATCATTATCAAGGGTGATTATGCACTCTGGTCCCCGTGGCACCTAATGGTCTCAAAAGGCCCCCACTGTAACAGTGAGCACCACACCTGAGCATAGACGTAACCATGAAAGGGTCAGATAGTCAGGAACAACAAGTCTTCCTTTGGCCTGGTCCCTGGGCCTGTTCATGGCCATCATGGCCAGGCCCAGGAACAAAGCCATGTCTGTCCCTCCCCGCACTGGGAGCCTGTAGATCAGGAGTGTGGCACAGAAGGGCAGTCAAAGATTTATCAGCTCCTTCCAAAAACAGAGAACACACTTGATGTATAAGTGGAAGATCATTGCCTCCAGGAAACAGAAGTGGGGGGCAGCACGGAGGCTCAGTGGTTAGCACTGCTACCTCACAGTGCCAGAGACCCGGGTTCAATTCCCCCCTCGGAAACTGTCTGTGTGGAGCTTGCACATTCTCCCCGTGTCTGCGTGGGTTTCCTCCGGGTGTCCCAGTTTCTTCCCACAGTCTAAAGATGTGCAAGTTAGGTCAACTGGCCATGCTAAATTGCCAGTTGTTAAGTCAGGGGTAAATGTAGGGAATGGTTCCATATGGGTTGCTCTTCAGAGGGTCGGTGTGGACTTGTTGGGCAGAAGAGCCTGTTTCCACACTGTATGGAATCTATAAAAAGAGAATGTGCACTGGCATCCGGTGAACTTGCCCCATCACTGGTTGCAGGGGACCACCACATGCAGCACTCTCTATCCCAGATCCCTGATCTAAGAGGAAGGGACCCCTTCATAGAGGGCCCTCCACTGGGCATCTTCATCCCCAGCGGGCAAAACCTCATGCCAACGTATATCTGAGCTGTGGGTGATGGCACAGCAGTGGAGAGTGGACAAATAATACCCCGGTGTCATCTGAAACGCCACCAAGAGGATATCCCCGAGGTGGCTTTTATTTTGGGGACCACGGCACAGAGGATGGTCCGCAGTGTGGGGCCAGTGTCGATTACCAGATAGACGGGATCAGTTCGTTTGAAAGCCCACTGCCACGGACCGAACAGAAATGTCAAACACTGTCTCCAGTTACACCTTGGAGAGGATGCTGGCACTCGGGCATCCTCCACAGGTCAGCTGGATCTATGAACATGAGGAGCACGTCATCGCTGTGCTCTCATCCTGTACAATCACAGGGAGACATCCCTACTCAAGGAATCAAATCCTCTCACTATGAAGGCCAACATCCCATCTGACTTCTTCACCACCTGTTGCTTCTGCAATGCTCACTTTCAGCGACTAGTGTACAAGGGACACCCAGGTCTTACTGCACTACACCCCCTACCTTTCACAATCCATCACTATTCCAATAATAATCCCATCTGTAACTGTGCAGCTGATGTTAACTAATTGGCAGTAAACTCTCACAGAGAGGCTTGGCTGGGTTGTAGAATCTGATGAATAAAACATTTCATCGAATGGAAATATTCAAAATGAAGCAAGTGTAGGCCATTCAGCCCTTCAAGTTGACCTCACCCATTCAATAAAATCATGTCTCATCATTCAACACAATCCACAGTTCCCTTGCTTTCTTACTGTAATCTCTAAAACATTGATCCAGCTCCTTCACAAACAACCTACAATGTTTGGGCCGTGCCACTTTTCTGAGGCAGAGAATCCCACAGGTTTCCCACTCTCTGTGTGAAGACATTACTCTTTTTGTCAAACCTACTCTTTCTCCTTTAGACTGTGGTTCTGGAACACCCAGGTTTAACCACAGTACACCCCCACACCTTTCCCAATCTATCACTATTCCGATAATAATCCATTTTCCTTTTGGCTCCCAAAGTGGATAATGTGATACAGATCCACATTGAACTGCATCTGCTGTGCATTGGCCCACACACACAACTTATCCAAATCACACTGAAGTCTCTCCAAATCCTCTTTCACAGTTCTTTCTCCCTCCCAGCTACGTGTCTGTCTTTAAACCCAGTGGAAGTTAATAAATACTGCTTTATCAATGGATAAATCACAAACTGTTTCTCATCCCACTTCCAGTTTCGGGGGACAATTAAGTTTCAAAATGGTGGGAAACTGAGGGGATCGTGTACCTGTTAGCTCCAGTACATAATGAAGCATCACTGATCGACAGTAATTAGTTGCCTGTCCATTGTCATTTGCACCTGTTGGGGCAGCACCTGGTCAGAGGTGGCACAACACTGTCACCCGTTGGCATAAATATGGCTGCACCACGGAATTACCTTGACCGATCCAGCATTTAAGTGAGGTGATAAGTGAGCACAATGATAGCTTTGATGAGGAGTTATCCCACGGTAACAGGGTCTACTTTGAACAAAGAATATCACAACGTAATATACAGAGAGTTCTATAAAAAACAACAGAGACAGTTGAATAAGAGGTGTATCACAACAGACAGCCTGCAGTTTGTACTGTTACAACTTCTATATTAATTAAGCCAAACACCCAGAAATGATCACTTCACATCGTTATCTATTAAAATATGAGTGACAGAGAACCCCCAAAGTCTACTAATTGAAGAAAAGACTATCAACTTATTCCTTACCTCTAAAAGTGAATATTAAACAACAGCAGTTCAGAACTCTATGCCTCCTTCCTCTGAACTGCTTACTCCCTGCCTCCAACTCTGTTCCAATATTGCCCATATTAAAATGACATCAACTTAATTTCAAAACCATACAGCAGCTGCCATCTTCAGTGTCTTCCTTCTTACGGGTGATGATCTCCCTGGTTCATCTTCTTTCCTCTTATTCCTCATATGTTTCATACGAAAAGGTAATTTTAATCAAAAATGTTTCCTTATTCCTTGGATCTGTGTTGATGGCAATTGGTCTGTCCAATGTTCAAAATGCCTGCAGTTTTAATATCCCCACATTGGTTGGCAAAACAATAAATTCAAACTCGACTGAGTGTCAGCATCCTGCAGCATAATTTAGACTGATTGGTTAAATTTGAATTGCTGTCGAAACAGCAACCAACTCAGGTATCCATTTCATAGCCAAATGTTGCATATTTTCAATTTCCCAGTACACTCTGACACTGACATCTGATCATATACACAGGTGCTTATAAGCTCTCAGAGTAGAACAGCATTCACTATCTCTTAAAGGTACAGTACATGTCTTCAACTTCATAATACTCCCCTACAAAAGAAAAAATAAACCATCACAACGAAAAGATGTCTCCATTTTTTTTCTAATTCTTAATCTCATTACAACGAAATACATAGGGCATTAATCTAAGTTATAGTTTCATATTAGTTTCTGCACACATATGTATATATAATGTTGCAATCAGTTCAGTCTTATCTGTACATTTTCATTTAAATCCATGATAACGCATCTGCTGTCACATTTTTACGAATTGCAACATGTACAGTTTGTCCATTAAAAGTCTGGAACACAAGACTCCAATGAAATAGTCTCATATTTTTGTATTTAAATATTTACAAGAATGGACGAGGATTATGGTCCGTGCACACAAAGCTCTCTGCCACATTGTTCGTCACATAAACATTCACGTGTTGTAAAGCCAGTACCAAACTCAATAGTTCTTTTTCAATGGTCGAGTATTATCTCTGGTGAGTGCTGAGGTCTTTGAAAAGTAGCCAATTTCACTGTTCAATTCCATCTTTATCTTCTTGTAACAGTGCGGCTCCAACTCTTTTGCAGGTTTTCAAAACGTTTGGTGTAGCTAAAATTGATGCGATGGTTAATACTGAGCTAAATTGTTAAATGATCCCTGGCATTGTTCTTCCCACCAATATTTTGTGTCCCTCTTCAGGAAATCTGTTCGCAGTGCCCCCCGGCTGCTGAAGGTTGGAACAAACTTCCAGGAGAACCTGCTTCATCCCAAAAACTGAAGCACCTCTTTCTTGGAGAATGGTCGTGGAAATTCTTTGTTGGCCTTCATCTTCTAGGGTGGCACTGCGGCACAGTGGTTAACACTGCTACCTGACAGCGCCAGAGACCCGGGTTCAATTCCCACCTAGGGTGACTGTCTATGTGGAGTTTGCACATTCTCCCCGTGTCTGTGTGGGTTTCCTCCGGGTGCTCCAGTTTCCTCCCAAAGTCCAAAAATATGCAGGTTAGGTAAATTGGCCATGCTAAATTGCCCATAGTGAAGGGTTAAATGTAGGGGAATGGGTCTGGGTGGGTTGCTCTTCGGAGGGTCGGTGTGGACTCGTTGTGTCGTAGGGCCTGTTTCCACACTGTAAGTAACCTAATCATCACACTCTTTGGGGTTATTCATCCATTACTGATGCTATGTCCCAAGAACATCACCGCTGCCTTCACAAATTCTGTTTTCTTTAAGATTATTACCAGTTCTGCGTCTCATAATTGTGCGATGAGATCTGCCAACTGTACCATGTGAGCTTTCCGTGGCTCGCTAAAGATCACTGCATCATCCAAATAATCTGCACAGTTTGTTAATACAGCCACTACTCTGTTTATCAGTCCTTGGAAAGAGACTGGTGTATTCTTCATTCCAAAAGGCATCACTTTGAGGGATACAGCCCATTTGTCGTTGCAAATGCGGAAACTTCTTTCACTTTCTCTGATAAAGGTACCTGCCAGTTATCACACAGTGTTCAACTTTGTGATGTAACTGGCTTGTTCAACTTTCCCTATACAGTCCTCTAATCTTGGTATTGGGTATGAGGCTGATTTTGTTATGGTTTGATCTTCCAATAAGCCACACAAAATCGTTGAGTCCTGTCAGGTTTTGGAACTAACATGTTTGGTGAACTCCATTCACTCTGACTCGGTTCAATGATATCTTCATTGAGCATTGCAGTCACTTTCGACTGATCCTATATGGCTTTGAAAGGATTAAATCTGTAAGGGTGTTGTTTTATTGGAACAGCATTCCCGACGTCTACCTCATGCACAATAGCATTCATCCTTCCCATCTTATCCCTACCTTTGTCCACATGTTGCTGAAACAGACCTTTCAACTGGGTTATTTGTTCCTGAAACAGGTACTTCACTAACCTATCCCAGTCCTTCAGGACTTCCTTCTTATTTAACATATTTTGAGGCACATCATATTCCACGACATATGGATTTGATTCCTCTCTGCAGGGTTGTCATGAACACCTTTTCTCCAGTTCCCTGTGTATATTATAATAAGGTTTCAACATATTCACAGGACATACACGATAGAGTTTTTCCTATCTGGCATCTTTCCCAGATAGTGTATCTGAATAAAGTTTTTCTCAATTTGAAAGGGACCACTAAACTGAGCTTTGAAGCGATCTCCTATGACTGGTAACAACACTGTTACATTACCCACATGGAAAACTTACGAATTTTAGAGTATTTATCTGCCACTTGCTTTTTTCTGTGTTGTTCCCTCTTCAGGCGCTGTTTCGCAAACTCACCCACTTGATTAAATCTCTCCCTCAACCCAAATCAATAATAAAAAGAGATACCTGATCTCAGTCCTGTCAATTGCTTTTTAATTAATTTCAAAGGCCCTCTCACTTCATGTCCGGATATTAACTCAAAGGGAATAAACTGAGTTGATTTGTTTGGGGCATCTCTCATGGCAAACAATACAAATGGGATACGTTTATCCCAAACATTCGGATAATCCTGTAAGTGCACTCTTAACATGGTCTCCAGGGTCTGATTCCACCTTTCCAAAGGCCGGAGCTATCCTTTATTAAACAGTGGAGCAGTAAAGTTAGACGCTTGGTCTGACTGAATCTCTCTGTGTAGCCCATAACGTGTGAAGAAAGCTACGAACTCCTCGACCATCCTTCTTGTCTTCATACTCTGTAATGGAATTGCCTCTGGAACTCTGGTGGACACATTCTTTATGGTTAGCAAGTATTGGTTACCACTTTTAGTTTTAGGGAGGGGCATATCCCCCACTCAACCATTACCATCAAGCCAGGGGATCAACCTTGGTTCAATGGAGAGTGCAGGAGGGAATGCCAGGTGCAGCATCTGGCATTACTAAAATTGAGGTTACAAACTTATGAAGCTACCTAACAGGTCTACTTGTGTGCCAAATGGCACAGACAGAACTAAGCGATCCCATAACCAATGGATCAGATCTAAGCTCTGCATTGTTGCACACGCAATGGTGGTGGACAATTAAACAACTCACTGGAGGAGGAGGAGGAGGCTCCACAAATATCTCCATCCTCAATGATGGAGGAGCCCAGCACATCAGTGCAAAAGATAAGGCTGATACATTCGCACTAAGGAAGATGATCATTGTTGTGGAGGGTCAGTCATCTCAGCTCCAGGACTTCTCTGCAGGAGTCCTTCACGATATTGTCTTCGGCCCAACAATCTTCAACTACTTCAACGATTACCTTCCATCTGTCAAAAGCCAGAACTGGGGATGTTCGTCGATACTTGCACAGTGTTCAGCACCATTTGTGACTCCTCAGATACTGAAGCAGTCCATGCTCAAATGCAACAAGATCTGGACAATATCCAAGCATGATCTGACAAATGACAAGTAACATTTGTGCCACACAAATGCCAGACAATGACCAACACCAATAGGAGACAGTCTAATTACCGCCGCTTGACATTCAACGGTATGCTATCATTGTTTCCCCCACTGTCAACATCCTTGGGTTTAACATTGACCGGAAACTCAATGGGACTCACTGCATAAACACAGTGGCTACAAGAGAAAGTCAGAGACCAGGGATACTGTGGCGAGTAACTTCACTTCCTGACACCCCGAAGTCAATCCACCATCGACAAGGCACAAGTCAGGAGTGGGACAGAATACTTCCCACTTGGCAGGATGGTTGTTGCTGCATCAAGACTCAAGAAGTTTGACACCATCCAGGACAAAGCAACCTGCTTTATTGGTACCACATCCACAAACCTTCAATCCTTCCACCACTGGTGCTCAGTAGCAGCAGTATGTACTAGCTACAAGATGCAGTGCAGAAATTCACCAAAGATCCTGGAACACCACCTTCAAACTCACAACCACTTTCACCGAAAAGGACGGGCAAGCAGGTACTTGGGAACATCACCAGCTGCAAGTTCCACTCCAAGCCACTCACCACCCTGCCTTGGAAATATACCATCGTTCCTTCACTGTCGTATCAAAATCATATGGAATTCCCTCCCTACCGCATTGTGGGTCATCCCACAGCAAGTGGACTGCAGCGATTCAAGAAGACAGCTCATTATCACCTTCTCAAGGGCAAATAGGGACGGGCTATCCATGCTGGCCAGCCAGCGATGCACGAGTCCAACAATGACCAACTCCATTACAATTTCAAACTAACTTTTCTCTGATTAAACACAATTCTAACCTATTTGCTTCTTCTAAAAGTATGTCATTCCTCTGTCTTTTAAATTTCATTGGCACATTTGCAAAGCATCTTTAAACCGGCAACGTCTTTAAAAATGTTAAAAGCCATTTGCCTCACTTCTAATTTAGCCAACTACAACTAACAGATGTTTTTAAAATGGTTCTTGAAGATGTGGGACACTAAATAGCAAGTTTTTTAATCTGCTGGGATCTTTTGTACCCCAAATCTGTTCAAACCTGTCCAAATCTCAGACTGGGTCTGTCTAAACCTGTCCAAATTGGGAACCTGAATCCCCAAACTGTTACGACACGGTGATGAACCCTTCTGTTAATTAAACCAAATACCCAGAAAATCTCACCTTGCCTCGCAATCTGTTAAAGTATGAATGACTGAGAACACCAAACTTTCGCTATTTAAAGGAAAAAAAATACCAATTTATTCTTTAACTCTAAAAGTGAACATCAAACAAAAACTATTTACAGGTCGACGATCCCTTTCTCTTAACTGCTTATTACCTGCGTCCAACTCAATAAGAGTATACTGTTCCAATAAAATACTTATTAAAATTACATTACTTTAATTTCAAAACCATCATTGGCTGTCATCTTCAGTGATTTTCTTCTTCCAGCTAAATATCTCCCTGAGTTGTCTTGTTCTTTTTTTCTGTGAATATGCTTCATTTGAAAAGTTACCTTTGATTCAAAGAGTTTTCCTAATTTCTTGGGTGTGTGTTGATGACAGGTGCTCTGTCCGATTTCCAACACCCTGCCTTCTTTCCTCCCCAACATCAGATTGGGCATAATTTAAATGGTTAAATTTGAATTGTTGTTAAAACAGTAACCAACTCAGGTATCCACTTCACAGCCAAATGTTGTATATTGTCAATCTTCCAGTAGACTTGGAGACTGCTATACTCAGATGCTTGTACATCCTCAGCAGAGAACAACATTAACTCTCTCTTAAAAGTATAGTACACACCTTCAACTTCATAACAGTGCCAAACATCAAAAAGTAAAGTAGAACCCACAACAACAAAGAGAAATGATAATGAATGTGATTCTGTCTTGAAAAATATCTGAGACATCAGACAAGTTCACTAAGCTTTGAAAGTTATTGAGTTTTAATGAGAAAAAGATGCTGCCCTAATGGGTAAAAAGAGTTAGTCAGAGAAGGGACAGTAAATTTCATCTCACTGGAATGAGTTATAATGCAGTTGCAAATAGAGGGCAGTCTCCAACTGGTCCTCCAAGTTCAGGTGGGATTGAAACCATTCACAACTCATTCGCTAAAGAATGCAAACAGGAAGTGTTAACATACAACTCTCTATATAACTAACTTCATATTAGAATTAACATTAGAAATCTTACAGCAATTAGTTAGAATTATCTTCCTTTTGTATCTCGTGTGATCAGCACAGAGGGAAATATAAGATCAGGAACTGATTTTGACTTAGATAACAAAGTATAAATTGAATAACAGAATTCGAGTAGCCCTGAGGGATAAACAAGTCTGGGAAATATCTTAAGGAGTGTTAACATTAACTTCGCAATGTGAATTCAGGAATACATTGTAAAATCCCAAGGCCTGATGATTGCGATATCAAATAAACATCATGAGGTGATGGGGACTCTTGGGCTCTCTGTCATTGATGAGGTGTTTCACAGGATTGGGAGCATGGATTATTGAGAAAGGTGCAATGGCAATGTTGCATGTGATTATTGTCAAGCAAACTGTCTAAAAATGCAGTGTCCCATTGGGGAAATGGCGGAGGGGGAATTGGAGCTGGAGGAGGTCACAGCGATGCAGAGATGTGCAGTGGTTGCAGGAGGTTACAGATGAGGGTCATGTAGGGACTGGAGGAGGTGACAGAAACAGGGTAGGATGTAGGCGGCTGGAGGAGGTGACAGAGACAGGGAGGGGTGTAGGGGCTGGAGGAGGTGAGAGAGACAGGGAGAGGTGTAGGGGCTGGAGGAGTAGACAGAGACTGGGAGGGGTGTAGGGGTTGGAGGAGGTAACAGAGATAGGGATGGGTGTAGGGCTGGAGGAGGTGACAGAGACAGGGAGGGGTGTAGGGGCTCGTGTAGGAAAGGCTTTAACATTGGAAGCACAATCCTCCGTGAACGAACTGCAGCCAGAACAAAATAAATCTGCCTGAATGGTCCTTCCTTCTTTCTCCGGTTTCACTCAGATAAATGTCTAGCTCTGTTTTTATTCAGCTGTCGAGTACACAGTTTGGTGTTTGTGGATGTGAGAGGTGGATCAGCAATCCACCCTTCAATGGTGGAACATTCTCAATGGAAACATCCGATACCTGCAGTCAGTCAGAGCTCTGCAACAGCTCTGTAATTACAGGGAGGTCACCAACATACACACTCAAAGCTGCAACTTTTTGTTCATGTCAAAATCTAAGAAAGGATCCACAGCAAAAATGGAGAGTATTCTACCTACCTGCTCCATGCTGGTGTTTTCCTGCTCCACATGGCCCTCCTCCAGCCGCTCTTCATCTCACCCCATCTCGAGAGACTTCAATTACGTCCTGCTTCATAGATGTACCTAGCTCACTGCTTATAGCAACATGATTCATCTTGACCACTTCCTATGTTGATGATCTCCACATTTCCCTCACTCTCTGGTGAAGTGCGGTTGTCTTGAATTCTCGCTTGCATTTATTAACGACTCTCTGATATTGATGGCCCGTAGGTTTGCTGTCTCCACATCTATCATTTTGGCAACTTTCATTATTTTTGAGGAAATATATCCCATCATTTATTGTATCCATTGCTCCCGATGCGGACTCCTCTACATTGGGGAGACTGGGTGCCTCCTAGCAGAGCACTTTCGGGATCATCTCCGGGACACCTGCACCAATCAACCACACGGCCTCTTGGCCCAACATGTCAACTCTCCCTCCCACTCTGCCGAGGACATGGAGGTCCTGGGCCTCCTCCACCGCCGCCCCCTCACCACCAGACGCCTGGAGGAAGAACACGTCATCTTCCGCCTTGGAAAACTTCAACCCCAGGGCATCAATGTGGACTTCAATAGTTTCCTCATTTCCCCTTCCCCACCTCACCCGAGTTCCAAACTTGCAGCTCAGTACTGTCCCCATGACTTATCCGGACTTGTCCTTCCTGCCGAGCTCCTTTTCCACCTATCCACTCCACCTTCTCCTCCCTGAGCTATCACCTTCATCCCCTCCCCCACTCACCCATTGTACTCTATGCAACTTTCTCCACACCCACACCCTCCTTCAGCTTATCTCTCCACACTTCAGGCTCACTGCCTTATTCCTGATGAAGGGCTTTTGCCCGAAACGTTGATTTCGCTGCACTTTGGATGCTGCCTGAACTCTTGTGCTCATCCAGCACCACTGATCCAGAATCCCTTTGAGAGAAAGAAAACCCAGATTACTACAGATCTAACCTATAACTTTTGATGACAATCTAGTAAATGTCAAGTTCACAATCTCCGGTGTCTCTCCATCCATTTTACAATTGAGTGCACAACCCTTCAATTATGTTTTTACCAATATATAAATAAC
This sequence comes from Hemiscyllium ocellatum, assembly GCF_020745735.1. NCBI lineage: Eukaryota > Metazoa > Chordata > Chondrichthyes > Orectolobiformes > Hemiscylliidae > Hemiscyllium > Hemiscyllium ocellatum. Next base: position 14,214,079 of record NC_083438.1, read on the forward strand.
AGAACTGTGCACTGTGATCGAAATTGAGTTTAGCCAAGATACATGGAGATTAGCAATGATGCAGTGTCAGGTGTGAGCTAACAAAGTTGTATAGAGGCAAGAACTGTGCTTAGTGATCCAATTGTAGTCTGAAAAGAGGATATAAAGACCAAGAATGTGCAATGTGCTCCCATTATCACCATCTGCCTCAAGTTGAGCAGATCCTGTGGAGGCAGCATGGGATTGTTCAACCCCGACATTTCTCGTTGCTGTAGAAACACAGCCAACATCATCAAACACCCCTTCCTCTCCAGGTATACAATCTTCCCATCTCTTCCGTCAGGTAGTAGATATAAAAGCTAAGACACATATAACCAACAGGTGCAAGAACAGCTTCTTCCCAGTTGGGATTACAGTGCTGAAAGGACCTCTCTAACTTCAAATCTGATGTTGATCTTGTTTTTGCGCAACCCCTGTGCAGCCGTAACCTTGAATACCTCACTCTGTCTAAACACCCTGTGGTTCATGCATGTTTTAATCTGCCTGTACTGCACAAAGATTTTGCCTGCCTTCATCTTGTGAACCTTGATTCCCTTACCAATCGGGAACCTATCCATCTCAATGTTAAATACACTCAATGACTTGGGCTCTCTCGCCTTGTGCAGCAATGTGTGGCTCAGAATCACCACCATCTGACTGAAAAAAATGCTCCTCATCTCCATTACAAAGGGTTGTCCCTTCACTCTGAGGCTGTCCCCACGGGTCCTTGTCTCTGACATTTATGGAAACATCTTCCTCATCTTCACTCTGTACAGGTCTCTCAGTATTCTGGAGGTTTCAATCAGAGTGTCCCTCATTCTTCTAAACTCTTGTCAAGTATAAACTCAGAAACCCCAACATACACGAAGACCTTCATCCTCAGGTCCTTTCCTGTAAAGACCCCACTAGACACTCTCCAAGTCCATCCCAACCTTCCTTCGATACTGAGACTCAAACTGCTCACAATATTACAAATCTGGTCTCACCAGAGCCTCATAGATCCTGAGCAATGCATCTCTACTCTTGTATTCTCTCCCTCTCGAAATGAATGCGAACATTACATTTACCTTCCTCACTGCCAACTGAAGCTGCCTTGTGAACCTGAAGGGAATCCTGAACTCAGACTCCCAAGGCTCTATGTGTTTCAGATTTCTGAAACCTTTCCCATTTAGAAACCCGTCTACGTCTTTATTCTTCTAATCACAGTGCATCACTTCAGACACTTTCCCAAAGTGTTATCCATCTCCCAACAGAAACTGAAAAAACCCTCAACTCGGACTCATCCTTAAGGATCTTTTTTATGCTTCAGGCCCGCCAGCATCTGTCCAGAGATAGAGAGATTGAAAGAGGGAGAGAGAGAAAGTAGAGTCAATATTTTGAGTCTGGAGAATGTTCCTGCGGAAAAGTATGTTTTGGACTTGATGTTGTGGCACAAAATTTCATCATCACTTCCCACTCTCTGTCAGTGAGAGTCTTTCTCGTTATTATGATGATTTAGTTTGGCGAGTCCCGGAGCCGGCCTTGTTGTTTATCTCCCCTGAAAGGGTTGTCTCTTTAAAGAGTCTTCCCCCTGAAGCAGCTGCTAACGGTCACTTGGGGCACGAGGCGGTCGTTAACCGCCATCTCGCGCGGGGCCTGAGGGGGCGGGGCCTGAAGATCAAATGGCGCCGGGGACACGCGGAAAGGAAAAGCGCCGAGAGAGAGCGGACTGTGTCAACATGTCCCGTCCCCGAGGGTCATGGTCATTGGGAGATGGATGTGGAGAGGGAGAGATTCCGCTCGGGCCTCCTCCCAGTGAGGGATCTTGTCGGTGAGCCGTTCCTGTTTATTTAATGTTCCCCCTCACCCAGCCAGAGGGTGTGTGTTTAAAACTGGAGGATACTGTGAGATGGTGAGCAGCTGGTGAAGGGAGAGGGATGGCTGATCACCGCCACCATGAGGCTGGCACCGTTTTATATCAGGCCGGAGCCGCTCCAGACCAGGAGGATCGCCGGTGACTGAGCAAAGGAAGAGAACTCGGACAGGTGAAGAGTGACAGGGTTTGGGAATCTCTTTCTCAAACAGTGGGCCATTCCAATCTAATTATTAAATTTAAATCTGAAATAACCTTTTTTTTCTCATAAAGCCCAGGGATATCAAGGGGTATGTGCTCAAGGCTGGCAAATGGAGTGAGGCCACAGATCAGCCGCCACTTTATCAAGAGGCTGAACAGGTTTGAAGGGCTGAATGGCCTCCTCTTGTTCCTATGAAGGTTGTTTACAAATTTAACAGAACTCTTAAGTAAAACTGAATGTTAATGAGTTAATAAGGATGGATAATCTATTCCAAGGCAGGGCTGGTTGTGCTGAAACAGCTGGGATGGGGCTGTGTATTTCTCAGTTTACAGTTACTGCTGATTGAGTCTCCAATATGGGATTGTGTTCACAATGTCCATAGAAAAGGACAACACAGGAATAGACCCTTCGGCCCACGATGTTGTGCCAATCATGACGCCAAATTAAACATTCTGCATGCTCCCGAGTTTTAGACGTTTTGATTCTGGGGAAAATATTCTGACTGTCAAGCCTATCAGTTGTGCGATATAAGTAAAGCAGTGTTACTTCTGCAATCATAATTACTGATGCAAGGTAAATGAACTCAAACCAGTGTATAATTGTTTCAGCCAACAGCTGAGTTAACAAGAATGGAAACTATGTGAAAGAAACATATAATTGCTTTTGTATTAGCTAAAATATGCATACAAGAGTGAAATGTGCCTGCAAACAATGGTAGATGTTACAGACAAATAGATAAGGTGCTGTGAGGGGAGGGGGTGAAGCCAGGTATACGTGTACAAACAGGAGTTATAAACATCTGGTTCCTGCTTCTGCAAAAACAAGAACAAACCACAATCATGAGGTTACAAGGTCATAGCAAGCAAGGAAGCAGATGGCAGTAAAGGAGGATATACCTAACAATGGACCACAGCAAGATGTGGTCAAACGGCCTTGTGAGGCCAGAAATAAGCATTTTGTCACAGACAAGGCCGGAGAAGGCAAGAGATAAACAAGAGTAATGGGTGCTGGTCTTAGAGAAGTGGGAGATGTAAACAGGGGAGGGGCAATAGAAGGAGGGAAGAGGAACGAATTACATAAATATTGTGTACTGGGTAAACACGGTGTGTGTGTGTGTGTGACTATTTTGTAAATTGACATCACACCCCTCTTACAAAAGCGTAATAAACAATACTACTGCTTCAGATCTTGTCTCGGACTGAAATTACTGAAGTGAGTGAGCTTTGTCCCTCACACAATGCATCTCATGATTTTATAGATTTCTATCCAGTCTCCCCTAAGCCTCTGCTGTTCCACAGAAAACAAGCCAGGTTTTTTGAGACCTCCTCAAAGCTCATACCCTCAAATTCAGGGAGCATCCTGGTGAACTTCTTCTGCACCCTCTCCAAATCCTCCACACCCTCACTATAATGTGGCGACCACAACTGAATGCAAAACCGAAAGAATGTCCAAAGAGCCATAGAGATATACAGCACGGAAACAGATCCTTCGGTCCAACTCGTCCAAACCCGCCCAATCTAGTCCCACCTGCCAGCACCTGGCCCATATCCCTCCAAACCCTCCTGTTTATATACCCATCCAGATGCCTTTTAAATGCAGCAATTGTAGCAGCCTCCACCACTTCCTCTGTCAGCCTATTCCACACTCTCATCGCCCTCTGCATTAAAAAGTTGTCCCTTTGGTCTCTTTTATGTCTTTTCTCTCTCACCCTAAACCTATGCCCTCTAGTTGTGGACTCCCCTACCCAGGGAAGAAAACCTTCTCTACTTACCCTATCTATTCCCCTCATGATGTTCGAAACCTCGATGAGGTCACCCCTCAGCCTCCGACACTCCAGAGAAAACAGCCCAAACTTATCCTACTTCTCACTATGGTGCAGCTCCTCCAACCCTGACAGCATCATTGTAAATCTTTTGTGAATCCCTTCAGGTTTCACAACAGCGGACACCAGAGTTACATGCAATATTCCAAAAGTAGCCTAACCAATATCCTGTACAGCCGCAACATGACCACCCAACTCCTGTACACAATACTCTGACCAATAAAGGAAAGCATACCGAATGCTTTCGTCACTATCCTATCTACTTGCAACTCTACTTTTAAGGAGCTATGATACTGTACTCCAAGACTCAGCAGAACTCCCTAGGACCTTCCTATAAGTACTGCTAAGACTTTCATTTCCAAAATTCAGCACATGCAATTAATCAAAATTAAGTTCCATCTGTCATTCCTCAGCCCATTTGCCCATCTGATCAAGATCCCGTTGTAATCTGAGATAACTGTCTTTGCTGTCCATTACACCTCCAATTTTGGTGTCATCTGCAAATTTACTAACTATACATCTTCAGCTCATATAAGAAGCATTTATATACCTGATGAAAAGTAGTGGACCCAGCATCGGTCCTTGTGGAAGTCCACTGGAGACAGGCCTGTAGTCTGAAAAACAACCCTCCACCACCACCCTCTGTCTTCTACCTTTGAGCCAGCTCTGTATCCAATTGGCTAGTTCTCTCTGAATTTCATGAAATCTTCCCTTGCGAACCAGTCTCCTGTGTGAAACCTTGTAGAATGCCTTACTGACGTCCATATAGATCACGCCTACTGCCCTGCCCTCGTCAATCCTCGTTGTTAATTTCTTCAAAAACTCAATCAAGTTTGTCCCACGCACGCCATGGTGACTATCACTAATCAGCCCTTGCCTTTCCAAATTGCTGTACATCCAGTATCTCAGGATTCCGTCCAACAACTTGCCCCTCACTGACATCACACTCACTGCTCTGTAGTTCCCTGGCTTGTCCTTACCACCTTGCTTAAATAATGGCACCTCACTAGCCAACCTCCAGTCTTCCTGCACCTCACCTGTGACTATTGATGATACAACTATCTCAGCAAGAGACCAGTCAATCACTTCCTTAGCTTCACACAGAATTCTAGGGTGCACCTAATCAGGTCTTCGGAATTTATCCATTTATATGTGCAATTAAAGTGTTATAAAGCTGCAACATGACATCCTCACTCTTTTATTCAATTCCCCGACCAATAAAGGCAAGCATGGTGGAGGCAATTATGCCTTCTCCACCATCTTATGTAAATGTGTGGCTACTTTGAGGGAGCTATGGACATGACTCCCATGATCCCTCTGTCCATGAATGCAGTTCAGGGTCCTGACATTAACTGGATACTTTACCTTAACATTTGATCTCCTCGCACTTACCTGGATAAACTGCATGTGCCATTTCGCAACCTACTTGCTAACCTACCCATCCACATTTTCATCCAAGTTATTTGTATATGTCAGGAACACCAGAGGTCCCAGTACAGATCCCTGTGGAACACCACTAGTCACAGATCTCAATGCTGAAAAACACCTTTCCCCCACTCCCCTCTGCCTTCAATGAGCAAACTGATTCTGAATCCAAGTGGCCAAGTTACCGGGGATCCCATGCATCTTAATCTTCTGCATGTGCCTACCAAAACTGACCTTGTCGAAAGCCTTTCCACGTAGACAACATCCACTGCTCTACCCTCATCGGTCAGCTTTGTCCACTGCTTTAAAGATTTAACTAAGTACGTAAGACATGACCTTCCCTGCACAAAGTCATGCAGACTGTCCCTAATTAGGCCATGCTTTCCCAAATGGGCATAAATCCTACCTATATGAATTCATTCCAAAAGCTTCCCAACCACCAATATGAGACTCAATGGTCTATAATTTCCTGAATAATCCCAACTTCCCTTCTATTCGCCAGTCCTCTGGGACCTCTCTCGTGTCTAGTGTGGAGACAAAGGTTTTGGTCAAGGCCCCAGCAATCTCCTCCCTTAAATCTTTCAATAACCTGTGGGATATACCATTGGGCCCTGAGGACTCAATCACCTTAATGCTCTTCAAGTGACCCAACACCACTTCTTTCTTTATCTCGAAATGCCCTCGCATAATAGCATGCTCCACACGGATCACCTTCTCCTCCATAACCTTCTCCCGTGTGAATACTGACACAAAGTACTCAGTTGGAGTCTCACCCACATCCTCTGCCTCCAAGCACAAGTTCCCACCTTTATTCCTGAGTGGTCCTACCTTCTCCCTCGCCATCCTGTTGTTTTTAATATGTGCATAGAACGCCTTGGGATCCTCTTTAAGCCTAAATGCCGAGATCATTACATTGCCCCAGCTTGAGTACTTTAGTACTTTCTGTATATTAGTCATGGGCCCTGTCTGATGTTAGCTTCCTGAACCTTACATATGCTGATTTTACCCTTTTTTTTAATAAATTCACAACCTCCCTCATTAACCAAGCATCCTTTAACTTACCATCCTTGTCATTCCTACTTACTGGAACATGTTGTTCTTAAATTCTCATCGACAGTTCCCACATGTCAAGTGTAGGCTTGCCTAATAACAGACCCTCCCAATTAACACTCCCTAGCTCCTGCCTTATACTGATGTAATTTGCCCGGCCCTGATTTAGTACCTTCCCACAAGGTCCTGACTTATCCTTATTCATAACTATCTTAAAACTTAAGAAGTTGTGATCACTGTTTACAAAATTCTCTTTATGCCCATGAATGTGCAAGGAATGGAAGGATGTCAAGGGCAGACAAAAGGGATGAGTTTAATTTGGTGTCAGGTTTGGCACATGACTAACTGAGATGTGCAGATATCGGGATAGTGTTGCAATGATATCCAAGTCGAACTGAATGCTCTCTCTCACAAGAACATGCACATATCCCATAAGCAACTCTTTGTGATTGTATATTTTCCTGTTGACTCCATGGTTTGCAAATCAATAACCATCAGAAAATAAGTCAAGATAATATCCATTTTATTGAAAACAATTGTCAAAGCAAATCTGCCTTGAAATGACAGCTGGTGTGTATGTGGATATTGGTAACTGAGAGAAAAAAACCCTGCAGATGCTGGAATCCAAGGTGGACAAGCAGGAGGCTGGAAGAACACAGCAAGCCAGGCAGCATCTGCTGGTGGAGAAGGCAATGTTTCACATGTAACCCTTCTTCAGGACTGGGGGTGGGTGTAATGGGAGCTGGAGGAAAAGGGGGGAGCGGGGTGGTTTTGGGGTGAAGGGTTTTGGATGGCGAGAACGGCAGACGGTGATAGGTGAACACATGGAGAGGGTACGGTTGGTTGGTCGATGGGAGGAGTGAATCTGGTTGGACGTAATGGTCAGTCAGGGGATTGGAAGGGAGGAGGAGGGGCTGGGAAAGTAGTCAGGGGACGAGAAAGGAGGTTGTTTGAAATCGGTGAACTCAATGTTGAGACCTCCAAAGGCTGCCCGAATGAAAGATGAGGTGTTTAGATTAGATTCACTATAATATGGAAACAGGCCCTTCAGCACAATACGACCCTCCAAAGAGTGACCCACCCAGACCCATTTCCCTCTGACAAACACACCTCGTGCTATGGGCAATTTGGCATGGCCAATTCACTTGATTTGCACATCTTTGGATTGTGGGGGGAAACCAGAGCACCCGGAGGAATCCCACACAGACAGAGGGAGAATGTGCAAACTCCACACAGACAATAGCCTGAGGCTGGAATCAAACCTGGGACCCTGGTGTTGTGAGGCAGCAGTGCTAGCCACTGAGCCACCGTGCCACCAATCTGTGGTCTGCTTCACTGTGGCAATGGAGGAGGCTGAGGATGGTGATGTCCGAGAGGGAATGGGAAGAAGAATTGAAATGGGCAGTGACTGGGTGATCAGGTTGGCCCCTGTGGGCCCAGCTGGGATGATTGGTGAAACGTTCCCTTAGTTTACGTTTGGTCTCCCTGATGGAGGGAAGACCACAACGGGAGCACCAAACATAATAACATAGATGGGAGGGGAGGCAGGTGGACCTCTGTTTCATTGGGAAGGACTGTTTGTGACCCTGGATGGAGGGATCAGCACTCTTCCCCTCAACACTCCGCCCCTCTTCCCACCAAAACACTCCCCCACTCTTAACCCTTTATCTGCTGCTCCCCCTAAAACCACCCCCAGACCTGAAGAAGGGTTACACCCGATACATTGATGTCTCCACTTCCTGATGGTGCCTGGCTTGCTGTGTTCTTCCAGCCTCCTGCTTGCCTATCAATGTCACTTACTGAGCTTGGTTAGTTACATCATAATACCCTCACCACAAAAATATCTCCCATTATTTGTATTGATCACTTTTCCTCACTTGAACTCCCCTGTAAACAGATTACTGAAGAAGTATGTTGTTGGATCTACACGTTTGAGAAGCGAAATAATCCATTTGTTCATAAACCTCATGTTCACATTGAAACCATTAGGAGCCTCTCGGACGTAATACAAAAACGCATCATTGAAAAATTAGGGCCAGACAGTTCAGGTGCAATGTTTGGAAACATTTCAACATCCACAGTGTGATAGGTGTTCACATCCACATATGGCAGTTGGTGGGAAATCAGTTGTTAATTTTAAATCTGAAATTGATTTTTGAACATCAAAATAATTAAGGGACATTGTAACAGGCAGATAGATGGATTGAGGCCACAGATCAGTCATGATCTCATCGAATGACAGAACAGGTTCCAGGGGCTGAACAGAAAACATAGAACATAGAAAAATACAGCGCAGTACAGACCCTTCGGTCCTCGATGTTGCGCCGACCAAATCCTACCTAACCTACACTAGCCCAATAACTTCCATATGCCTATCCAATGCCCGCTTAAATGACCATAAAGAGGGAGAGTTCACCACTGCTACTGGCAGGGCATTCCATGAACTCACAACCCGCTGCGTAAAGAATCTACCCCTAACATATGTCCTATACCTACCACCCCTTAATTTAAAGCTGTGTCCCCTAGTAACAGCTGACTCCATTAGCGGTAAAATGTTCTCAGCGTCTACCCTATCTAAACCCCTAATCATCTTATACACCTCTATCAAATCTCCCCTAAACCTTCTTTTCTCCAATGAGAACAGGCCCAAGTGCCTCAGCCTTTCCTCATACGATCTTCCTACCATGCCAGGCAACATCCTGGTAAACCTCCTCCGCACTCGTTCCAATGCCTCCACATCCTTCCTATAGTATGGCGACCAAAACTGCACACAATACTCCAGATGAGGCCGCACCAGAGTCTTCTACAACTGCAACATGACCTCAGGAGTTGTCATACTCCACTTCCCAAGTAACAGCTTGTTCATGTTGTTGCAATATCTCCTTCCCAGGATGGTTAATGAACATGTTGCTTTTAATTCCTCTATGCCAGTAGACACTTGTCCCTCTCAAATCCAGACCCAGTTTATTCCTGAAAGAGTTACTGCTGATCGTTCGATTCATGAAAAGTTATTAAAGTTCAGAAGTTCATGTAATCCCAAGAGAGAGCCAAGTGGGGCTTTAGGGAATAGGAAACACAAAGTGAGAAACAGAAGGAAAAGCTGGAGAAAGTCAGGCTGATGTGTGCTGAAAGGACCTGGTGAGCACTGCTGCTGTAGAAACACTGACAGAGCAAGTCAGCAATCTCTGTCCCAGTTGCTTCTCACTCGAATTCCGAGATCTCAATGTCACTGAGCAAGTTTTAAAAGATTCTGGTGTAAAAAAAACACTGATATACAAGGAATATAGGAAAAGTTAAAGTCGCATCACCGGAGGAAAGATAGGTTCTGAACAGAAATAAATTTGTAGGTAGCTGTTCAACGAGAATAAAAGGTTTGTCAATGAGTTCCGATATTAACTTGACAAGTAATGATGGCATTTCCTTCTGTGACCACAAGGGGGAGAGTTCATCAACTTTGCTAACACCTTCCATCCCGACCTGAAATTCACCTGGACTGTCTCAGACTCCTCCCTCCCCTTCCTAGACCTTTCCATTTCTATCTCGGGCGACCGACTCAACACAGACATCTATTATAAACCGACTGACTCCCACAGCTACCTGGACTACACCTCCTCCCACCCTGCCCCCTGTAAAAACGTCATCCCATATTCCCAATTCCTTCGTCTCCGCCGCATCTGCTCCCAGGAGGACCAATTCCAACACCGCACAGCCCAGATGGCCTCCTTCTTCAAGGACCGCAGATTGCCCCCAGACGTGATCGACGATGCCCTCCACCGCATCTCCTCCACTTCCCGCTCCTCCGCCCTTGATCCCCGCTCCTCCAACCGCCACCAAGACAGAACCCCACTGGTTCTCACCTACCACCCCACCAACCTGCGCATACAACGTATTATCCGCCGCCATTTCCGCCACCTCCAAACGGACCCCACCACCAAGGATATATTTCCCTCCCCTCCCCTATCAGCGTTCCGCAAGGACCACTCCCTTCGTGACTCCCTTGTCAGATCCACACCCCCCACCAACCCAACCTCCACCCCCGGCACCTTCCCCTGCAACCGCAGGAAATGTAAAACTTGCGCCCACACCTCCACACTCACTTCCCTCCAAGGCCCCAAGGGATCCTTCCATATCCGCCACAAGTTCACCTGTACCTCCACACACATCATCTATTGCATCCGCTGCACCCGATGTGGCCTCCTCTATATTGGTGAGACAGGCCGCTTACTTGCGGAACGCTTCAGAGAGCACCTCTGGGCCGCCCGAACCAACCAACCCAATCACCCCGTGGCTCAACACTTTAACTCCCCCTCCCACTCCACCGAGGACATGCAGGTCCTTGGACTCCTCCACCGGCAGAACACAACTACACGACGGCTGGAGGAGGAGCGCCTCATCTTCCGCCTGGGAACCCTCCAACCACAAGGTATGAATTCAGATTTCTCCAGCTTCCTCATTTCCCCTCCCCCCACCTTGTCTCAGTCGGTTCCCTCAACTCAGCACCGCCCTCCTAACCTGCAATCCTCTTCCTGACCTCTCCGCCCCCACCCCACTCCGGCCTATCACCCTCAACTTGACCTCCTTCCACCTATCCCACCTCCATCGCCCCTCCCCCTAGTCCCTCCTCCCTACCTTTTATCTCAGCCTGCTTGGCTCTCTCTCTTATTCCTGATGAAGGGCTTATGCTCGAAACGTCGAATTCTCTATTCCTGAGATGCTGCCTAACCTGCTGTGCTTTGACCAGCAACACATTTGCAGCTGTGATCTCCAGCATCTGCAGACCTCATTTTTTACACAAGGGGGAGAGCCTTAGTACATATGGATCACACAACAAATCATTTAACTGGTATCTGTGCGTATACTGTACCCTCCCTTTTTTTGGAATGGAAGGAACCGTTTTCCATCTCTCTGCATTGAATGTTATTGACCATACTTACAAGGCCACCTGTGCTGTTTCCACTCCTTTCCCACAGTGAATTATAATGGGGGCAGCAGAACACACGACATGGTTTAGGACATAGCTACAGGACCATTGACGGACTGGAGATGTGAAATTAAATACAATGTTGACAGATTCCCTTATGGCTGAAGATATTATTGTTTGATGATCTGAAGAACTGGAGTAAATGGGCAAATAAACATTTTTTTCAACTGCTACCTGAACTTGATCTGGATGACAGCATAAATAAAAGTGTGCAGCAGCTCAGGAGCTGCAACATCGAACCCAATATGTCAACAAAACCGTGTAGATAAATCATCACATTTCCAAAATACAGCATTCTCTGCCATATGGAATACACCATATACATTGACCATAAAAGAATGAAGTTTGCAAGAGTGCAAACATTAAAATAATAGATTTCCTTCGACTGGCCAACTCTGGATCTTTGGGACATTCCCCACTGCCCTGAACCCGGAGTCGTCTCCGTGCTCTGCTGCTCCTGATAATGTGTCTGACAGTGAAAATATTAAGCAGCAGAATCAAAATGAAAGGGACCCCAGGGGTCACAAGATGATGAAGGAACTGAATCATGATCCAGAAATGTGATCTCTCATTGGTGTCCGATATGAGGCAAAATGAACTAAACCTCATGAAAGTATATCGATCTGTTAACATAAAACACCGGTCAATATTCTTTGTACAACTGAGGACAGTCACTGTTCCCAGCACCACAGCTGCAGTTTTCTCAGTGCAATATCTACTTTTCAACTTCTGACAGCAAATTGCCACAAATCGATCAAAAGTAAAAGCCACAGTGAACCAGACAGAACAATCAGTGGCTGCATAACTCAGGGCAGCATGAATATTACACACACGAATGGAGTACCGCAACTGATAAAATTCTTCATGAAAAGTCCGTGGAATATGCTGCAGTATCACGTCCAGGATAATAACCAGAAGGTCTGCCACTGCCATGGTCACCAAGTATCGAGAAACACATTTGGAGAGGCCACATCTTCGCCGGGTTAGGATCACAACAGCTATCATGTTAACTGTGCAAGAGAAACAAACAGAGACATTAGAATGTGAGCAAAGCCACCGTGTTATTGGGACCTGGACAGAGATTTGCAAATATGCTATTGTATAAAAATGATTGTGTCAGTTACAGTATATCACATTGTTAATATTGGGACAAGGCTTGCCATTCTGGTGACACTGGACTTCAATGAAATAAAGAAGAATTATGAAATGCAATGCATGAATTGCACAGTGATTGGATAATGAACAGAGAGAGTGAGCGTGAACACACAGAGAGACATCAAGATGAACATCAGTGGAGAGATAGCACAGAGAATGAATGACCAAGAGTAACATCAGCAGAAAGATTAAGTGTGATGTGAGTCAAGTGAAACGTCTGTGTGGAAAGTGAATACACAGTGAGACCAAATGAATGTCAGTAGAGAAAGGGAGTGCACAGTGAGAGGCCAACAAGAACGTCAGCACAGGGATTACGTGTAGAACGAGAGACAACAAGTCACATCAACAGATGGGATCGACTGTGAAATGGGAGCGTCACAGGAACATCAGCAGAGACAGAGAGACAGAAAGGGAAGGAAACAGAAACAGTCAGTGGAAGATTTGAAGAATCATAATTCGAGATCAGAAGTGCAAAATGAGAATCAGGAGATAAATCAGCAGAACAAGTTCGCAGAGTGAAAAATTAAGAGAAACATCAGCAGAAAGAGTGAGTGCAAAATTGGAGACTCAAGAAATCAGTAATGGGAATGGGCGGATGATGAGGGACTAAAAACACTTCCACATAGAAAATGGGGCCAGACTGTGAACAAGCAGAAAATCAGCAGTGTTAGTGTAGAGTGAGTAACCAAGAGGAATATCAACAGAGGGTTTGGGTGATGTAGAAGGAATAACAGCGACCATACGTGTAAAGGGAGAGATCAAGAAGGAACATGAGCAGAACCAGTCAGTGTTGACTCAGAGACAAAGAAGAACATCAGCAGAGAGAGTAAGGAACAGTTAGTGACTAAAGATTACATTCACCGAGAGAGGGAGTCAGTAGTGAGGGACAAATGGGAAATGATCACGGTGTGGATGATGGCTGAGTGATGGAGAGGAAAATCAGGAGGGACATGGAATGTACAGTGAGAGAAACGGAAGAATCACAGTGAGAGTGGCTGGAGGATGATAAGCCAAGGGCATCATGAGGAAAGACAGTGACTGCAAAGGACAAGATGAAGAGGAACATAAACAGAGAGATTGAGTGACTATTGAATGACATTCAGTTACATTATCGTCCAGAATGTGAACAGTGAGAAAGCCCGAGGGACAAGAGCAGCAAGACAGGAAGCGGAGTGAAAGAACGGGAGGAACCTCAGTGTGAAGAGTGAGTGTGGAGTGAGACACCAAGAGGAAAAGAAGCAGAGAAATTGAACTTAGTTTTAGAGGCAGCGTGGAATTTCAGTAGAGTGATTGAGGGTAGACAGCAATCAAGGATGAAATACCAGCCGTGTGACTGGGTGCATTCTGAGGGACAAGACGAACATGAGCAGAGAGTGTCAGTGCAGAGTTAGAGACCCAGGAAACCAAGAATAAAGTGTTAGTGAGGAATGAGAAAGGAAGAGGAAGATTAATAGAGAAGTGGAGTAAACAGTGGGAGGAAGAGTTAGCTTGCACAGTAAGTTTACAGTCTTATCAAGAGGAACATCAGCACAGAGACTGAAGTGTTGAATGAGGCCATTGACCCTGAGAAAGAGCAGTGCCAGTGGAGAGGGTGAGTCACTGGGATAGGGAGAACTCAGCAGGAAAGATGATGTAACAAAGAGATTCTGCTGTGCAGAGCCATGGAATCCCAATGACCGATTGTAAACCAATAAAAGGCAAGTTGTGTATGTAGAATGGTGCAAAATGTGACAGAATTTGAAAAGACCAACAACTGAAGACTAGACATCCATGAGGTACCAAAGCAGAACTGCACTGCAGTGCAATCTACAAGCTCATCCAGCAGATTCCCAGTTAACCAATCCCATTAAGCCAGGAGATTTCCCTGACTCAATGGAGAATGTTGGAGAGCATGCCAGGAACAGCACCAGGCTTGAGGTGCCACCCTGTCAAGCTACCAAACAGGACTACTTGCTTCACAAACAGCACAAGCAGCAAGTGATGGGCAGAGTTAAGGGATGCCACAATGAATGGACCAGATCTAAGCTTTACTAAGCAGTCCTGCTGTGTCCAGTTGTGAAATGTGGGGGTCAAGTCTTAAAAAACTCATTGGAGGAAGGGGCTGCACAAGTATCCTTATCCTCAATGATGGAAGAACCCAACACACCAGGGAAAAAAGATAAGACTGAAGCATTTGCAGCAACCTTCAGCCAGATTGGCAGCGGGTAATACATCTCAGCCTCCTCCAGTGGTCACTAACATCACAGGTACCAGTCTTCAGCCAATTTGATCACTCCACGTTATATCTAGGAACTGTGGGAGGCATTGGATAGTATAAAGGCTGTGGGCCCTGACAATGTTCAGAGTCAGAGAGTCACACAAACATACAGCATGGAAATGGACATGGAAGTTTCTGAAGGGGACAGAACAATCACCATGTTGACTGGCTCTGATGTCACCACAAAGTGGTGGACAGTAATTTGTAACACCATTTCCAGCTGAATTCTAACCTTGGTGTGTGACAGTGAATCCTTCACTGACCAAAAGAAAGCATTTGTGGTAATGGGTCTGATATTAAACCTGATTGTGTAATAATCACTGCACAGGAACATGAGGATTGGATCACAGAAAATATATTTGGTCACCCAGTTCTCACGTTGTTCAAGTTCCTGTCGAATGTGTTGTATTTGGACTTCCAAAAAGCTTTGCACAATCTTCCACACACCAAAAGGTGAAGTCATAAGGTAGTATATTGGCATTAACAGACAACTTACTAATGATCAGGAAAGAACCAGGGGGAACGAGGAGTTTTTCTTTTCCATTCATGCCCCAAGACCATTGTGATTCCACACGGATTAGTGCGGTGACCACAACTGTTTATCAATGATTGTTTGATGATAAATTTAGAAGATGGATTTGGAAGAAGGAAGTGAATGTATTACAGCCAAATTTTCAAACAACACACAATAAAGGTCAAAAGGCAGGATGTGAGAGGCAGAGATAAAATTGATCGGTTAAAGAAGAGAGCATAAAGATGGCAGTGGCATATACTGTGGGAAAACGGGACATGGTCAATTTCAGACAGAGGAATAAAAGAACAGAATAATTATTCAAATGGAGAAATAAAAACTTGCAGGAAGCTGTACCCTAACAGGACTTGGTGTGACAAGAACATAGAGCACAGAAAGCTCACACTCAGGTACAACAGGTAATCAGGAAGCTCATGGAATGTTGGTCATTCTTTTAAGTGCGCCGAAAGTACAAGAGTAGAGAGGTCTTACTGCAAATGTGCTGTTAAGAAACATTTCGAATTCTGTGAATAGTTTTTGTCTCCTTGTTTAAGTAAAGACCTGATTTTACTGAAGGTAGTTCAGAGGAGGTTTATTAGAATGATCTCTGGCTTGGAGAGACTGAGTCATTGAGTCTTACAGCATGGAAAGAGACTCTACAGTCCAGCCTGTTCATGCTGACCAGATATCCTAAACTGATGCAGTCCCATTTGACAGCACTTGCCTCTTATACATCTTAAACCCTTTCAATACATCTCCCCATCCAGGTCCCTTTTTTGGCACAACGTTGGTCAGAGGCCTCCAGTCCAAAAAACAATCATCAACCCTTTCGGACAGAAGGAATACACAGAAAAAAAAAACAAAACCCACCACTCCCCCCCCCCCCCCATACTGTCCCCCATCGACACCCCCTGGGCAGGGACAGCACTGTGTGAAACACAGAGCAAAGCCCACTCTGCTCTTTCAAAACAACAATATCTTACTCTGTGGAAAAAATAACCAAACAGAAAATGGCTCTCCCATGACTCCATCCCAACAACCTCTTTTGGACAGGGACCACAAGGGGCCAAAACAAAAGCAAAACCAAAGAAACACATAATTTACAATGACACGGCAGTGAACTCTTCTGCTAATTAACCCAAACCCCCAGAAAATCTCATCTCACCTCGTAATCTGTGAGAGTATTTGTGTGGAAGATTATGCAAAGCTTTCTGGAAGTCCAAATAGAACATATCCCACAGTAGCTCGAACAATGTGAGAACTGGGTGACCAAATATATTTGCTGTGATCTCACCTCACCTCATAATCTGTGTGAATGACAGAGAACACCCAACTTCCACTATTTCAAAAAAAAAGTCAATTTATTCTCTACCTCCAAAAGTGAATATGAAACAACAATTGTTGAGAACTCTGACCTTTCATTCTCTTACAGGCTTGTTATCTAACTCCAACACTATAAAAAAATACTGTTCTAATAAACAGTATAAAATTACATCAACTTAAAATTACATCAACTTAATATGCAAAACCCTACGGTGGCTGTTGTCTCTGGTGGCTGCTTTCCTCTGGCTGTGATCTCCCTGGGTCATCTTCGGTCTTTTACTGCAAAGATGTTTCATATGAACAGTTGCCTTTGAAACTGAGTGGTTTGCTGGAAGTTACTCAGATGACAACAGTTGGTTGCTCTCTCTGGCTAAATGTCAAAATGCCCACTTCTTTATACCCCAAAGTTCAGATCGTCTCATTGGTTCAATGCTGTCAAAACATTAAACCCAAATTCAATTGGGTTTTAGTATATTGAGGCATAATTTAAACTGTTTGATTAAATTTGAACTGTTGTGAAAGCATAGAAACCAGCGCTTAGGTATTTGATCACAGGTCAGGCAGCATCCAAAGATCAGGAGAGTCGACGTTTCGGGCATAAGCCCTTCTTCAGGGGTGAGGAAAGTGTGCCAAACAGGCTAAGATAAAAGGTAGGGAGGACGGGTTTGGGGGATAGGTGTTGGAAATGCAATAGGTGGAGGGAGGTTAAGGTGAGGGTGATAGGCCGGAGAGGGGGTGGTGGCGGAGAGGTCAGAAAGAAGATTGCAGTTCAAGAAGGTGGTGCTGAGTCCGAGGGTTGGGACTGTGATAACGTGGGGGGAGGGGAAATGAGGAAGCTGGAGAAATCTGCATTCATCCCTTGTGGTTGGAGGGTTCCTAGGTGGAAGATGAGGCACTCTTCCTCCAGCCGTCATGTTGCCATGGTCTGGCGATGGAGGAGGCCAAGGACCTGCATGTCCCGTGTGGAGTGTGAGGGGGAGTTAAAGTGTTGAGCTGCGGGGTGGTTGGGTTGGTTAGTGCGGGTATCCCAGAGGTGTTCTCTGAAACATTCTGCAAGTAGGCGGCCTGTCTCTCCAAGGTAGAGGAGGCCACATCAGGTTCTACGGATGCAATAAGTGATGTGTGTGTGGGTGCAGATGAATTTCTGACAGATATGGAAGGATCCCTTGGGGCCTTGGAGCGAAGTGAGGTGGGGGGGGAGGTATGGGCGCAAGTTTGCATTCCTTGCAGTTGCAGGGGAAGGTGCCAGGAGTGGAGGTTGGTTTGTGGGGGTGTGTGGACCTGACGAGGGAGTTGCGGAGGAAGTGGTGTTTCCGGAATGCTGATCGGGGAGGGAAATAAATCCTTGGTGATGGGGTCCATTTGGAGGTGGCGGAAATGACAATGGTTGATACAATGTATATGGAGGTTGGTGGGGTGGTCGGTGAGGACCAGTGGGGTTCTGCCTTGGTACCAAAGGAGTAGCCATGGGCACCCGCATGGGCCCCAGCTATGCCTGCCTCTTCATAGGATATGTGGAACAGTCCATCTTCTGCAGCTACACTGGCACCACCCCCCACCTTTTCCTCCGCTACATCGATGGCTGTATCGGTGCTGCCTTGTGCTACAACGAGGAGGTCGAACAGTTCATCCACTTTCCCAACACCTTCCACCCTGACCTCAAATTTACCTGGACCATCTCAGACTCCCCCCTCCCCTTCCTAGACCTCTCCATTTCTATCTCGTGTGACTGACTCAACACGGACATTTATTGGAAACCGGCTAACTCCCACAGCTACCTAGACCACACGTCCTCCCACCCTGCCCCCTGTAAAAATGCCATCCTATATTCCCAATTCCTTTGTCTCCGCCGCATCTGCTTCCAGGCGAGTCAGTTCCTATACCGAACTACCCAAATGGCCTCCTTCTTCAAAGGCCGCTATTTCCCCTCAGACATGGTCGACGATGCTCTCCACTGCATCTCCTCCACTTCCTGCTCCTCCGCCCTTGAACCCCGACCCTCCAATCGCTACCAGGACAGAACCCCACTGGTCCTCACCTCCCACCCTACCATCCTTGCCACCTCCAAACGGAGCCCACCACCAAGGATATATTTCCCTCCCCGAACCTGTTGTCCCATTCCTCAAGGTTTGGTGTAGCGGCCAGTGAAGGGCGTTTGTGAGCTTTAGTGAATGGAGTCTTGGCTCATGCTCTGAAAATCACTGGCCTTGATTTTCCACAATTGCAGCAAGAGCTGATTTGATCTCTTGGATTCGATGTTTCCCTCCCTCTCTTTCCTGACAGTCATTGCTTTAATGGGGAATGTTTCTCTTGCTTGAACTTCAATCCACCCCTGACTATCTCTTATGCTTGACAGGAGTCATCTTCCACTCTGTCCACTGTTCAGCAGCATGACTGGGTACACCTCGGGCGAAAGGAAGGACGGAGTTGATTTAAATGTGGGGCAGCGGGGAGCTCAGTAGTCAGTGCTGTTGCCCTCAGAGCACAGGGACTCGGGTTCGATTCCAGCCTCGGGTGACTGACTGTGTGAAGTTTGCATGTTCTCCCCGTGTCTGTGTGGGTTTCCTGTAGCTTCTCTGGTTTCCCTCCCACAATCCAGTGATGTGCAGGTTTGGTTGGTTAGCCATGGTAAAAAAACAGGGATAGGTTAGGGTGTGTGTCTGGGTGGGGGCTCTTCAGAGGGATAGTCTGGAATCAATGGGCTGAATGGCCTGAATCCACACTGTAAGGATTCTATGATTTAAATTTCTCATCATGCTCTCTGCCATTCACAAGGATCATCTCCCAATTCAATAAATCCTAATTCTCCACATAAAACCCCTGTATACTTGGCGTAAGACATAGAACATAGCAGAGAATATGAAACATCACAGCGCAGTACAAGCCCTTTGGCCCTCGATATTGTGCCAACCTGTGGCACCAATCTGAAGCCTCTTTACACTACACTATTCCATATTCATTGATATGTTTATCTAATGACCATTTAAATGCCCTTAAATTTGGTGAGTCTTCTCCTGTTGCAGGCAGGGTGTTCCACACCCCTATTACTCTCTGAGTAAAGAAACTACCTCTGACATCTGCCCTATATCGATCACCCCTCAATTTAAAGCTATGCCCCCTCGTGCTAGCCATCACCATCTGAGGAATAAGGCGCTCATTGCCCATCCTATTATCTTTTATTTCTCAATTCCGTCAAAGCTCAACCTTCTTCTCTCTAATGAAAACAGTCTCGAGTCCCTCAGTGTTTCCTCATTTGGCCTTCCCTCCATACCAGACAACAACCTGATCAATCTTCTCTGTACCCTTTCCAAAGCTTCCACATTCTTCTTATAATATGGTGATCAGAACTGTACGCTATATTCCAAATGTGGCCGCACCAGAGTTTTGTACAGCAGCAACATGACTTCATGTCTCTGAAATCCAACCCCTCCCCCAATAAAAGCTAATACGCTGTGTGCCTATCAACCTGGGTGGCATCTTTTAGGAATCCATGTACATGGTCTTGGAGACTGCTCTGCTCATCTGCATCACCAAGAATCTAAACATTAGCCCAGTACTCTTCATTCCTATTGCTCCTTCCAAAGTGAATCACCTCACACTTTTTTGCATTAAACTCCATTTGCCATCTGTCAGCCCAGCTCTGCAGCTCATCTATGTCTCCCTGTAACCTACAACATCCTTCATCACTGTCCAGAACTGTGCCAACCTTAGTGTCATCCACAAATTTAGGAACCCATCCTTCTTTGCCCGCATCTCGCTCATTTCTGAAAATGACAAACAGCAGTGAACTCAATTCCCATCAACCACCACCCTCTGTCTTCTTTCAGTGAGCCAATTTCTGATCCATAACACTACATCACCCTCAATCCCATGCCTCCACATTTTGTGCAATAGCCTGCCACAGGAAACTTTATGAAATGCTTTACTGTATTCCATATCCACCACATCAACCACCTTACCCTCATCCAACGGCTTGGTCAACATCTCAAAGACCTCAATAAGGTTTCTGAGACACGACCTCCCCTTCCGAAAGCTGTGTTGCCTATCCCTATTCAAGTTATTCCTTTCTAGGTGATTTTAAATCCTATCTCTTATGACCTTTTCCAACACTTTACTCACAACAAAAATAAGGATCACCTATTTAAAATAGTTGTGCCATCGAGAGCATCCTGTCTGGATGTATCACTACCTGGTATGGCAACTGTATCATTCAAGATCGGAGATGGTTACAGAGAGTGGTAAACTCGGCCCGGGAAGCCACAAAGGCCAACCTCTCATCCAAAGAATCCATCTACCAGGTCCTTTGTTGACTAAAGGCAGCCAGCGTTCTCAAAGATCCGTCCACCCTGGCAATGTTTTTCTACAAACTCTACCAATTGGGGAGAACGGACAGAAGCCTGAACACACGCACCCGCCGGTTTTAAAATGGTTTCTACACTCCTTTGGAAACGTTTTTAGAATACGGAAAGGACTCACAAACTCTTAACATTCACTTGAACCTGGGTTTTATTTTGTCGCTGTTTCCCTATTGTTTACTTATCTAAGCTACTTAACTCTGTGATCTGCCTGTATTGTTCACTAGAACAAAGCTTATCACTGCGCCTTGGTGAACATGACAATAAATTCAATTCAATTCAATTCAATTCAATTCAATTCAATCCAGTTCAGTTCTGCTCCCCTTCTTGATCAAGGTGGCAAAATTTCCAATCCTCCAGTCTTCTGGCACTAATTCTTTCGACAATGAGAACATGAAGATCAAAGCCAAAGGCTCAGCAATCTCCTCCCTGGCTTCCTATAGAATTCTTGGATAAATCCCATCCAGCCCAGAGAACTGATCTAATTTGACACTTTCCAGAATTACTAACACCTCCTCCTTGTGAAGCTAAATCATGTTTAATTCTGTGAACTGTATCTCAGTATTCTCCTCGACAACATTGTCTTTTTCCAGTGTGAATACTGACGAAATATATTCACTTAGTACTTCCCCATCTCCTTGGACTCCACACAAGATTGGCCTAAATCTTTCTCTAGTCATTCCTTTATTCCTGATATAGCTGTAGAAAGCTTTTGGTTATTCCTTGAAACTATCTGCCAATGACTTCTCATGTCCCCACCTTGCTCTTCTTTACTTCCCCCTTTCAATCTTTCCTGGCTAACATGTAACTCTCAAACACCCGAACTGAGTCTTCACGACTCAACCGAACATACACCTTCTTCTTCCTCTTGACAAGAGATTCAAATTCTTCAGGAAAACACAGCTCCCTCACTGGAGTTTCCTTCCCCAATCTGTGCATTCTAAATCTTCCCAAATTGCATCATAATTGTTTTTCCCCCCACAATAACTCTTTATACACCTATCTCTTTTCATCGCTAGAGTAAACATAAACGATTTGTGGTCACTATCACCAAAGTGCTCACTGACCTTCAAACCTAACACCTAGACTTGTCCTTTACCCAGTACCAAATCCAGTGTGGCCTCACCCCTTGTTGGCTGGTCTACATACTGTGTCAGGAAACCCTCCAGCACACATTGTCAAGAAACAGATACATCTGAAGCACTGAAACAATCGTATTTCCAGTTAATAGTCAGGGAGTGTTCAACTCCTTTTTAATACATGGTCCTGCAGGCCATCATTTGTGTGTTAAATAACAAGACCAACTGAAATGTTTACCTGCAGCTATTCAAGGGCAGAGCTGTCAGCTGGACAGCTGCCCCGTTACCATCCCGAATAGCTCCTTCACTTGGTTGATTCAAATCCGTGCTGTTTCCCAAACACATCTCATCATCATTCTATAACTGAACTGCTAATAATACTGCATTTCCCCAAATTGCCCAGAAAGTTTGGAGAAGTGAAGGTTAGGTGCATTAGTCAGGGGGATATAGAGTAATAAGATAAGAGAAAGGGTCTGACGGGATACTCTTCAGAGGGTTGGTGTGGACTTGTTGGGCCAAATGATCTATAGGGGTCCTATAATTCAGATCGGATTTGTGCAGTGTTTCACTATGACAGCTGTCTGTTCTGTGGCTAACTCAATATTACAGATCCATTTCTTTGATGCATTGATCACCTGATCTTTCTGGTGTAATTGTTTTAGAAATATTTCCACATTCTCCATGATCTTCAGAACCCCATCAGCTTTCTGAACCCGGTGCTCTGCTTCCTGAACCGACAGAAACATCTCTTTGGTGGAAACAACTCACCTGTGGGTTTGGGATTGTCAGAGCGGGGTTCACTTACATTTCTCAATGTCATCATTGCTTTAACTTTATTTAATCATGAAATGACAGTTTCCCTACTGATACAATATCACTTAGCCACACTTTATCTATCAAATGATCATCAATGTTTTTGTCACCTGTATAGTTGTATTCAATGTGCTTACCTGTGACTTATTTATATGCATGCTAACTGACCTTTACGCTCAAAATGATCTTTAGCAGTTCTCCATATTTTGTCCATTACTGTCTTTCTTTATATTTTTCTCAATAATTACCATCCAATAAACAGGCCCGCAGTCAAGTTTTGGTGAAAAAATTTTGTTTTAGTTCTGTTTGTGTCATACAGCAAAATATTTGCAGAAATGATGAGTGCTTCAGAGCCGTACATTTGACGTGAAATGCGGGCATTTTCTACAAATTCAGGTTCGCTGAAAATGACATATCCCGAGCTATATTTTTCACAGATATACATAACCTGCATGGGCAATACCATAAACAGATGTCAGTTGGTTGTATGTTGCATTTCGTTCCATCCAGTGTATATTAAACAGGGGAAGGACATGAATGGAAAATAATAACGAAATGAATTTAGTTTAATTGTCTAAATCCATGTAGCTCTTTGTGAAATGGTAATAATTTAACAATGCGATCACAAGGGGATGTAACTGCAGTCTTCAGCTGCTCTCTGGATTTATTCTGGGTCAGGGCATATGTCCATGTGTTGGTGCAGGTACTGAGGAGCTGAAGCATATTGGCAATGGATTCTGGGTATGAAAGGGGATCTGTGATAGAATTAAAATATGCCTTTGTAATTCACTGATAAATGTAAAATTCAAGCTGGGTCACCCATACCGTTAGAAAGCTGCCAGATATACTGAAGAGTAATATGATGGATTTCCTTTGTATCTTCATTTCTGGATCCTTGCCATTTTCTCCATTGAGGTGACCCCGGAGTGACCTGTAGACTTTACTTGCTACAAAAATAAGTCTGACAGTCAGAAGATTGAGGAGCAACAGCAGGAAGAATGGTGCCAAAGCAATTAAATTCAGATAAAATGTTTCAAAACCAGCCCATGCAGTCAAAGTAATGAAGTTCACGTTTGTAATGTTATACCAGGGAATAGTCGAAAGAGTGGTGCTGGAAAAGCACAGCAGGTCAGGCAGCATCCAAGGAACAGGAGAATCAACATTTCAGGCATAAACCTTTCATCAGGAATTTGGCCAAAATGTTGGCTCTCCCACTCCTCAGATGCTACCTGACCTGCTGTGTTTTTCCAGCACCACACTCCCGACTCTGATCTAAAACATCTGCAGGACTCACTTTCTCTAATACCAGGGAATATTATCAATCATGTACAAAGTATCATGCCTGAAGTACCAGGCGACAGACATTAAACAACCCAAAACTGTCACTATCCTTATTACAACAGCTGCCGTTTTCTTTGTAAAATTCTTCACTTTCAATTCATCGTAATATATGGCCACAGACCGATCGAAGGTGAAAGCAACTGTGAGTGAAATGGCAACCTCTGTTGATGTGAAAACCACGACATAAATAAAAATACACACAGGTTTAATGAACAGGAATGAATGATGGAAATACATTTGACAAATCCCGTCGATTATTGGTTCAGCAATAACGACCAGGAGATTGGCTGCTGCCATTGCAAACAAGTAGCAAGAAATACATTTGGAAAGTCCACATTTTCCTCAGGACTGAATAATAATCACCAACATGATCACTTGAAGAGTGAAAAAAACAAAGCAAATTTTCAAATTGTGTCAGGAACACCTCAGCCAATAGTTTGAGAGGATCCAGAATGACATTGCTATTCTTTTGGGCACAGTAAGCATTCAAAACTGATTTTTCTGCATAGAACACCCTGTCAAGTAATGATGTTTAAGGTACTTCTCATCAGCTATGTGGAAATCAAAGAGTTTTCTTTGATTCTTTTCTCTGAACTTCCAAGAGCCAATTATTGGACTCTTGGGAGGGATCTCACATCTTCACACTGGAGCATCAACAGCTCATTCCTACCCTTAGAAATCCCAGACCAAAACAATTTAAATTAAATCCCACTCCTTCCTTTGTTTGAACATTCAGCTTTCTTCCCAGACTTGTTGGCGTCAATTCCCAATTACTGTCCAAACACCCGCTCTCTGTTTCAGCACACTACCATTCCAAAGGCAAAGAGTCTACAAAAACCAACCTGTGACTACCTTTCAGGCCTGGCTACAAAAATAGATCATGTTTCTTCTTTTTTAACACAAGCGGCTATTCACAGTGCATGGTCTCCTTCCATTTCTCATAGTTCACAACTCCAAACCAAATATTAACAAAAATAAAATAATGAAAAACCTGGTGGATTCTAACAGCAAAGATTATTAATCTGTCCCATTCAATATGGTGTCGTTCCCCTGCCTTTCATGTGTCGAATTTCAGACAAACACTGTCCCTTAAATGAAGGAATTTAAATTCACATCAATTCCACTGACCAATCCCTTATTCTGAGACTGTAATGACTTACTACTGAATGACATCTCCTACCCTGCCTCCCCCAGACAGATAAAAAAACTTGGTGGTATCAACTTTAATAATATATTAAATTTGATAAGATTGATTTGGAAGGCAATGCATTATGGGCGGCATGGCAGCAAGTGTTGAGCACTGTTGCCTCATACCGCCAGAGATCTGGGATCAATTCCTGCTACAGTCCGAAAAGTGCAGGTTTGGTGAATTGCCTGAAGTGTTATGTGTAGGGCAATGGTTCTGGGTCGGTTGCTCTTCAGAATGCCGTGTGGACTTGTTGGGCCGAAGGGCCTGTTTCTATACTGCAAATAATTTAATTACTTCAAATCACGTCTCACCTGGCAATGCATTACAGACACTGACCACCCTCTTGGCTCCAATGATGACAACGCAGGAGCAGTAGAAAGCATTTTGCTTACTGAAGCCATGTTGTCCCTCGCTAAAAGAGGGCCTACCCACAATGCCCAGGAACTGACTGTGAGCAACCCATTCCACACTGTGTATAGGAAACGTTATATAAACAGCCCGCTGATGGGATTCTCTCACTCACAATGACACTGCACCTCTGGAAGTTCTGAAGGCGCTCTCTCACTCTTCTCTCAACGGGAGCCCCAGCCGACACAATGGCCCCCACACACAAAATGTCACCAAACTACTCAATATGGATGTCCTTAGCCCTATTAGCCATTATGGACAGGATGTTAACGATTATTTATTCAATATTCTTACATTGGCTAACCTCCTGTTATCATTCTTTAAATGCTCTGTACTGTCAGACCCAAAGTACTGTGATTCGAGATCAGTGGTGCTGGAAGAGCAAAGTAGTTCAGGCAGCATTCAAAGTGCAGCAAAATCGTTGTTTCGGGCAAAAGCCCTTCATTAGGAATAAAGGCAGTGAGCCTGAAGCGTGGAGAGATAAGCTAGAGGAGGGTGGGGGTGGGGAGAAAGTAGCATAGAGTACAATGGGTGAGTGGGGGGGAGGGGATGAAGGTGATAGATCAGGGAGGAGAGGGTGGAGTATGTGAGCCCACTTTGAATATCATTAGCATATCAACTGTACTTAGAACTATATTGCTTTGTAATCAACGATCAATCTCTTGTAACCCTTTATAAACTGCATATGCCTGTCCCTGGGCGAAGAGGCTATTTCTCATCTGTGCAGAGCAACCAATCTGTATGCGGGCGGTCTTTAACTTCTTCCCACGGTGTGGTGAAATAAACTAGCATGTCAATCTCACAAGGTCTGCGTATGAGCTTTATTTGAAATTGGACCATTCTCTGACAGACAAATTAACTGTGTTCCAGAAATGAGGTGTGATTGACAGTCCTTGACATTAAGGTTGAAAATGTGTTGCTGGTTAAAGCACAGCAGGTCAGGCAGCATCCAAGCAACAGGAAATTCGACGTTTCGGGCATCAGCCCTTCATCAGGAATGAGGAGAGGGTGCCAGGCAGGCAGAGATAAAAGGTAGGGAGGAGGGACTTGGGGGAGGGGGGGATGGAGATGTGATAGGTGGAAGGAGGTCGGGTGATAGGCCGGAGTGGGGTGGGGCGGAGAGGTTAGGAAGAAGATGCAGGTTAGGAGGGCGGTGCTGAGTTGAGGGAACCGACTGAGACCAGATGGGGGGAGGGGAAATGAGGAAACTGGAGAAATCTGAGTTCATCCCTTGTGGTTGGAGGGTTCCCAGGCGGAAGATGAGGCGTTCTTCCCCCAACCGTCGTGTTGTTATGTTTTGCCGGTGGAGGGGTCCAAGGACCTGCATGTCCTCGGTGGAGTGGGAGGGAGAATTAAAGTGTTGAGCCACGGGGTGGTTGGGTTGGTTGGTCCGGGCGTCCCTGAGGTGTTCTCTGAAGCGTTCCGCAAGTAAGCGGCCCGTCTCCCCAATATAGAGGAGGCCACGTCGGGTGCAACGGATGCAATAGATGATGTGTGTGGAGGTACAGGTGAACTGGTGGCAGATATGGTAGGATCCCTTGGGGCCTTGGAGGGAAGTGAGGGAGGAGGTGTGGGCGCAAGTTTTACATTTCCTGCGGTTGCAGGGGAAGGTGCCGGGAGTGGAGGTTGGGTTGGTGGGGTGTGTGGACCTGACGAGGGTGTCACGAAGAGAGTGGTCTTTGCGGAGCGCTGATAGGGGAGGGTATGGAAATATATCCCTGGTGGTGGGGTCCGTTTGGAGGTGGCGGAAATGACTGCGGATGATACGCTGTATACGGAGGTTGGTGGGGTTGTAGGTGAGAACCAGTGGGGTTCTGTCTTGGTGGCGGTTAGAGGGGCGGGACTCAAGGGCGTAGGAGCGGGAAGTGGAGGAGATGCGGTGGAGGGCATCGTCGATCACGTTTGGGGGGAATCTGCGGTCCTTGAAGAAGGAGGCCATCTGGGCTGTGCGGTGTTGGAACTGGTCCTCCTGGGAGCAGATGCAGTGGAGACGAAGGAATTGGGAATATGGGATGGAGGTTTTACAGGGGGCAGGGTGGGAGGAAGTGTAGTCCAGGTAGCTGTGGGAGTCAGTCGGTTTACAGTAGATGTCTGTGTTGAGTCGGTCGCCTGAGATAGAAATGGAAAGGTCTAGGAAGGGGAGGGAGGAGTCTGAGACAGTCCAGCTGAATTTGAGGTCGGGATGGAAGTTGTTAGTAAAGTTGATGAACTGTTCAACCTCCTCGTGGGAGCACGAGGCAGCGCCGATACAGTCATCGATGTAGTGGAGGAAAAGGTGGGGAGTGGTGCCAGTGTAGTGGCGGAAGATGGACTGTTCCACATATCCTACGAAGAGACAGGCATAGCTGGGGCCCATGCGGGTGCCCATGGCAACTCCTTTAGTTTGGAGGAAGTGGGAGGATTGAAAAGAGAAGTTATTCAGGGTGAGGACAGTTCAGTCAGTCGAAGGAGGGTGTCAGTGGAAGGGTACTGGTTGGTGCGGTGGGAAAGGAAGAAGCGGAGGGCTTTGAGTCCTTCGTGATGGGGGATGGAGGTGTACAGGGACTGGATGTCCATTGTGAAAATAAGGCGTTGGGGACCGGGCAAGCGAAAATCCTGGAGGAGGTGGTGGGCGTGGGTGGTGTCCCGAACGTAGGTGGGGAGTTCTTGGACTGAAGGGGACAGAACTGTGTCAAGGTATGCGGAGATGAGTTCGGTGGGGCAGGAGCAGGCTGAGACAATGGGTCGGCCAGGGCATTCAGGTTTGTGGATTTTGGGCAGGAGGTGGAAACCGGCGGTGCGGGGTTGTGGGACTATGAGGTTGGAGGCGGTGGATGGGAGATCCCCTGAGGTGATGAGGTTATGGATGGTCTGGAAGATGATGGTTTGGTGGTGGGAGGTGGGGTCGTGGTCGAGGGGGCGATAAGAGGAGGTGTCCACGAGTTGGCGTTTGGCCTCAGCGCTATAAAGGTCGGTGCGCCAAACTACTACCGCGTCTCCCTTGTCTGCTGGTTTGATGGTGAGGTTGGGATTGGAGCGGAGGGAGTGGAGGGCTGCACGTTCTGAGGGTGAGAGGTTGGAGTGGGTAAGAGGGGTGGACAGGTTGAGTCGGTTAATGTCGCGGCGGCAGTTGGCTATAAATAGATCGAGGGCGGGTAAGAGGCCAGCACGGGGTGTCCAGGTGGATGGGGTGCGTTGGTGGCGGGAGAAGGGGTCGTCAGAGGGTGGGCGGGAGTCTTGGTTGTGAAAATAGGCACGGAGGCGAAGGCGGCGGAAGAATTGTTCAATATCTCGACGTGTGTTGAACTCATTGATTCGAGGGCGTAGGGGAATGAAGGTGAGGCCTCTGCTGAGGACTGATCTTTCATCCTCAGAGAGGGGGAGGTCTGGAGGGATGGTGAAAACACGGCAGGGCTGGGAGCTAGTCTGGAGGGATGGTGAAAACACAGCAGGGCTGGGAGCTAGTCTGGAGGGATGGTCCTTGACATTAAGGCTGCATTTGACCAGCTGTGACATGCCTTGTGGTTGGAGGGTTCCCAGGCGGAAGATGAGGCGTTCTTCCTCCAACCAAAACTGGAAACAACGGGAATTGGGAGAACTCTCGGCTCGATTGAGTCAGATGTGACACAAATGTAGGTGTCTGTGGTTGTTGGAGGGGTATCATCTCTGCAGGAATTCCTCAGGGAATGTTCCAGGACCAAACATCCTCAACTGTTCCTTCAATGACCCACCCTCCATCAAGGATCAGAGATTAGGATGTTTACAGATGGTTGCACAATGTTCAGCTCCATTCCTGACTCCAACAGCACTCCAGAAGCTTGACATATGTAGGACAAAGCAAGCTTGGTTGGAAAATCCACAAACATTCCAGCCTCAGGGGACTGTCTGTGTGGCGTTTGCACATTCTCCTCGTGTCTGCATTCATGTCTTCCCACAGTCCAAAGATGTTCAGGTTAGGTGGATTGGCCAAGCTAAATAGCCCATTGTCTCTGGGTGGACTGACATTTGTAAATGCTGCATTACAAGAATAGGACATGAGTCTGTGTCTGAATGGGATATTGTTCAGAGTGTCAGGGAGCTCCCCCACACAGCAGCATTGTGCACGTCTACTTGACACATTGTACAAATTCGCCAATCCTGCTCAGACAGCACCTCCCATGTTCACTTAAATTGAGAAGCACAAGATAGTTTGGAACACCAGCATCTCCCAGATCCCCTCCAATCCACTGACCACCCCCCCATGGAAATATATCACCCTTCTGTGATGTTGGGTTGAAACTTTAGAATTCCCTACCTACTGGAATCTTGGATCAACCTACAGCACATGCACTGCCCTGGTTTTTGCAGGACGTTCAGTGCCAATGCCTGAAGATAAATAGACATGATCAATAAAAACTCACCCAGCCAGGAGGGTGCCTATCCCCGATTGATTTATGAAGAAAAGTTAACCTCCTCGGATGCTGCCTGACCTGCTGTGCTTTTCCAGCACCATACTCTCGACTATAATCTGCAAAGTCTACAGTCCTCACTTTCTCCTGACTGTGGCAGCTGCACTTGTCCAAAGACTTCTTGCGTTCAGAAGGAACAAAGTTTTGTTTTATATAATGTGTATATAGTTGCCCATCATCGTTGGTGGTGAGGGGGTGAATGTTTGTGGAAAATAGGTTGCTAGCTGCTTTGTCGTGGATGGGGTTAAGCTTCTTGAATGTTGTAGCTGCGCTCATCCAGTTCAGTGGACGGTAGGCAATCTCGCTCTTGTCATGATGTAATGAGCCTTCTCAGGCCAGCTCGATCAAACACCATCTCAGTAGGTTCACAGAAGCACTGATGGTGTATTGTGGAGGGCCAGATATGTCCAGGCTCACTGGGACAGTTTCAAGACCAAATACCATTTTAAAAATTCTTTTTGTGTGCAATTTACAATCGTTTCTCCTGATTTCACAGTCACATCCTGACAATTAAATCTGAAAGGTAGCCCCAGCTACTCCTCGATTGCTGGTGGTGGAACAGAATGATCTGAATTTATATATTCCCAATGAACGAGGGTGTCGAGATAATGTGACTGATCATGGATATACATTGAACTCCTGAAAGTGTGATATCGGAAGCATGCCAGTGGGACTGCGAATAGGCATCACCAGCAAATACCAAATCAGGTTTGATCATACAGGGATTCTTGGATCATGTCTTTGAGAGAATGATTTTAATCTGAGACAGAGAGAGACTACCTTGTTCCTCACAGACTGCCAGCACATATATTCTGTCCTGGGAAAAAGCACAAATGAACAAAGAGCAGGAACAGGCCTTTCGGCCCAGTAAGCCTGCACCGTCACATGATACCTTTCTCAACCAGAAATATTTGACCTCGATATGGTCCGTATCCCTCTATTGGCTCCATCCCTCTCTGGGTGACAGGTCCCTCAGCTGTGTCTGACCTAACTCTGACACTTAGGCTCTCAGTCCCTCTCTTCCCTCTCAAAATAACAACAGGCCTCCCACCCTCCCATCCTCACCTACCATGGCCTTGAATATCAGATAGCCCTCCATGACTCACCATCCATCATATCCTTCTCCTTTGTGAATACGAAAGCAACATGTTCATTAAGGACCTGACCCACTTCCTCTGGCTCCACGCACAAACAACTCTTTATCCTTGAGTGGACCGACCTTTTCCCTAGTTACTCTTTTAATCATCATAAATGTATACAATTCCTTAGGAGTTTCCTTAATATTGTCTGGCAAAGACATTTCGTGGCCACTTTAAGCCCTCCTGTTTTCTTGTGTGAGTTTTGTCCTGAGCCCTTCTATTCTTCAAGGAGTCTGTTGGTCTTCTATCTCTTAATATTTATCATTTGGGATAAATTCTCAATTTCTCTTGTCATCCTTGTCGCCCTTATCCTTCGTTTTGACAGTATCATACTGTTCATGAACACAAATTAACTGGATGAAAGAGATTCTTCTATGCCAGATGTAAAGTTCCTTGGTCACCTCTTGGCTGTTGACAGGGCTGGAGTAGAACGAAGTCAACATGATTGTATCCTTCCCTCCCTCAGCTCGAACCATATTGCTTTGTGGGTGAGCCTTCCAAGGGTCTTGCCTCAGTAAAGTTCTAATATTCTCCATTATCAGGAACACAGTTCCCCCATCTGTTAACATCCCGATTTCACTTGAAACCATCTAAATCTTGGAATGGTAAGACGCCAGTGTTGTGCCTCTTGCAACCAAGTCTCTGTCGTAGCTACAGCATCATAGTTTCATATTCCAAACTCTAAACTCATTTGCTTTACCTGCCATCCTCTTCACATTCAAACAAATACAGCTCAGACCAACAATACTGATATATTCAGTTGCTCTCCATGTCTGTTCTTCCACTGAACCTTATTGGCCTTAATCTCTGCCTCATCCAGAGTCATTTCATTCACTGACCTACTGCTCTCATTCCTGACCCCCTGCCACATCAGATTAAACTCTCCTGAGTGACACTGGAAACCCTCCCTGTCAGTATATTGGTGTCCCTCCAGTTTAGGTGTAACCTTTCCTTCTTGTACAGGGCCCACCAGCCCAGGGAGACATTCCAAAGATCCACGTACCTGAAGCCCTCCCTCTATTACCAGCTCCTTAGGCACTAATGTAACTGTACTATTCCTCATCTCAATGGCTTATGGCACAGGAAGTCATCCCAAATTACAACACCAGAGATCCTGCTTTTCAACTTCCTACCTTCCTGAACACCCTTTACAGAACCTGATCTCTCTTTCTGCCGATGGTGTCAGTACCAACATAGACTGCAAACTCTGGCTGATCACCCTCCACCTTCAGAATATCCTGTTCCTGCTCAGAGATATCCAGTCTGTTACCAATACAGCTCTCCTACACACCGATCCTCGCTGCTGTACAACAGAGCCGGTCAGGTGTCATTACATTGGTTGCTGTTGCTTTCCACTGAGAGGCCATTCCCAGCTCCCAGCCCTCCCAAAACATATCCAAATCAGTGTACCTGTTTATGAGGGGGATGGCCACAGGGTCTCCTGCACTGCCTGCTAACGCTCACTCATCTTCCTGGTGGTCACTGTATTCCTCTCTGTCTGTGGAGCCCTTCCTGGTGATGTGACCAGTTTGGTAAACGTGGTGTCCATGACTTCCTCAGTCTCATGGATGCTCCATAATGTGTCCATCCGTAGCTTCAGGAGCTCCATGCTGCAGATCAGGAGTTGCAGCTGATCAGACTGCCTGCAAACCTACTCACTATAGACACTGGAAGTGGCACTGACTTCCCACATATTGTAAGGGGAGCATTCCATGGGGATGAATTCTCCTGCCATTGTGAATATCATCAACTAAATCTACCTTATCAACTCCAGACAATAAGGCAGGAACTGATTGTACAACCTTACCCACTTGTCATCAAACTCAAGGCCTCTCACTCAAAAGGCAAACAGTCTTTCATTTGACCTTTTATTCTGATAAAAGATGTGTTCAAACTTTCAGTCCCCATTCAGTGTGGGTTGCAGGAACTTAAATAGGCTGGTAATCCACAAATTGTTCCCTTCACCTCAAAATGAAGAAACTGATTTCCAAGAATAGAAAATTAATGTGGTTGAACAGGCCCCGATCTGATTCCTCAGTTAACGTAAGTTCTTATCAGTTCCCATAGAAACATATATAACATTTGACCACATTCCCTCCACACCCCTTGATGCTTTTAATAATTTAAACACATATCAATCTCTTTCTGGAATGTATTCAGTGAGTGTCTTTAAGACAGAGACAGATTTTCATTGGTAAGGGGATCAAAGGTTGCAGAAGACTCTTTGGGCAAAATGGCCTCATTCTGCTCCTAATATTTTATGGTCTTATGTTGGCCTAACCAACTAAGGGCGGCAAATTTCCTTCCCTGAAGAACATTGGTGAATCAGAGCGTTCAATCCATCAGGACAAATATTTTTCAGAAAATGTTGATCTCAAGGAGATTCAAGATGGTGGCAGTGTGAACATCCTGCTGTGTTGGGTTCTGTCCCATACCCCAGGCAAGTAGCCCAGGCAAGGTGGGCTCCTAATCCCCACCTCCCGTTAGTCACCCCTGAGGAACGTTTGCTGCAGAAAGTAGGTAGAGCAGCTGAAGCCCCTTTAAATAAGGGTTTGGAAGATTTGGAGGTGATATGAAGCTATCTAAGGGAAAGGGGGCGAGGGAGTGCAGCAGGCATACCACACTATGTCAGGTATACCAGCAGCCGTTACCTCATCTCCTTTGGCAGTGTCCTTGGGTTCAGTGGAGCAACAGAATTTGGTAACGGAGATTGCAAAACTCCGATAAAAATTGAAGGAGCGCTGGAACCAGTTGCTGCCATGCTGACAGACCATGAGCAGGAGATCCAGGCTTTAGGTCAGCGCATGGAGGTGGTGCAGCAGAGGACCGTGCCCTCGAAGGCTGGTCTTATGTTGGCTAGACCAGGTAAGGACGACAGATCTTACCTGGAAAGTTCCGAGGGGCAGGTCCGAACGTTGGAAGGTCAGGTTCAGGCCTGCAGGAACAAGGACACGACCGTTAAAATAGAGGTCAGCGAACAAAATCTGTGGATCTTGGAGTTAC
The DNA here is from genome assembly GCF_020745735.1 of Hemiscyllium ocellatum. Taxonomy (NCBI): domain Eukaryota; kingdom Metazoa; phylum Chordata; class Chondrichthyes; order Orectolobiformes; family Hemiscylliidae; genus Hemiscyllium; species Hemiscyllium ocellatum. The sequence goes on from NC_083438.1 coordinate 14,248,429, forward strand.
CTGAGCATGAAGAAGGTGAAAACCTCGCTGATTTAGGCGAGAGGTGGCTTTCCGGAGTTGCTGGGCCTGGAGATCGAGTCGGGCCGGGTGAGTGTGGAGCGGGCCTACAGGATCACAATGTCCCGCTCGGTCTGAGTGTAGCTCCAGCATTACAGGGAAAAGCATTAATAATAGCAACAGCTAGAAGAGAAGAAGGAGAAAAGAAGGTTTAGGGGTGACTTGATAGAGGTGTACAAGATGATTTGGGGTTTAGATAGGGTTGACCATGACAACCTTTTTCCACGTATGGAGTCAGCTATTACGAGGGGGCATAGCTTTAAATGAATGGGAGGTAGGTATAGGACAGATGTTAGGGGTAGATTCTTTACTCAGCGAGTCGTGACTTCATGGAATGCCCTTCCAGTAGCAGTGATGGACTCTCCCTCTTTATGGGCATTTAATCGGGCATTGGATAGACATATGGAGGATAATGGGCTAGTGTAGGTTAGGTGGGCTTGGATCGGCGCAACATCGAGGGCCAAAGGGCCTGTACTGCGCTGTATTTTTCTATGTTCTATGTTCTATAAGACTGGGAAGAGACCCACAGGCTTTGGCTTATAAAGGTTCAAAAATAAATGTTTTTTCATGACTTTTCTGGGGCCATAGTTGAGGAAAGGAAGACCTTTGATAATGTAAAGAAATAATAAAAATTTTAATCATCCAATCCTCTCTGAGGTACCCAGCAATGCTCCGTTTCAAATGTGAGGGAAATGTCTACAACTTCAACTCGGCGGAAAATGTAAAAGAACTTTTGAACTCGGTGAAATGATAGACTTTGGCCGAGGAGGGAGGAGGAAAAGAGGCACACGGACAATGGCATAATATAACTCTTTTGAATCTTCTCTATTTTGTTCTTCTCCCTTTTGGGTCTCGGAGGTTACAGCTTTCGTACTGTTGTGGAAGAATCACTCAATGTTCAAGAGAAAAAAAATACCAGGAGACACAGAAAATCCTTCATGAAATTAAACTTTAATCTTGCAAAACCAAAGCTGTGGGAGCCAGCAAAATGTCTTCCCCGACTCCCCACAATTTCTTTGTTCTCCTCCATTTTGTACAATTTGTTGGTCCCATGCTTATCGGATAACGTTAGCAGAGTCAATCATGATGGCTTGCTTTATATTTCGAAGCTAATCATCGTCTGCCATCCTGGTTCCTTCCATCACACTTAACCTATCACATTCCAACACCATCTTCAGCATTAGCTCATCCCCCAGTGATTTAAGTAACCTCTCACAATGCACCACCATTATCTGTTACTGGAGCCCTGTAACATGATCCCAGGCATGCATTACAACACTAAGTTAACTACGTTACTGCCATAATAATTGCCATACTAACTTCCAAATATTCTCCCCTTTGAGCCTAACAGGTCTTGCACAGAGAAAGTGTACAAGGAGGCTGGACACTCAAAAGCCAAATACATCAACAAAGCTCCAACACCAGGCAATGGCAATTTCCAGGGTCCAAACCTCAAAGGATTCTCCCTCCGCACCTGGAGTAACAGGCCAAAAACCCATCCCAAAATAACCGGAATAGGAAAAAAGACCCAAAGACAATCTAAACGCACACACAACACATGCAAGTCAGACATCTCCATCCGAACAAGGCTTCAGCACTGCAGCAGACATCAGATCAGTGAAGCAGAGCGGTGACCCCACAACGGAAAAGGGCACTGGGCCAGAGCCCACTGTCACGCAGCACGACGCACCACAAAAGACTTAACAAGATGAAGAGCACAGCAAAAGGTCAAGGCAACAACAAGCAACACAAAACCCGCACCAATCCCAATCTTAGGGAACCAAGCCCCCAATCTACCCAAAACACTATCCAACCAGCCAAAAACCCTAGGGCTGGTTCCCACATTCTTCTCAAGCACCTCCCGTAAATTCCACAGCTTACCCATCGCCTGAGTAAAAGATCCCTCCTGGCTAGTATTATTGGGAACAAAGGTCCAGCAATATTCCCCAAACAGTACACAGACCCCACCTTTCTCAGCCAACATCCAGTCCAAAGCCCACCTATCCTGCAACCCCATCCGACTCGTCACATCGAATTGCACACCGAATGCAAAGAGGGCATCGTAATAAATCTCCGCTGATTGTAACTAATCCACTCAGCAGTCTTGCTAATCCCAGCGGCAGGGATAAGCAACTCCCAGCCAGCGGCAATCACATTCCTGGCCTTGAAAACATTGGGGAATCCCCTTGGCTAACCTATACCAACAACATGTACTGCCGGATCAGGGACATACCCACGTTTAGGGAGGGTCCAGAGCCGGTTGTGATAGGTTATTGGCACTACCAAGTAAGACCCACCAGGACGGCAAATTGATGGACTCCATGTCAGCACAGGAGCAGAAAGGTGCAGGACCAGGGAGGGGTCCTCAATGACCTCCCCCAGCCCAGCCTCAGCCACACAAGCAGGAGAAAGGTCTCTTTCCACAAACACACCACTGACAGCCTCAGAGACACCAGCACCCCCACAAGTCTCACTCACTGACTACTCAAGGCCTCACAAAGGAGTAATGGGCCCCAACACGCCCTTTCAACCATCACATCCCGGTCTCAGCCCCTCACAAACCTCAACCCCAGAGTCCGTCTGTGCCTGTGGGTGCACCCTGGTACAGTAACTAAGATGACATCATGCAGATCGACCCACCATTGGAACGGCAGTCGGCAACGCCCTGGTTACCATCAAGGACTCGGCTCACTCCACTTTCTCTGGAAAAACTTGTACATCCACCTGATCTCAGGGTCCAATAAGCCTCTTGCAGTTACCAGACACTGGCTCCTGGAGTATCCCCTGCACGTGGATAGACTCATGTATCATCATTAGCTGTTGTAGGTACTACTTATGTTCAAGTTCCAAGCGTTCCAAACTAGGCCTGTCAAATGGACCCCTCCACCCGGGCACTGGCAGGAATCTACCAGTAAGCCTATGATGTGCGCCAAGTTAATCATGTAGTTAGTCTGCATATGGTAGCTCATTGTGCCAGCGGCAGCGCATTGACCCAGTTAAGATTGGTGCTTGCATGAATCTTATTCAACTTCGCTTTCAAAGTACCATTAATCCACTCACTCACAATCTACGACTGGGGATGATACACACAGCTAAACCTCTGCTTAAACCACAAGGTCTACAGCACCAACTTAACCACCTACCGGATAAAGGCAGACCCATCATCCGAACTGATCCCAGACGGTATGCCAAACCTCGGAATAACTTGAGTCGTTAAAAAACTCACCACAGCGCCTGCGCCTGAATCATTCGACAGGGCAGCCCCTATCCATCTGCTAAACCTGTCACTGATCCCCAACACATATCGCTTCCTACTCACTGTCTTTATCATGTCCACATCGTCAATCACCAAATGCTTCAATGGCCTCTAAGGTACAGGTATACGTCCTACAGGGTTCGCTATACCCTTCTTGACATCATTCCGGGCACAGACATCACATTGCGACAATATATAACCCACTGAAGCCTGAACGTAAGGTGACCAAAAGCCAGCCCTCATTATCTTCCTCAAAGGAGCCGTAACTTCGGTCACTCATCAAACCAATCAGAACTAAAACCAAACATCCCCAGAAATATCATCATCTGTCCAACTGCCACAAGCCTTGGAGCTCGAGTGAAAGGCTTAATCTGATCAGGTGCTATCAACTCCCAGCCCTTCAATATCAGCCAACCCAAATACTCAACCTGCTGCTTACAGCAGTGCAGCTGCTGCTTAGGCACCTTATGACCACCACATGCTAACGTTCCCATAGTGTCACTCTCACATTGTCATTGACACTCAGAGCAAACTAACAAATCATCAACACACTGGATTAGTGTACTCTTCAATGGCACACCCTCCAAATCCAACTTCAACACCTGATGAAATACAAGCAGCGAATGCTTAAACGACTGTGGCATTCGATTATAAGTGTACTGCCTTCCCCTGTACATAAAAGCAAATAAATATTGACAGTCTTCTGCCAACAGAACACTAAAGATGGCTGAACACAAGTCAGTCCCTGAAAACCAATCTGCTTCCGGCGGTATATTAGTCAGCAGTGTATGTGGATTTAGAATCACTTCTGGCCAATCCTCCACCACCTCATTAATGGCCCTCAAATCATGGACCGCTCTCCATTTAGACTTATCCGATTTTTAAAACAGACAGCAATGGGGTACTACAGGGGCTACATGTCTCACCTAAGGATCCCGGCTGCCAGCATTCCCTTGATCATTGCTGTTACTCTCTCCTCTGCCCCAGCTTCACAGGATATTGTGATCTCCTCAGTAAATGTGCCCCCTGCTGTAAACGTAATACCACTGAATTTGTAGACTTCACTCCCCCCACATCTACATCATGAAGTGACAATAAGCTAACTGGCAATGCATCCAGCCAATAATCAAATAGATGGTCACGTCCTCCTGCTAGCACTGGCAAACTCCATCAGGAAACCACCTCAACCTCCTTGGGATTCCCCAACATATCAATACAAGCAGCTATTCAAACACAGTTACCATCGCCAGATGTCCAGACTCCTGGTGACATCATTTGCCACTTATTAATCATTTCTGCATGTTTTGTCATGGTCCTAGATCCTTGGACTGATGGCCGTAGATTACTAACACTCACCAGGGGCAAAGTCCCTGGAACACTGTGCCATTTCTTTAAAAAAGTCATCTTGCCTTATCTGCAATGCTGCTCCCTGCTTCCCTATCACTATAGCTTCACTCTGTAAATGTGGTGGGGTGACAATCTCCCACTGTCACTGCTCCTCCAATACCTTACTCTGATTCTCATCAAAGATCACTGTATAATACAGCTCAGACTTGGGGAGCGCAGCCAAAGGCAGTAACGCTAAAGCATCTGGCCTCCATTTCTCCCAAGTTACCCCAAACATAACCACCTGTCTCCATTATCCAATATACATTAAACACCCCTGCTTCCAGCAACACCAGCTGAGAACTCACTCCATCTACACTAAATCCCATTTGAGTACATTCTAATACTAATTCTAACTTTAATAAAGCATCCCCAGCCAGCAAATTAATTGGCATCTCCTCAGAGCTTAATAAAGGCAATACTACTGTTTTACTATCGATGTGTAGGCTTACTGGAGCTATAAACCTTGTCAACTGCGGTTTATCCGAGAACCCGACAGTCTTAATAAATCTACCAGACATGGGAACGTGGGAGGCATATTGCGGTTGAACGGAAGTATATGTAGCTCCAGTATCACACATCATAGGCAGCAAAATTCCTCCTACATTAACCTGCATAATAGGTTCCTGCTCAGTACCCCATGTTATCATAGGATACTGCTTCCATCTAGGTTCCCTGGTCACCCCGAACACATCACACACAGATTCATAGGCCCCTGACTCATAGGTCCGCCCTGGGGTGAGGAGGGCCAGGGCCAATATGTGCAATGTCTCCTCAAATGACCTGGTTAATAACACTCCCAACACACTACACCTGATCCTGTCTGAATCAGACCCCCATCATATCCTTTGCCCCACCCCCCCACCTCCTCGTCCCTGTCCTTGGAGACACCAGTGCTAACTAGACTGGTGGTTAATTTTATTTTGCCCTTGGTATAGTACTTGTGGAAAAGTCCCTCCAAAAATAGTTATCATTGGCATGGGGTTGTCTGGCCCTTGCCACGTGGCGGGAGAGGGTTCCCCCTGGACTGGCATGGTGTTCAGTGCATTGGCATCGATCAACCCAGATATCACAGGCAACATCACCTTCGCTTTTCAAGATGATCAAGCTGCAGCAATGTCAACTTTCTTTGCCCCTCCTCCTGCTGTTCAGCCTCTTTTTGTCTATCCAGGATCTTTCAACTGCATGGACGAGATGACTTCGGAATTCCTGGCAGGCCATGGATGTTAGACCCACTACCTTCTCTATCTTAGATTTGATTTCAGGGACATCACCTCGACAGGAGCAGTCTGGAACCTTGTGTTAACAGTTGACTGCCTTCCACAACTTGTTTTGTTACAAGCCTCCACCTTTTCAATTGGCTTTTTCCACAGAAGCTGCTGGGTTTTCAGTATCTCCCAGAGGACTCCCTCCAAGGTTTCAGGATCAATCTGAGGTGGGTAACAGTCTAAGGGCCTGCTGTACCCTTTGTCTTACTCGATCAAACCCAGCGCCGTCAATCATCAGATTATTCATCACATTCTTCAAGCGAGTTCGATCCATTATCTCTCTTCATGTCGGGAGTCCCACCAACTGCTTTCGCAGTGCCTCCAAATCCCTCATAGCCAACAACCATCCTGTGGTTTTGCATTCAAAGGCTTCAATCTACTTTCCTGCTCCATCATGGAAACTGGGCAACATATTTCTCAGCCGTTCCAGATCCTGAGTTTCCCAAGGAATCGATAGCAACTGACTCGCCCGCTCCCCTCCTTTATATAAATAATAGCAGCATCTTCCCCTGTGGGAGCTTCTTTTCCTTATTAAAACTGCTACATTGTGATTCCTCATCAGATTCCAAATCTAACCTAACTTGTATTTCCTCCCTGCCTGTTACTGCCTCCTCTACTCCCCTCCTCCCATCTCACTCTGCCTGTCCCTGCACACCTTTCCTGATATAACTTCGATGTGCCTCCAAGTCTTTTTGTTCTCTTCGCATACATAATGTCTGAATTTCACCTCACAATCTCTCTTTCTTCCAGTTGTAAAGCTCTAACTTCTGTTTGCCACCTTGCCTGTCCTGCCTCTCATTTTGTTTTGAACACGTTCTGTTCTGGTCAGTTTCATCCAAATCTAATTCCCCCTTAGTATGTGTTACATTCTCTTCACCTTAATTGTGGTGGGGAGGGGATGATAACATGGAGAGAGTTGACCCAAGTCTTCCAACCTGGGATATTTAGATGTAGAACCCTGCCACGCCCCCATACTGGAGGGCTCTTTGTTCTGCACCGACCACTTGGAGATTTCCTCTTCCAAAGTCTTTACTTCCAAAAGCTGTCCGTTCTGCTCTCTGGCGCCCCTTGGTCAGTAACCAGGTGTCTGCAAAGTGTTTCTCAATGCTCCCCTACAATTCCAAACAGCCGTAAAATTTCTATCTCCTGTTCTCTCTTCAATATTTTCTTTTATGATTTATCCTCAGGTCTGTAATTCTGAATTAAACCTTCAATTTCATCACACATGTTTATATCAAAAGTATCATCTTTCGGCCATTTAGTTAATAAATCCTCAGTTCTTCTTTCCCATTTCCCAGAAATCTTTACAAAATCATTCTTTGCAACTGGAAATTTCTCATCCAGCATTTCAATTGCAGTCACTATCCACCTTGACATATATTTCAGTCCAGCTAATGTATTATCTCACAAATCACTCCCTTATACCTCACAAGTCTGTCAGCACGTATTATAAATATTCTGTAACTCTACAACTCACAATCATCCCTTATCAATCAAACAGTCCATAAACCTCCTCAGTCTCAACTAATATCTATCCTTGTTCAGTCTGCCTAAACTATCCTAGGGCTGCATCTGAGGGATGCACCAATCATTGACCGTCATTTGAAACAAAAACTCTTTAAAAAAAACTCTTAAATTCCTACAGTGCAAAATAAAATCTAAACACCCCCAGATCTCGAGCTCCAGGGGAACAAACCACCAACTGCCAACAAACAATTATGCATACAAATCAAATCACAATTGTTAAACTATAGAGTCTCTCTTTCTCCCCGACAGAAACACACAAACAGAACATTCCTGCAATCAGCCAGGAGCTCAGCACTGGGGCAAAGTTTCTCTCTCTTTGACTGTCTCTCAGAAACACACACACAAAACTTATCTGCAATCAGCCAGGAGCTCAGCACTGAGCCAACATCTCACTCTCTCTCTCAGAGCCTTGCCTAAACATGTCTAAAATTACAATCTAATTATCATACAGGCCTTGTCATAAACTTCAATATGAAGACTATTCTCCACTATTTTACTTTTAATCATCAACTACCAATCTACCGGCTTTCAATTTCATATCCACAGAAAAAGTGCTAACACTACACAGCCCTGCCCAAGGAGACCGCCACGCAATCGGCGAAACCCGTGTGTGACTCGTGACGCAGTAACCACAGGGACTTACTAACAACACGTGGAATTGTTACTACTGTCACATGGAATTTTTACTACCACCAACAATAAAGCAATCCTTCCCATTTTTAGTGTGTTTAGGCTCCAATCAATGAATATAAAATTAAAAATTAATATCTATATCTTTAAAGATTGGACAGTATCCACAGAAAATTGAATACACCATGTGGAATTTTGTCTCAATCAATTTAATCTATACTACTCACCAAGTTTCCCACACCACTTCCCCGCGCAATTTTCCTGAACAATCCTTTACATCTCCTCAAATTTTGATTTACCATCCACCTTCTGATCCTATGGATCAGAGAGACCAACCAGCAGCTTTCTTTGCACTTCTGTGTCCCAGGAACCTCCCTTACTTGACAGAATATAGTCCAAATTCACAGCAAAATGCTTACTCTTTCTCTGTTTATGAGTGGTCAACCCTTTTATTCTGTCTATCTCAGGGGTGCTCTTGGTTCAACTGGGAAGTATTCAGCTGCAGCCTCTTTTCAGAGAAAAAGGTCACTTTCCAGTCCCATATGTGGTGCCAAATTTGTTGTGGAAGAATTACTCCATATTCTGTAAAAGGTCACCAGGAGACGCAGAAAAACCTTCACGAAATTAATCTTTAATCTTGCAAAATCAAAGCTGGGAGAGCGAGCAAAATGGCTTTCCTGACTCTCCACAATTACTTTGTTCTCCTCCAGATAATACAATTTGTTGATCCCGCGCTTATTGGATAACATTAGCACATTAATCATGCTGGCCTGCTTTATCTTTCTAAACTAATCATCGTCTGCCACACTGTTTCCTTCCATCATATTTAACCTATCACATTACAGCACCATCATCATCAGCATTAACTAATCTATTACAATGCACTACAATTATCTGTTACTGGAGCCCTGTAACATGATCCTAAGCATATATTGCAACGCTAAGTTAACTACGTTCCTGCCATAATAACTTCCATAGTAGGAAAAGATATGATAGCAAGGTTTACGAGGCATTTAGACACAGACATAATCAGGCAGGGAAGTGAGGATACAGTGTATATGTACAGACATGGGATTAATTCAAAGTAGCATCATGATTGGCAGATACTTTGTGGGCTGAATCGCCTCTCCCTGTTCTGTATTGTTCAATGGTTAAGTTTGTAATGGTGTCAAGATTGAATTGTCCTTGTGGAACCCCAGATGGGTATCAATGAGGCGATTATCTAGCCTGTGAGTTGAAATAATACATTGCCTTATGAATGGTTCTTATCATATTAAATATCTAATTAGAATTAGTTCCACCAGGACGTTTGACTGTCCGGGGGATACAGGGTGATGGGTGACATTCAGAAGTAAGTCATAACAGCCTGAGAATAAGGGATTGGTTGGTAGAATCAACGTGAATCTAAATTCCTTTAATTAAAGAGTTGTGTTAATCTGAAATTTGATACATGTAAGGGCAAGTGAGCAACATAATATTGAAAAGGACAGAGTGATAAAGTTTGCTGTTAGAACTGCACAGATTTCTCACCATTTTATTTTGTTTAAATTTTGATTCAGAGTTGTGAGCTGTGTGCTGAGAGATAGAAGGTGACCTTTGGAATGTGAGTAGCAGCTTGTGTTAAGAAAAAACAAGCAAGATCTATTTTGTTTTTGAGGCCAGGCCTTAAAGTTAGTTGCAGGTTGTTCCTTGTAGATTCTTTTACTTTGAAGTGGGAGTGTGTTGAATCAGAGAGCAGGTGTTTGGACACTAAGAAGGAAATGATGTCACCAAGCTGGGAAGGAAACAGATTGATCAGACAAAGGCAGGAGTGGTACTTTGTAAATCTGGGGATTTCTGAGAGAAGGATTGGGCTGTTGTTTCTACAGTATAAAGGCGTGAGAGATCCCTTCCAAACATCCAACTGAAAATTCAGAGGAAAAAACAAAGCTGTTTGCATTACTACCTTTTCATCTGAAAGAGCTGGAAAAGATGGCAAAGACCAAAGAGAAGTACATCACAGGAACAGGCCTTTCATCCCTCAAGCCTGTGCCATCATGCTCTATCTAAATTAAAAGATACACTTTCTGCTCTTATTCAGTCTGTATCCCTCTATTCCCTCCCTATTCATGCAACCATCTAGATGCCTCAGATATGTCGCCAACAAACCTGCATCTGCCACCTCTTCCAGCAGTGTGTTCCAGGCTCCCACCAAACTCTGTGTGAAAAACTTCCCTCACACATCTTCCTTAAACCTTTCCCTCTCTAACCTTGAAGCAGTGCCCACCACCACCACCCCTCCCCCACCTTTGTAGTTGAAACATCAAAGCTGGGAATAGCCTCTGACTATCTATTCCATCTCTGCTTCTCATAATTTTGTGGACTTCTATCAAGGTCTCCTTTCAGCTGCCATCTTCCCAGTGAAAACAATCTCATTCTTTCTCACCTTTCCTCATACCCAATGCCCTTGAGACCAAGCAACATTCTGGTGAACCTTCTCTGCTCTCGCTCCAAAGCTTCCACGTCCTTCTGGAAGTGCGGTAACCAAAACAGCACACAATACTCCAAATGCAGCCTCAGAAGGGTGTTAGAGATCTGCAACATTGTATGCCAACCATTTCACTCCAATGTACTGCCAAGGAAGGCAAGCACGCTATTTGCATTCTTAATTACCTTGGCCATCTGTATTACCACGTTTAAGGAAATGTGGATCTGCCCGCTCAGATCTGTCTGTATGTTAATGTTCCGAAGGATTCTGCCATTTACTGCATATTTCACACTTCAATTTGATCCTCAAAAATGCATCACTATACATTTGTTTGGGTTAAACTCCATCTGCCTTTACTGTGCAGAAGTCTCTCATCCTGTTGCATCCTTTCACAACTGGCAGTATCAGCATCTCCACCAATTTTCATGTCATCTGTAAACTTACTCATCAGAGCATTTTCCTGCAGATCATGTATAGATACCACAAACAACAGAGTACCTAACACTGATCCCAGTTGAACACTATTAGTTCCCTGTTTGCATTCTGAAAAAAAAACACCTATCCATTGTTACCCTCAGTCTTCTATGATCAAATCAGTTTTGTCTCTATCTGTCCAGCCCACCACAAATCACAAACAATTTTAGATTTTGTACCAGTCTGCCATGTGGGACTATATCAAATGCTCTTCTAAAGTCCATATAAACCGTAACCACGATGCTTCCCTCATTAATTATATTTGTCACACCTTCAAAAAAATTCAGATTGGTGACATATGATCTTCCCCATGAAAAACCATGCCGCCTGTCACTAACTCGCCCATTTTCTTCCAAATGTGTGCGTATTTTTCCCCTCAGTATCTTCTCCAAGAGCTTCCCCACCACAGATGTCAGGCTCACCGGCCTATAATTTCCTGGATTATCCCTGCTTCCAAGGGAACAATATCGGTTAATCTCCAATTCTCTGGAAAATCACCTGTGGTCAAGGAGGATGTGAAAATATCCGCTAATGTCAAACTATTTCTTCCCAAGCCTTTCATAGTAACCTTAGATAGATTCCATCAGGCCCTCAGGATTTACCTACCTTAATGCAATGTAGGATACCTAAAACCTCCTCCTTCAATACATTGACATTTTCTCGAGTACTCTCGTAATCATCCCTGATCTCAGCATCAGTCATGTCCTTCTCAGTGATTACCAACACAAAGTATTCCTTGAGGATCTCTCCCACTTCTTGTGGCTCAACTTGTCTTCTTTAATCTTGAGTGGGCCTAGCCTTTTACTTCAAAACATTAATGTTTCATCCTCCCCATTGACGCTGACAGACCCGCTGAGTTTCTTGAACAATATCTGTTCTTGTTTAAGAGATGACATTTTCCACATTAAGAAAAAGGATTCTTTAATTGTGCTTGTCTGCATATCTTCTGTGTGAGAATGTGATCTGAGAACAAATGTTATTGGGTTTAAGTTTTCCATTTCAGCCGGTTATCTGGTGTCGAGTATCATCTATTCTCAAAGTTTGGGACTAAACATTCAGTTAGTCTGACTAAGAAGCCTTGAGGTTAATTTTTAAGGAACATGGACATTCTCACTTGACTGTGTTATGAATACAGACAGAGGGAGGTTGTTTTGATTTGGTTCTGAGTCGAAGTGTGGTGAATGTGTCCCCAGGGATGAGAGCTGCATTGCTGAAAGATTGAGTTCTGGTCGAAGATAATTCGTGATCATATGGAATGACAGAGCAGGCTTAAAGTGCAAATAGGTGACTGATGTTCTTCATGATTATGTGACATTCTGTCCTATAAAAACAGCCAAATAATTTCTGCCACTCATCCAAAAGTGAGCTTCAGCTACACTATTTAAAAATGTAGATTCGAACTGCAAAGTTGCATGAATAGAATAAAACTTGTCTGTTTGTGGAGTCGTGGGATTGTTTTTCACCCAAAGTCATAAACGTCAGTGAAAATGTCAGCAAGTGTGAGCAAGTTGAAAACAACTTTCAGAAAATGAATGCTACTCATCATGCCATTTTCTGTTTAAGGCAATGTCTTGCATTTTGAAGTATTTCTTAGTCGTCCAAAATATTTTTAGAAAGAATTCAATAATACTGACGCAATTTGTTTTTTTCTCTCCATTTGATAACAATAATCCGGAGGAGAACTGTCCCAGTGGAGACTTACACACCATATAATTGAGGGTCCATTCAGAGATCTCACAACAGAGTATTTTCAGAAGCTATCATTTCCAGACAAACAGAAATCACTTCTGAACACAGAAATGGGATATGCCCATTCTGTAATAATTCAGGTAGAACGTCTTTACTATCCAATTCTTGAGGCGTTTGGAGTCACTGGTGAGCCACTATCTCATATTACTGCTGTGAATCGGAGTTTACTGCGCGATTATACAATCATACTTCTGTTATTCCACATGAGTTTTGCATGGCCATGTCTTCTGGTCTATCGTGTGATATAATAAAGTGCCAAAACTCTGCTATTGCATTGCGGGAATGAAATTAATGAATTAAAAGTATTTTGTATCCATCTTTAGTGAACTTCCTGAATATTCCCCCCATTTGCTGTATTGAGATGAGATGTTAGCTTAGAAAATGCATGAAATAATGATGGTCAGAAATGGCTTCATCTCGTGAAGCTAAGCGATTTCAGAGTTTGATTCACAAATTGTAGCTTCAATGCCAAATATTGAGATAGTTCATTCTCTTTGTGTTGGATTGATATAGCATGCCCAAAATAAACCGGTACAGCAATGTATTTATAAGCTACGACTTCTGAAATGTTACATCCATTCCTTAAAATTACTTCACAGATTGACCAATGAATGGAATTCTCTGCTGTCCTTTCCAGATATCCCCCTCTATCTAACTGAGGATAACACTTGCCAGCTGGCTGTGAAATTAAACATTTTTATGTCTTTGGTTACCTCACTTTCAAGTGTGTCAATTGGAATGATGCACTGTTTTGTTTATCAGTGTGTCAGACATCATAGGATTGCACTGATGACCATTAATTGTACAGTTCTGTCTTTTAACAGTGTAAATGGATTTCAAAAGAGCTTCCTATCATTGTGAAATACTACCTGGAGAGGAATACTGACCAATTCTTTCAATTATTTCTTTTAATGCAATGATTAATGGAAATATTAAACATAACAAATTTCCAGTATTCTCTGAGTGTGATATTTTAGTGAATCATGTGAAAATTGTACTAAGTTACTCACTTTATTGTTTGATATCCTCATTGATGATATAATCACCTAAAAGTGTGCTTTTATTAAAAAAAAATCAGTTTTGGATGATTACTGTACCCAGAGGATTAGATGCACCATTCTGCATTCTCTGAAACTATTGGCTGAGGTATTGCCTGGAAACATTTTTCTGTTTGTTTTCCTTTTTCTCTCTTCAAGCTAATACGTTGGTGATTATTATTCTGTCTCAAAGAAATTGTGGCCTCTCCAAATGCATTTCTTGCTACTTGGTTGCAATGGCAGCAGCCGATCTCCTGGTCGTTATTGCTGAACCAATATTCTACAAGATTGCTCAGATGTATTTCTATGGTTCATTCCTGTTAATTACTTCGGTGTGTAGCTTTATTTCTGTGCTCATTTTCACATCAACGGAGATTTCCGTTTGGCTCACAGTTGCTTTCACCTTTGATCGGTTTATGGCCATATGTTGTGATAAATTGAAAGCAAAGTATTGTACAAAGAAAACGGCAGCTGTTGTAATGGGGACAGTGACTGTTTGGGGTTGTTTAGTATCTGTCGCCTGGTATTTCAGATTTGAACCTCTGTACACAATTGATAATATTCCCTGGTTATTGCATTCCAAAAGCCAGCTTCATCACTTCGTCTTCATGGTCTGGTTTTGTCATCTTTTATTCCATTTTCATTGTTTTTGTGCCATTCTTAATCATGTTACTCCTCAACCTTCTGACTGTCAGACGTATTTTAATAGCAAGTAAAGTCCGCAGGGCACTGCGTGGCCAGCTCAATGGAGAGAATGGCAAGGATCCAGAAATGGAGATGTGAAGAAAATCCATCATTTTACTCTTCAGCATATCTGGCAGCTTTATAATGTTATGGGTGACCCAGCTTATATTTTACATTTACCGGCGAATTGTAAAAGCATATTTTTACTCTGTCACAGATCCCCTTTATTACCTGGAATCCATCGCCAATGTGCTTCAGCTCCTCAGTACTTGCAGCAACACATGTATATATGTCCTGACCCAGAATAAATTCTGAGGGCAGCTGAAGACTGCAGTTAAATACCCCTTTGACCTAATCATGAATTGGCAAAATTTCATGAAAGGCTAAGTCATTTAGGTGATCAAACTAAATTCATTACATTACTACATTCCATTCGTGCCCTTCCCCTGTATAATATACACTGGGTGGAAAGTAATGCAGCATAGACCCAACTGACATCTGTTTATGATATTCCCCATGCAGGTTATGCATATCTGTGAAAAACATAACTCAGTGTAAGACTTATTCAGCAGACCCGAATTTGTAGGGAATACCCGCATTTCGCGCCAAATGTATGGCTCTAAAACATTTATCATGTCTTCAAATACGTTCCTGTATGGCACAAACTGAACTAAAGCAAAATTCTTTCGCAAAAACCTGACTGCAAGCCTGTTTATTGATATGGTACACTTGAGACAAATATAAACAAAGACAGTGATGACCAAAGTTTGGAGAACTGCTACAGATCGTTGTGCGTGTTAAGAGTATGTGGTCATATAAATAAGTCACAGGTAAGCACATTGGAAAAAACCGTATGCTGTAATTGGTAAATACATTTAGGATCATGTGAGAGATACAGAATGGCTAAGTCATAGATTATTAGGGAAACTGTCATTTCATTATTAAGTAAAGGTAAACCAATGATGAAATTTAGAGATATAAATAAACACTGCTGACAATACCAAACCCACTGTTGTGATGTTTCTAACAAAGAGATGTTTCTATCGGTTAAGAAAGTAGACCATCGTGTTCAGAAAGCTAATGAGGTTACAAAGATTGTGGAGAATGCGGAAATATTTCTAAAACAATTACAGCAGAAATATCAGGTGATCAAAGCATTAAGGAAATGGGTTTGTATTATTGAGAAAGGCAAAGAACAGACAGCTGTCATGGTGCAACATTGTACAAATCCTATCTGTATACAGAGCTGTTTTAGATTGTAGTACAACAGTTCAGCCAGGAACTCACGGAAAATAACATAACACAGAGAGCCCTCAAACAGGAACTGTGTGACGGCAGAGGAGGGTTAAGAGAGTCAACGACAAAGAGCTTACAGAAAAGCAGGTTAATCTCTGCGTAGACTTCAGTTACTGGATTTGAGATAACCAAGTGAAGGAGCTATTCGGGATGGTAACGGGGCAGCTGTCCAGCTGACAGCTCTGCCCTTGAATAGCTGCAGGTGAACATTGGTCTTGTTATTGAACACACAAATGATGGCCTGCAGGACCATGCAATAAATGGGGAGTTGAATTCTCACTGTCTTACCCCAAGAGACGGAGAGATTTTATGTGGGGAATTAGGATTTATTGGATTGGGAGATGATCCTTGTGAAAGAGCAGGAAGTGAAGAGATTCCCGAAGTGGTCACTACAATTGGATACGATGGATATGATAGGCCTGCACAGAGCAGCATGCCCTACTGGACAAAAGGCAGCTGAACCCACCACCCTTGTTCACAAAGATCTTACACACGTCAAAACATTTGCATCCACCCTTTCATCATTCAGCATCCAGAGTTGGATCCAGTTGCAGGAATCAGTTAAATTCAACAATAGTTTGTTGACACCCTGAGAGTACTTGCAAAATGGTTTTAGAATAATTCTCAGCTTACTCAGTCCCAAGATGCCAACAATATCTTGGCAGAGAGCATGATGAGAAATTTAAATCATAGAATCCCTACAAGCCACTTGGCCCATCAAGTCGACACCAACCCACTGAACATCCCAGCCAGACCCACCACCCCTATGTATCTCAGTAACCTTGCATTTCTCATGGCTAATCCACCTAGCCTGCATTTCCCTCGACATTGTGGGCAATTTAACATGGTCAATCAATCAAACATCTTTGAACTGTGGAGGGAAAGCAACTTGAGTAAATCCATGCAGACACGGGGAGAATGTGCAAACTCCCCACAGGGAGTCTACTGAGGTTGGAATTGAAACCAGTTTCCTGGCGCTGTGAGGCAGCAGTGCGAACCAATGATCTACCCCGCTGCCCCACATTGAGGTTAACTCCATGCTTAAGTTAGTCCTAGGTGTACCTAGTCATGCTGCTGAACATGGACAGAGTGGAAGGTGACTCCAGTCGGACAGCAGAGACAGTCAGGGGAGGATATAAGTTACAGCTAAACAAATAGCAATGTTGCATCAGATATTATCCATCAGGTAATCTCTCATTCCATCAGAGTATTTTCCATTGCACTAACTCGGTAACTTATTCCTGGCAACAGGGGCGTGAGGGGAACATGTGACACTGTTAACAGTACGTCTGCCGATCCTGGCTCAGGCAAATCTCAAACACTGTCCATACTTCAGACACTTCGAGTAGTTTGAGTGTTAAAAACTCTTTACCCAAGTGTATTGTCAGTGATGCAGACAAACGGAAACAGAATTTGATTCATGGAGCAACTCGATTTTATTCACAACGTAAACACGACTCTGTGAATAATTCCCAAATTCCCACAATATTTACTCTCTACATAGCTCTATCCATCTGAGAAAGGATATTATCTGCAATGATCCACATGTTTGAGCTGGGCCGTTGGAATCTCCTTCCTCTTCGACCGAGGGCTGGTTCTCTTCCACGAAGGTGGGTCTCCCTGTCAGGGCAGATCTTCTCCTGGGCCTTATTGGGATGTTTCATTGTCTTCTCCCAGGAGTCTTGATGTCAGCCTTCAATGAGGGTGTGCCTTCCAGGTGGGTATTTTTATTCCCCTCATCCTGGACCTTCCACAATGTTCTGTGGTCCTTGGCCAATGATTCCATGAACGACGTTCCAAGTGCCCTCAGGCACAAAAAGGACATTAAGTCGTCAGACAATCTTCAGGCTGGTTAGAACTGGTTCCACTAAACCTATGTGACCTCTGTGAACTTCATTTCCACTGTTCTCTGTCACCAATACCTGCTGATTGCTGTTTAATTTAATTTGACCAATTTTCTGTTTGGCTAGATTTCTCTGTTTATCGGCCAATTTAGAATGTTTAATATTAGATTAGATTAGATTCCTTACAGTGTGGAAACAGGCCCTTCGGCCCAACTGGTCCACAACGACCCACCAAAGAGCGACCTACCGAGACCCATTCCCCTACATTCACCCCTGACTAATGCACCTAACAGTTTGGGCAATTTAACATGGCCAATTTACCCTAACCTGCATGCTTTGGACTGTGGGAGGAAACCGGAGCACCTGGAGGAAACTCACGCAGACACGGGGAGAATGGGCAAACTCCACACAGACAGTTGCCAAGGCAGGAATTGAACCCGGGTTCCGAGTCTCTGTGATGCAGCAGTGCTAACCACTGAGCCTCAGTGCCGCCCACATTCATATCATTTTGGTAATGTACCGACCAGAAGTGTACACAGTTGTGCCCCGTGGTACCTTTACCACACAAAGTTGATACTCAGACTGTCCAGTCACTCCAAGTTAGGTGAAGTTTTTCAAAGTTTTGATCTCAATACATGGGAAATCCAGAAAGGGACCAGGGTTGGAGGACTTGATCTAAAGGGAGAGGTTGAATAGGCTGGGGCTGTTTTCCCTGGAACATCAGAGTCTGACAGGTGACCTTATAGAGGTTTACAAAACCATGAGATGCATGGTTAGAGTAAATTGGCAAGGTCTTTTCCCTGGGCTGGGGGAGTCCAGAAGTCGAGGGAATCGGTTTAGGGTGAGAGGGGAAATTCTTTAAAACGGACCGAATGTGCAACTTTTTAATGCAGAGGGTGGTGCGTGCACGGAATGAGCTGCCAGAGGAAGTGGTGGAGGCTGGTACAATTACAACATTTAAAACACATTTGGATGGATATATGAATAAGGAAGGGGTTAGAGGGATATGGGCAAAGTGCTGGCAAATGGAACTAGGCTAGGTTAAGAAAACTGGTTGGCATGGGTGATTTGGACCGAAGGGTCTGTTTCCGTGCTGTACATCAACAGAACATTGAGCAAGAATAGTACAGCACAATCCAGGCCCTTCGGCCCTCGATGTTGTGCTGACCATGTAACCTATCTAATTTCAAATGAACTCACACAATCTGCATTGTATCAGCCTCCATGTGACTATCCAAGATTTACTGAAATGTCCCCAGTGTATCTGACTCTTCTCCCACTGCTGGCAGTGCATTTCACAGGCCCACCCCTCTCTGTGTAAAGACCCTACCACTGACATTTCCAGGACATTCTCCTCCAATCACATTAATGTTTTTTTTATATTCATTTGTGGTTCTCGTGCATCGCTGGCTGGCCAGCATGGATAGCCCATCCCTATTTGCCCTTGAGAAGGTGGTGGTGAGCTGCCTTCTTGAACTGCTGCAGTCCACTTGCAGTGGGATGATCCACAATGCCGTAGGAAGGGAATTCCAGGATTTTGACACAATGACGGTGAAGGAACGATGGTATATTTCCAAGACAGGGTTGTGAATAGCTTGGATGGGAACTTGAAGCTGGTGATATTCCCAAGTACCTGCTGCCCTTGTCCTTCAAGGTGGAAGTGTGAATGGATTTGAAAGCAGCTGTCTAAGGATCTTTGGTGAATTTCTGCAGTGCATCTTGTAGATAGTACACACTGCTGCTACAGAGCAGCAGTGGTGGAGGAATTAAATGTTTGTAGATGTGGTGCCAATCAAGCGGGTTGCTTTCTCCTGGATGATGTCAAGCCTCTTGAGTGCTGTTGGAGCTGCACCCATCCAGCCAAGTGGGGAGTATTCCATCCCACTCCTGACGTGTGCCTCGGAGACACCTTTGACTTTGGGGTGTCAAGAGGTGAGTTCCTCACCGCAGTATCCCTCGCCTCTGACCTGCTCTTGTAACTGATGTTTAGTCTAGTTCAGTTTCTAATCAGTGTTAAACCCAAGGAAGTTGACAGTGGGGGGTTCTTGATAGTAATACTGTTGAATGTCAAGGGCCGGTGGTGAGAGTGTCTCTTACTGGTGATGATCATTGTCTGGCATTTGTGTGGCTCGGATGTTGCTTGCCACTTTTTAGGCTCAAGCCTGGATGTTGTCCAGATCTTGTTGCATATGAGCACAGAGTGCTCCAGTATCTGAGGAGTCGCGAATGGTGCTGAACACTGTGCAATTATTGGTGAAGATCCCCACTTCAGAACTTATGACAGAAGGAAGGTCATCAATAAGACAGTTGAAAGTTTTTATGCACCCGATACTACGTTGAGTGACTCCTGCAGAAATGTCCTGGCGCTGAGATGACTGACCCTCCACAACCACAACCATTTTCCTTTGTACCAGGTATGACTCGAACCAGCGGAATGTTTCCCCTTGATCCCCAGGGTTTCTTGATGCCATACTCGGTCAAATATGGCCTTGATGTCAAAGGCTGTCACTCTCACCTCCCCTCTGGAATTCAGCTCTTGAATCCAGGTTTGACCCAAGGCTGTACTGAGATCAGGAGCCGGGTGATCCTGGCAAAACCTAAACTGGGTGTCCCTGAGCAGGTGCTATTTGATAGCACGTTTGGTGATCTCTCCGATCACTTTACTGATGATGGAGATTAGACTGATTAGAAGGGAATTGGACGGATTGGATTTGCCCTGCTTTTTGTTTACAGGACAAACCTGGGCTATTTTCCATGTTGTCGGATAGATGCCAGTGTTGGAACTGTACTAGAAGAGGTTGGTGAGGAGCGTGGCAAGTTCTGTCACACAAGTCTTCAATACTATTGCTGGAATGTGATCAGGGCCCATTGCCTTTACAGTATCCAGGGCCTCCAGCCGTTTCTTGATATCACGTGGAGTGAATCGAATTGGCTGGAGACTGGTATCAGTGATGCTGGGGAACACAGCAGGAGCCCGAGATGGATCAACCACTCAACACTTCTGACAGAAGATTGCTGCCAATGCATCAGTCTTCTCCTTTGTGCTGACATGCTGGGATCCTCCATCATGGAGGTTGGGGATATTTGTGGAGCCTACACTTCCTGTGAGTTGATTAATTGTCCACCACCATTACGACTGGACGTGGAAGGACTGCAGAGCTTAGACTGATCCCTTGGTTGTGAGATCACTTAGGGGAGAAAGTGAGGACTGCAGATGCTGGAGATCAGAGCTGAAAATGTGTTGCTGGAAAAGCGCAGCAGGTCAGGCAGCATCCAAGGAACAGGAGATTCAACGTTTCGGGCATAAGCCCTTCTTCAGGAATGAGGAAGGAAAGTGTGAGATCACTTAGCTCTGTCTGTGCCATTTAGCATGTTCGTAATCCTGTTTGGTCGCTTCATAAGTTTGACATCTCATTTTTGTAATGCCAGATACTGCTCCTGGCATGCCCTCTTGCACGCTCCATTGAACCAGGGTTGATCCCCTGGCTTGATGGTCATGGTTGAGTGGGGGATATCCCAGCCATGAGGTTACAGATTGTGCTGGAGTACAGGCCTGCTGCTGTTGATGGCCCACAGTGCCTCATGGATGCCCAGGCTTGAGCTACTGGATCAGTTCAAAATCTGTTCCATTTAGCACGACGATGAAGGTTATTCTCAATGTGAAGGTGGGACTCCACCTGTACAGTCATGGACCAGGTCAAGTATGTTTTCCCCCTTGTTGGTTCCTTCACCACCTGTCACAGACCCAATCCAACAGTGAAATCCTTTCGGATCTGACCAGCTCGATCAGTAATGCTGCTGCCAAGCCCCTCTTGGTGGTGGACATTGAAATCCCCCAGCCAGAGTACATTTGACACCCTTGCCTCCTTCAGGGCTTCATCCAAGTGTTGTTCAACATGGAGGAATACTGATTAATCAGCCGAAGGAGAACAGTACATGATAACCAGTAAGAGATTTCCTTGTCCATATGTGCTGGGTTTGTCCTGCCAGTGAAGGGATGGTAATGGTGGTGTCTGGGGTGTTATGTGTAAGGTCTGATTCCATAAGAATGACTGTGTGCGGCTGTTGCTTGACTAGTCTGTGAGAGACAGCTCTCCCAATTTCAGCTCTATCCCCCAGATGTTGGTCAGGAGGACATCGCATGGTCGACAGGGCTGTTGGTGTTTTTACTGTTGTCTTTTCCTGTTCCAAGGTCGATGCCAGGTGGTCCGTCTGGTTTCATTTCTTTGTTGTGACTTTCTAGTGATTGATACAACTGAGTGCCTTGCTGGGCCATTTCAGAGGGCAGCTGAGAGTCACCCACATTGCTTTGGCTCTGGAGTCACATGGAGGCCAGACCAGGTCAGGATGGCAGATTTCCTTCCCGAAAGGGCATTAGTGAACCAGATGGGTTTTTCTGAAAATTGAGAATGGTTTGATGGTCATCGGTTGAGCCTTAATTCCAGATTTTTTAAGTTGAATTCAAATTCCACCATCTGTGGCAGGATTCAGACCCAGGTCACCAGAACATTATTCTGGGTTTCTGGATTAATAGTCGAGTGATAATACCACTAGACCATCACCTCCCCATAGCCTTGATTAGTCAAGGCATAGAGCTTCAGAGCAGGGAGGTTATGTCAGAATCATAGAAAGCCTTGGCGGGGCCACAGCTAGAGTATTGTGTGCGGTTCTGGAATCCATATTATAGGAATGATATGAAAGCACAGGAGAGGGTGCATGGAAGGTTTTACAGGATATGCTGAAGAATGGTCACTGGACTCAAAATGTTAACTCAGCTTTCTGTCCACAGATGCTACCAGAGCTGCTGAGATTTTCCAGCAACTTCTATATTTGTTTTGCAAGATTATAGAATCTCTACAGTGTGGAAACAGGCTGTATGTTCCAGCAATTCCACACCGACCCTCTGAAGAGTATTCCACCCAGACCCATTCCCCTACCATACGACTTGACATTACCCCTGAATAACGCATCTAGCCTAGACATGACAGGACACTATCGGCAATTTAGCATGGCCAATTCGCCTAACCTGAACATCTTTGGACTGTGGGAGGAAACCCATGCAGACACAGGAAAAATGAGCAAACTCCACACAGGCAGTCACCTCAGGCTTGAATTGAATCCAGGTCCCTGTCGCTGTGAGGCAGTAGTGCTAACCACTGAGGCACATTTTTGCCCCTAAGCTGTTGGCACTCACAAGGATGTTACCGAGACTGGAGGGTTTGAGGGATAAGGAGGGACTGGATAGACAGACTCACACTAATTCTTCCTTGGAGTGTCGGAGGCTGATAGGGGACTTTATAGAGGTTTGTAAAATCATGAGGGGCATGGATAGGTTGAAGAGGTGAAGTCACTGTTCCCGGGGTAGGGGACTCCAAAGCGAGAAAGCATAGTTTGAAGGTGAGAGGAAAAGATTTGAAGGTTTAAATTTGAAAGAGAGGCAACTGTTTCACACGGAGAGGTGGTGTATATTTGAAATGAGCTGGCAGAGGAATTAATCCAAAGATGTGCAGGATGGGTGAATTGGCCATGCTAAATTGCCCACAATGCCTCGTGATGTGTAGGCTAGGTGCATTATTCAGAGGTAAAGGCACATAATAGGGAGTGGAATGGGTCTGGGTGGAATACTCTTCAGGGGTAGGTGTGGACCTGTTGGGCCATGTAACCTGTTTCCACACTGTAGGGATTCTATAATCCTGGTAAACCAATACAGTGGAAGAGGCTGGTGCAATTACATCATTTAAAACTCATTTGGATGGGTCCATGAATATAAGGGGTTGAGAGGGATGTGAGCCAACTGCTGGCACGTGGGACGAGGTCGGAATGGGATGTCTAGTTTGCATGGATGGGTTGGACCGAAGGGTCTGTTTCCGTGCTTTATGACTGTTGACTCAATGATTTCTCCAATCCCTCACTCACAGGGATTGTCCTATTCTTGGGTCACTCAAGCTGCAAGGCTTCCCTTTGGTGTTTCCCTCTGAGGTCTCAGAACTGAAGCATTCTAATTACCGACTTAATATCTCTGTGAGAATATATGTTCCCAACCAAAACTGAAATAGCAATGATGCAACTTGAAAATTCCCCTGGGAATCTGAAGCAGCAGAACACTATGTTCCTGAATACAGCAATACTACGTTTAATTCAAAGGTTTTGGCTTCAACACCCAGGAACGGGTCCTTCATATGTAAAATGCTGGAGTTGTTCACCATGTTGATAAAGTATATTACATCACAATTGCTGCTATTGGTGTCCCTGGTAAGGCACTTTTAAATTTGTTCATGGAATGAGAGCCAGCATTTATTTCCCATCCCTATTTGCCCAGAGAGTAGTTTCAGAGTCAGCCACATTGCTGTGGGTCTGGAGTCACCTGTCAGCCAGACCAAGGAAGGATGGGAGTTTCTTTGTTTCAAGGGCATCAGTGAAGCCGATGGTTTTTTCCAAAAATCAGTTCATGCTCATCGTTAAACGTTGAATTCGAGAGTTCTTTTCATTGAATTCAAATTTAACAAAAGCACGACAGGATTCAATGCCAGGTCCCCATTACCGGGCTCTCTGGATTACTAGTCCTGTGGTAATTCCTGATGAGGGGCTTGTGCCTGAAATGTTGATTTTCCTGCTCCTCGGATGCTGCCTGACCTGCTGTGCTTTTCTAGCACCATTCTAATTTAGACTCTGGTTTCCAGCATCTGCAGTCCTTGTTTTTACCTGTGGTAATACTGCTTGTTCATTACCTCCCTTTAGTATTCCTTTGGGCATTGCATGAATCTGTGCTGTGGAATACCATACCTCGGAGGTTATACCTCGCTAGAAGTATTTGCCACTGTAGAACTGGGTTAACTGTGGGTCAGTCAGCACTGCCTTCATTGGGGATGATCAGGATTTTTGTTAGTTTTGATTTGATCTGTTGTGGGTGGATCACACTGAGTTGATCACATGCAAGGACGTCTTTTTCTTGTTTAACAAATGTAATCCCCTGCAAAGTGGGTTTGAGTTTTGAACAAGTATGGTTGTCTTTCAATGAATAGTTTCAAGGAAGGAGCACCAACATTTCCTCATCCCAGTGAGTTACACATCACCAGGACTGAGTCTTCAACATAATTAGTGATTTGAAATGTAGCATAGATTAATTTGAAATTGATTAATCCCATTTCTCAAGAACATCTTCATAATCAATAGTTTGTAAATGCTGCCTTTAAGGATTTGTCTCTTATACCAAATGAGTACGGGCCATAGTTATTGATCACCCTACCTCTGCAAGTCAATAAAATCTGATTAGCCACTTCCTCTCTGTATTACTCACACTCTCCCCACAGGAGAAACCTTCACGGCATGCTGTCTTGGCTCACTGTATCAGAAGAGACATACAGAACGGAATAATACACCATTATAGTTTTATCTCATCTGAGCAGAGATCAGACTTGTAATTATGAAATAAATATTGCAGATTTTTAGCACATGATGTACTTTAGATTAGACTTACAGTGTGGAAACAGACCCTTCGGCCCAACAAGTCCACACCGACCCGCCGAAGCGCAACCCACCCATACCCCTACATTTACCCCTTACCTAACACTATGGGCAATTTAGCATGTCCAATTCACCTGACCCGCACATCTTTGTGACTGTGGGAGGAAACCAGAGCACCCGGAGGAAACCCACGCAGACACGGGGAGAACGTGCAAACTCCACACAGTCAGTCGCCTGAGTTGGGAATTGAACCCGGGTCTACAGGCGCTGTGAGGCAGCAGTGCTAACCACTGTGCCACCGTGCCGCCCACTGATGTGGGCGGCACGGTGGCACAATGTGCACAATTCTAATTGAACAAGTATATTTGCAATTGATTAACAGTGCAGGAGCAAATTGTAACAATGAAACTAATTCCCGTCAACCTTCCTTCTGTTGTTGTTTAGTTCCATATGTGAGCTTCCAAATCCTGCTCGAATGTGAGCTGCATTTTTTTTGTTTCTGTGTTTTGCTGCTCATTGGATGCTGCTTGATATTTGAAGCAACAAAACACAAAAACAAAAAAAAAATGCAGCTCGCATTAGAGCAGGATTTGGAAGGTCTCATATGGCAGCTCCTTGGATGCTGCCTGACCGGCTGCGCTTTTCCAGCAACGCATTTTCAGCTCTGATCTCCAGCATCAGCAATCCTCACTTTCTCCTAGAAGCTTCAAATATCAAACCTTCCATCACATTTATCGAAACGACTTGTCTTAATAACTCCAAGTGTAAGCAAGGACAATATTCTCACAACTTTCTGATGAAAGTAATTCCTCATGATTGTTGTATCTAATCTACCATTGTCCATTTCATGATTATATCCAAGATCATCTCCCTTTGTAAAGAAACTTAACTTATCTATATTTACACAATCTTTCTTGAAATGGCTTTAAAGAGCTTTGGTTGATATTTGTCAATGAACAATTTACATAGGAATCAGGAATGGGAGTCGACAATTCAGCTGTTCAAGTCCACTCTGATGAAGGCCTTATGCCTGAATTGTCAGTTCTCCTGCTCCTCAGATGCTGCCTGACCTGCTGTGCTTTTCCAGCACCACACTCTCACCTCTGATCTCCAGTATCTACAGTCCTCACTTGCTCCCTGGTTAGTTTATCAGACACCTCAATCAGATCCCCCCTCATTCTTATGAACTCCAGCGAGTACAAGCCCAAATTATTCAACTGCTCCCATTAAGACAGCCCTTTCATCCTGGAAATCAACCTGGTGAACCTCCTCTGACCTTCCTCCAGTCCGTCACACCCTTCCTGCTTTAGTAAAACAACATCCAACCTCTTCAGTCTTTCCATATCGTTATAATCTATCAGTGAGTATTTATTCCTCTATAATGATTTGCACTCTCTCAAGTGTCAGAGTGCATGATTCTGCATTATGATTTCAGAACTGTCCACAGTGTGTTGAGTGACCGATAATTAAGTTGCAGTTTCAATGTTAAAAAATGTCACTGTTTTTATTAGTATACTGTCCAAATTGACGGCAGCATTTGGTTTGCATTTTGCTCCATGTGTTCAGAGGCAGAATATGGCAGATGCTGGAAATGTGAAACAACCATGGACAGAAACACACAAAACACATACACAGTTCAGAAGAAGGCGAAAGTTTACCAATGTTTCTCTCTCCACAGATATTGTCAGACCTGCTGAGGTTCTCCAGCAGTATCTGTGTTTGCTTCATACATTGATATGCAAATTTACTCTCAACAAAAACTGTGAATTTGAAATTCAATATATATTTGATTATGTTGCCATTTACTTCCTCGTTTGTAATTTAAATGTCTGAGTTTTTTTCATGAGTTTATCCTTAGTTGCTGTCAACACAAAGTTCATCACATGGTCATTATCTCTCCAGAAGCTCAGCCTGGTAGATCCCACTTGTAATTTGTTACCTCGGTTCCCTGAAACCCCCATTCCTGTTGGAAAGTGTAACTTCCTGACCAGCTGTGTACATTTTCACATGAGCAGTGTCCTGCTTCATCCCTGCTACCAATGAAATGATTGTAAATAACATACTATTTAAATAATCTTGTCACTTTAAGCTGAGGTGTGATTGTGTGAGCCAGTACAGGTGGAACCCTTTGAGGAAGAGCTAAAACATGACATTTTTTCTCCTACTTTGTCAATGTTGTCAATTCATTCTTTGGTGCTGAATGGAAGTAATCTCAAATTTGCCTTGAAATCCCCCCTCGCGTTCCCACCTTGATTTGTTCTCACCTATTCCCAGCTTTCCTATTTCAGTTTCCATGGTACAGACCCATATCTCCCATGAGCTGACTGGTTCTGTTGAAGCTCTGACTCAGCTTCCTCACCTCCCTCACTTCCTGCAAGGACTCTATTTGGTTTGTCCCTTTTTTAAACATCTGAACACAACCAGCGTCTATTGTACAAACACCTGAGATCCCTTTCAATCTCTTTATCATGTGAAAGAATTCTTCTTTCTGTCTTTTCTTTTTAAAGGTACACATTGTTAAACTGCTGAACAATCTACTACTTCTTTTGGTTATCTTCATGTTCATTAATAAACCCGTTTATGTTGTACCACATTTCAGTTTCTCAATGGATATCCCTTACCATCCATATGATCACACACCCCTGTCCCACTTTCCAATCCCCAGCTTGAGTTCCCCTCATTGGTAGGTGTTTGGATATAATCACTTTTAATAGAAGGCCATTGTTCCAAAATTGAGATTATTTTTACATTCTGTTATTCTTCTTGACCATCCTTGATTATATGCTAAAATCGAATCATTGCCATCTCAATTCATATTTAATACTGTTCAACCTGCAATTTCTAAACTAATTTCCGTACTTCCTCTTACAGTTAATGCACTGGCGATTGTGATCCTGTCTCTGGGAAAATGTGGGGTTTCCAGGTGCACGACTCATTACCTTGTGGCCATGGCAACAGCAGATCTGATGGTCATCATCACTGATGTTATATTGTACCAGCTGAATAATTACTTTTACCAGGGATCCTTCCTGCAGCACACATTTGCCTATATTATGAGCAATTTCTTACTTTTCCTGAGCTCTGACTCTTATGTCTGGTTCACCGTCGCTTTTTCTGCTGATCGGTTTGTGGCCATTTGTTGCCAGAACCTGAAGCTGAGATATTGCACTGTGAAAACAGCTGCTGTGATTCTATCAACAACCTCCACTCGATTCTTTGTTAGAAATATTCCTATTTTTATTACACGGGAGCCTAAGATTGTGGTTGACAATGTTCAGTGGTCTTGTCAAATGAAGCCCAGCAACTTTGCTGAACCCAGGTGGATGGTTTATGACTGACTTGATAAGGTGTTAACACCATTACTCCCATTTGTTTTAGTGTTGCTCTTCAATGCTCTGACGGTCCGATACGTTTTAGTGGCTAATCGGATCCGTAAATGATTGAGAGGTCAGAACTAGGAAGAGAAGCGCAGTGACCCTGAGATGGACAGCAGAAGAAAGTCAATGATTGTACTGTTCACCATATCTAATAGTTTCATACTTTTGTTGGTCACCCTAAGTAATCAATTTCTTATATTATTGAATTGCAGCAATTGATCCCAGATCTTACAACGACAGTTGGCACGTATTTGAAAGAATTGGATTTATGCTGCTGAGTGTGAGTTGCTGCACAAATGCATTTATTTATGGAGTAACTCAGTCAAAGTTCAGGGGACAGTTCATTTACGCAGTAAAATACCCACTGGTTTCAATTAGCAGAGTCTTTCCTTTGAAAATGAATTGATGACAATCTCGAAGACAGTACCATATCCACCTGCTTTCATGGGGCAGTATTGAGGAGAAAGCTTCCATCAAATGGTTTGTGTGAACAATGTTTGTTTGTGTGAAAATATGAATAGCAATATCGGCGTATTGCTACCAACACTCTCAAACAAAAACTAACAAACTTAAAAGACCCAGTACAACCCATGGACAAAACCAAAGTCATCTACAAAATTCCATGCAAGGACTGCCACAAACACTACGTAGGACAAACAGGAAGAAAGTTAGCCACCAGGATAGACGAGCACCAGCTAGCCACAAAACACATGACCCTCTCTCCCTCGTAGCCCGACACACGGTTGAAAAAAAAACACCAATTCGACTGGGACAACACATCCATCCTGGGACAGGCTAAGCAAAGACATGCCAGAGAATTCCTTGAGGTCTGGCACTCCAACCACAACGCCATAAACAAACACACAGATCTAGATGCCATCTATCAACCCCTCAGAAAATGAACAGGAAATGACATCACCACAAATCCCAGGACCCCATCCAGAAGAACGATATAAATAGAAAGCAGGAGACAACAGCTTTGCTTCACTTGGAGTTCGCCACTGATGATGTTACCTAGCCAGGTAATGGAACGTCTGGATATCAATCCTACACCCTAAACCTCAAACTGAGCTACAAACCTTCACAAACCTTGCACATTATATTCTAGTTACATAAATGGCACCCCTCATGTCATCTGCATAAGTTTTTATTTTACTGCGCTCATGTTTTATTTTCGAAACTTCCACATTCTGTATATTTTGATAAATGATACCCTGATTTTCTGTTGGGTTTAGTGGCTGGTACTTGCTGAGTAATTTGTTTTACACATGTCACATTTTGAATGTCTATAAAGCTCTCTCCACATCTGTCTGCCCAAAAATACAGAATGAAAAGTGACATTATTTGGATATGAGCATAAGATATACAGTTAGTAAGTTTGCATGACACCAAAATTGGAGGTGTAGTGGACAGAGAAGACGGTTACCTCAGATTGCAACAGGATCTTGACCAGATGGGCCATTGGGCTGAGAGGTAGCAGATGGAGTTTAATTCAGATAAATGAGAGGTGCAGCAGTTTGGGAAAGCAAATCTTAGCAGGACTTATACACTTAATGTTAAGGTCCTAGGGAGTGTTGCTGAACAAAGAGACCTTGGAGTGCAGGCTCATAGCTCCTTGAAAGTGGAGTCGCAGGTCGATAGGATAGTGAAGATGGCTTTTGGTATGCTTTCCTTTATTGGTCAGAGTATTGAGCACAGGAGTTGGGAGGTCATGTTGCAGCTGTATAGGACATTGGCCATGGGAATAATGCCTGTAATTTTGGTCTCCTTCATAATGGAAAGATGTTGTAAAACTTGAAAGGGTTCAGAAAAGATTTACAAGGATGTTGCCAAGTTGGAGGATTTGAGCTAGAGGGAGAGTCTGAACAGGCTGTGGCTGTTTTCCATGAAGCGTCAGAGGCTGAGGGGTGACCTTATAGAGGTTTACAAAATTATGAGGGGCATGGATAGAATAAATAGACAAAGTCTTTTCCCTGGGGTGGGGGAGTCCAGAACTAGAGGGGATAGGTTTAAGGTGAGAGGAGAAAGGTATAGATGAGATCTAAGGGGCATTTTATTCATGGACAGGGTTGTACGTGTATGGAATGAGCTGCCAGAGGATGTGGTGGAGGCTGGTACAATTGCAACATTTAAGAAGCATTTGGATGGGTATATGAATAGGAAGGGTTTGGAGGGATATGGGCCGGATGCTCGTAGGTGGGACTAGATTGGGCTGGGATACCTGGACTGTTTCCATGCTGTATATCCTTATGACTCTATGACATTATTGGGTATCATGTAATGACTATCGATTTATGTAAAATCACATTTGGTTCACCATTGTAGTTTGAGGAAAAATAAACAAAAACTTGTTCTGACCGACATGTAACTCCTGACCGAAAGGACTGGCCTATGTTCAATGATTGATGGGCAATAAATGCTGGTCTAAGAGGCAGCTCCCATTTCCAATGAACTATTTTAATTAAAGGGAAGCATTATTTTAAGTTATCTGACTGTCATCTTCTGCACTTGAAGAAAGATTTTGAATTTAAACTGATGACTGTGGTCTCTCATTTCAGATATTATTAAATAATGTTTAAAAACAATAAAATTGTCTTCAACCAGTTTCTCTATTCTCACTCACAAAGTTAATGACACAATCTCTCTTGATTACAAGTCTCCACAGCTGATCTTTTCTGTTTTTGTGACTCAATAGGAACAGTACCTTCCAGAACTGAACCATTGATCCCTCTCCAGCCTGTCGCCAGGCATTGAAAGCTGAAATTCATATTGATAGCTTTGCTACTTTAAACTTGACTGTTCCTAGGTATTCAGGACAGTATTGAGAATGTGAGGACTGCAAATGCTGGAGATCAGAGTCGAAAAGTGTGGTGCTGGAAAAGCACAGCCAGTCAGTCAGAATCCGAGGAGAAGGAGAGTTGACGTTTCGAGCATTACCTCTTCATCAGGAATGACGGCTTGGCCCGAGGGCGTTGAGAGATAAATGGGAGGGGGTGGGGCTGGGGGGAAGATAACTGGGAATGCAATAGGTAGGTAAAGGTAGGGCGTGATGATGATAGTTTGGAGTGGAGGATGGAGCATATAGGTGGGAAGGCTGTTGGACAGGTAGGACAGTTCATGAGGGCAGTGCTGATTTGGAGGGCTGGATCTGTGATAAAGTGAGGGGTGGGGATGAGGAAACTGGTGAGATCAACATTGATCCCCTGTGATTGGATGGTCCCAGTATGGAAGATAAGGTGTTTGTCCTCCAGGCGTGGAGTGGCTGGAGGTTGGCGGTGGAAAAGACCCAGGACTTTTATGTCCTTGTCTGAGTTGGAGGGAGAGTTAAAGTGTTTGTCTCATGGGTGATGGGCTTATTTAATGTGCGTGTCCCAGAGATGTTCCGCAAGTTGGCGCCCTGTCTCCCCTGTGAGAGGAGACCATGTCGACAGCAATGGACACAGTAGATGAGGTGAGTGGAAGTACAGGTAAATCTCTATCGGATGTGGAAGGATTATTTGGGGCCTTGGATAGACATGAGGGAGAGGTGTGACACAGGTCTTGCACCTCTTGTGGTGTCAAGGGAAGCTGCAAGGAATGGTAAGAGTGATGGTAGAGGGGGCATGAAACTAACAAGGGAGTAGTGAGTGAATGGTCTCTGCAGAACGGAAATGGGTGTAGGGAGAGAAACATCTCCCGGGTGGTGGGGTCTGTTTGTTGGTGGCTGAGGATGATGTGTTGTATCCGATGGTTGGTGGGGTGGACTGAGGACCGGGGCGTTCCATCCTTGTT
Source organism: Hemiscyllium ocellatum (assembly GCF_020745735.1). NCBI lineage: Eukaryota > Metazoa > Chordata > Chondrichthyes > Orectolobiformes > Hemiscylliidae > Hemiscyllium > Hemiscyllium ocellatum. The sequence continues at coordinate 14,280,716 of NC_083438.1, forward strand.
GTGACTGGAGGGGCAAAGGTGTGGTAATTGGAAGAGATGCACTGAAGGGCATTGCCGACCACTTGGAAGGGAAATTGTGATCTTTGAAGAAGGAGATACCTAGAATGTTTCATAGTGGAATTGGTCCTCCTGGGAACAGATGCAGTGGAGGCAGAGGATTTGGGAATAAGGGATAACATTTTGAAAGGTGGCAGGATGGGAGGAGGCGTAGTCCAGGTAGCTGTGAGAGTCGGTGGGTTTGAAGTAGATGTCTGTGTTGAATCAGTTGCCAGAATATTTTTTATATTCGCTTATGGAATTAGGACATCACTGGCTTGGTCAGCATTTATTGCTCATCCCTAATTGCCCAGAGGGCAGTTCAAAGCCAGCCACATTGCTGTGGGTCTAGAGTCACCTGGAGGCCAGACCGAGTAAAGATGGCAGTTCCCTTCCTGAAGGACATGAGAGAACCAGCTGGGGTTTCCCAACAATCGACAATGGAATCATGGTCATTATTAAACTCTTAATTCCAGATTTTTGTTGAATTCAAATTCCACCATCTGCCTTGGCAGGATTCACACTGGGCTCCGCAGAACATGGCCTGGGTCTGTGGATTAACATTCCTGCGATAATACCAGGAGGCCATCACCTCCCTATACCAGGCCATCACCTCCCCATGGAAATGGAGATGGAGACGTCCAGGAAGTAAAGGTAGGTGTCTGAGATGGTCGAGATGAATGTGAGGTCAAGGTGGAGGATGTTCATGAAGTTAATGAACTGTTTAATTTCCTTGTGTGAACACGAGGTGACACCAATACAGTCATCGATGTAACGTTAGGAAAAGGAAAGGAATGGTGGCAGTGTAACTGTGGAAGATGGACTGTTACACATAACCAACAAAGAGGTAGGCATAGATGGGGCCCAATGTGGGTGCCCATGGCTACCCCTTTGGTCTGGAGGAAGTGGGAGGTTTGGAAGGAGAAATTGTTGAACGCCTCATGTTCAAAACGTCAACTCTCCTGCTCCTCAGATGTTGCCTGACTGGCTGTGCTTCTCCCGCACCATACATTTTGACTCTGGACAGTACATCATATTCCATCACCATCAAACACAATTAAGAAAGAGCGCAACTAAATTTAAACTGTATTGGGATCTTTGACTCAGTTAAGATGACTTCAGCTTAATCCCAGATGAGATGTTGTGAGACTGGTTGGCATGTGGGATTAATGATGTAAACATGCAAAAGCACCTTCCAGCAGAAGGCCAACTGGATCTTCAAACAGGGCACTACAACGGACATTAATGATTGGGAAATGTGACAAGTGGAGTTAGTGAGTTGCAGGGTATTCTGGAAGTGGATACCCTCGCTAATTCGACTGAACTTGCAGAACACCACTTGTGTGAAGGCAATTGCATAGCCACACTCGGGGCATGTTCTGAACAGAGGGCCTCAAGGTCAGCCCACAGCAAAACGCCAAAACAAAGTCAAGCCTTAGCCAAATGATTAATATTTTCTTCAGGACCTTGGCTGCCAAGTCATTGTAGTTGTTGTTGGTATGTGGACTTGAGAAAGCAAAGGAGCCCTACGACGCCTAAATTGAGTAAGAGGTCTCGTAGGCCTCGTAGACCTGTGTCTAGTAGAGCGCACACCCTGCAAAGTCCACCTATTTATGAATTGGAACAGTTAAATTGATTAGCAACATCCACATCAAGTGGAGTTGCAGGTGAACAGGATAATGAGAAAGGTTCGTGGTATGTTTGCCTTTATTGGTCAGACCTTGAGTATCAGAGTTGGGAGGCCATGTTGGAGCTGTACAGTACATTGGGTAAACCACGTTTCGTATAATGCCTTCAATTATGGCCTCCCTGCGGTACGAAAGAACGTAACATCGTTCAGTCAAAGATTTCTAGCCTTTTGGAAATCTTTTTGTTCCCATGATTGGATGATTTAAGCTATAGGGAGAGGCTGAATAGGCTGGGGCTGTTTGACAACATAGAACATAGAACAATACAGCACAGAACAGGCCCTTCAACACTCAATGTTGCGCCGACCTTTGAACTCTTCTCAGCTGGTCCGCCTACACTATCCCAAAGTCATCCATGTGCTTATCTAAGGATTATTTACATCTCCCTAATGTGGCTGAGTTAACTACATTGGCAGGCCTTATCACTCCCTGAGTGAAGAATCTGCCTCTGACATTTGTCTTAAATCTATCATTGCTTAATGTACGAGCTATACCCTCGTACAATTAAACGTCATCATTCAAGGAAAAGGACTTTTACTGTCTACCCTGTCTAATCCTCTGATCATCTTGTATGTCTCTACCAAATCCCCTCTTAGCCTTCTACTCTCCAATGAGAACAGACCCAAGTCTCTCAGCCTTTCCTCATAAGACCCTCGCTCCACACCAGGCAACATCCTGGTAAATCCCCTCTGCACCTTTTCTAATGTTCCCACATCCTTCCTGTAATGGGACGAACAGAACTATATACAATATTCCAAGTGTGGCCGCACTAGCGTTTTGTATAGTTGCAGCATGATATTGCGGCTCCGGAACTCTATCCCTCTACCAATGAAACCTAACACACCGTATGCCTTCTTAACAGCACGATCCACCTGAGTGGCAACCTTCAGGTATCTATGCTTATGAACTCCAAGATCCCTCTGCACGTCCACAATGCCAAGAATGTGTCACTCCCACTCCCATGTGGTGGGTGTGGCATGTTGCAGCATTCACTGTCAACCACTAATCACCTAAAGGCAAGTCAGAGTCAGCCACACATTGCTGTGAGTCTGGAGTCACATGGAGCCAAGACCAAGTGAAAAAGGCAGTTTTCCTTCCCTGAGGAACATTCATGACCCAGATGGACATTCCAGACAATGCAGAGTTGTTGTATGGTTAGTTTTTTTTATTGCAGTGTTTTTCTTTTTCAATTTACATTTCACCATCTGACGTGTTGACATTTGGACGGTTACCTTGGAGTTCCATTGAAGGGAGCACAATGTCTAGTCCAGCACTACCCTCAATCTTCAAAGAGAGGCCGTTTGTCTGAATAAGGAAAGGTTTTACAGGGAGAAAGAAGAACTGGACAAGAGAATCCAAACTTTTGGGCAAATTCTCTTTTTGTTTGTGTCTGTTATTAGTTTGAAATGTACAGTTTAAGACGGGAGATTCCCACATTTCGTAAGATTTGACAAGATCTCCCCGGGCGGAGGAAGGGGAGGGGGGAATGGAATTGGCCTTATTTCCTTAAAGGAACAGCTCCCCTACAACTGTGTCTGATGGATCCCTTCTGTTCGGAGCAGATGAATCTTGTCAACTGAGTGCGATTTATTGTAAACTTTATATTAATCTAGCAATGAGTGTATTTTTTTAAAATGGTGAAAACAAACGTAAATATAACTTCATTTGTGAAAAATAACCAAGTAAATGGAGCATATCAAAGCCAGCAGCATGAGAAATGTGTCACAGCTACAACCTATGAGCTTGAGGCTGGAATACAGACACCATGTCCCATCGGGTTGGGGAATGTTCACTGGATAATTCGCATCAGGAGGCTGTCACACCTTCGAGGGTGAGGTTGTCTGATTCGGTCAGTGTCCAGAGACTGGAGAGTGTGATACACCAGAAGGTCATTCAAGTGGAAGAAACCAGAAACAATGCAATGGTAGTAGGGGGTGATATATTCACAGGAATCATTCAACAACAAAGAACGTGACTCCAGGAGGGTGTGTTCCCTTCCCATGCTGGGTTTCAGGATGTATAGTCAGGACTGAACACAAGTTTGCAATGGGATGGGCATCTTATTGATCTGTGTGGATACAGACAACATCTGCCAGGCAAGAAGCAAGGTCCTGCCTCATCACTGTCAGGACCTCATTGTCTAATTAAGAAGATGACCCTCAGATATCTGGATTAATATCTATACCAAATGTTAATTGGCATTGGGCCAATCAGATTGGGGAGTGACATTGAGACTTAAGGACTGTTGTGGGAGAAATGGGTCTGAGTTCTCTCATCACAGATGCTGCCTGACCTGCTGAGGTTATATTTCAGACTTACAGGAACAGAACTTTTCTCTCTTTATGCATTTTCTGTTTTGTTTTAACTAAATGCGCCATTTGTAATATCTAAGATCCGAGATGTTTGCTACTTCCCCCTTCAGCACATCTGGTCACATTAAAAGAGTAATTTACATGAACACCAAGGTAACTCTACCCTGTTCACACTTAAAACTCTCCTCTTCGATCGATGATGCCCTTCTTTAATCGTTCCTGCCAAACTGCAGCCTTTAGCTTGTTAAATTCCCTCCAATACTTAGTGCTATCTCCTGGTGATATTATTATGACTCTATCTGTGCACCAAAGTAGTTGAATTATATGAATCACTATCTGCACCATATCAACACTCGGCATCAAAGCATATGTCGATTTTATTTGTATATTTGAATACTATTTGTACACGGCAAATAAAACAAGAATGAAATACCATAATCTTGCGTTAAAAAACCCTTCTGCTCCCTGCAAGTTGCAGTAATTTATAATCACTCAGCATTGTTCTGTCCTAACACATTACTTCTCCATGGCAAAGCTGAACCATTGATTAAAATTGCTTTAGTTTTCATCCAGCTTCTTATGCAATAATTTGTGAAACACATTGCACGGCTTTGCCTTCATTAATCAACAATTCTTTTTAATCCAAAACAGTTGTTTAATTTTTAATCCACACTGACTCCCCTTAAACACACTGTCCTCGCCAGTTGGATTTGTGTTGATCTGCTCCTGGTTATCCCGAGTGAACACAGCACTGGTGCCAAACTGAGCCGCCTGTCGTGTTAGAAATGTACTCTCATGGTACTTGAGAGAAGTGAATCACATTTTCAAGTTTGCCTGGAGGGGCGGAAGTATGGGGTTATGGTGTGGTTTGTCGTGTTATGAAGCAGAAAATAAAATGTGACATCGAGTTAGTGACAGAAATGCTGCTGACCTCATCAGCTTGACCCTGTTCTCTTGTTCTTCCTTCTTCAATCCATGGGTTTTCCAGGTTTGAATACAGATTCCCTGGATCTCTGTGACTAGCCTGGAACAGTGTGCCGAAAGGACTCCTGCTATTCACAAGAGGAGCTTGTCCCACTGCACTGCTCCCACGGGTTGAATGTTGCATACTGAGGTCCCACAGGCCCACTCTCCCCCTCACTGACTGAAGACACTCACCAGAAACAGGTTGTGTCTCACAGACAAGCCTGGAAGCATTGAATCTGTATCAGTGAATGAAGGCTGTACTCAGGAACGGAACTGAAATAAACTTCCTCTCTGTGCAAAGGAATGCTGGCCTGCAGGTGGAAGTGTGGTGGGAGGAGGGCAGGTGTTGAGGAAAGAGACCTGGCTGTAATAGCGGGTTTGATTCAGGATGTGGGTGAAGATTGAAGCAGAGGAGGTGCACTGAGTTGATTCTGGAGTTGAGGGGGATGGCTTATGAGGAGAGACTGAGTAGACTGAGATTATATTCATTGGAACTGAGAAGAATGTGGTGGGGGAGATCTTATAGAAACATATGAAATTATGAAGGGAATAGATTAGCGAGAAGTAGAAAGGATGTTTCCACTGGCGGGTGAAGCTAGGCCAGGAGAGCATAACCACAAAATTACAGGATGCAGATTTCGTACTGAATAGACAAGGAATGTCTTCACTCAGAGGGTTGTGAATCTGTAGAGTTCCCTGTCCAGTAAAGTAGTTGAGGCTTCCTTAGTAAATATTTTTAAAGCAAAGATAGATAATTATTTGAACAGTAAAGGTTATGGTGGGAGGATGGGTAAGTGGAGTTGAAGACATGAAAAGATCAGCCGTGATCTTATTGAAGGGCCAGACAGCCTCCTCCTGCTCCTAGTTCTTGTATGTTCTCATGTTCTTCTTATTATCCCTCTTAATGACCCACTTGTCTGAGGTGAAGTCATTTAATTGGGGAATGAGGGCAGAGGGGAACCAATGAAATGTTGAGAATTCTGGAGGAGCTCACTGAAGGGCATATCTAAAAGTTAGAATCGGAAACATGCTGTTCTGCATTGCAAGGGTTTAAGGTGAATGATAGTGACATGGAGATGGCAAACGTAGATTCTTTCAAAATTGCCTTTGAGTGAGAAAAGAAGAAACAGTCTCGATTTGTTCACCCAGTTGTATCTCCTGTCATATTGTGAACACCTTTTCCTCGAGCATCCCTCACCCTTCAGGTTTAATGCACTGCGTACAGGTTCAGAAAAACCTTGTGGTTCAGACAAAGTAAGTCCACATTTTTAAAGTTTGTTACAATGTGCTGTTACAACAACTTCTTGATGAAGGAGCAGCGCTTTGAAAGCTATTGCTTTCAAATAAACCTGTTGGACTTTAGCCTAGTGTTGTGTGATGTTAAACCTGTTACAACATGGCAGTGAACCCCTCTGTTAATTTAACCAAACACGCAGAAAAGTTTATCTCGTAACCTGTTAATGTACGAGTGACAGAGAACTCCTCAAATTCCACTATTAGATTAGATTACTTAGATTAGATTAGATTACTTACAGTGTGGAAACAGGCCCTTCGGCGCAACGAGTCTACACCGAACCTCTGAAGAGCAACCCACCCAGACTCAATACCCTATATTTACCCCTTCACCTAACACTATGGGAAATTCAGCGTGGCCAATTCACATAACCAGCACATTTTTTGTACTGTGGCAGGAAACCAGAGCCCACAGAGGAAACCCATGCAGACACGAGGAGAATATGCAAACTCCACACAGACAGTCGCCTGAGGCGGGAATTGAATCCAGGTCTCTGGCACTGTAAGGCAGCAGTGCTAACCACTGTGCATACTTAAGCATTAAAGCATATCAATTTATTCTTTAACTCTAAAAGTGAGCATTTAACAACAACTACAGGGTGCATTTCCAACGCTAAAACTCCTTCCCCTTAAATGTTATCTGCCTCTCATACTATAACAACGTATTGGTCCAATAAAAGCCCAATTTAAAATTACATCAACTTAATTTTCAAAACAGCGGTTGTTGTCTCTGATGTCTGTCTTCCCCTGGCTGTAGATCTCCCTGGCTCATCATCCGTCTTTTGTAAGAAAGATGTTTCATATGAAAAAGGTACCTTTGATAAGGAGTATTTTCGATGGCAGTTGTCACTCCAGATGTCAGGTTGTCGTTCTTTCTGGCTAATTCTCAAAATGCCTCTTTATTTATACCCCAAACATCAGATGTTGGCAAAACAGTAAAATTCAAATTAGATTGGGTTTTCATCTCCAAGGGCATAATTTAAACTGATGGTTTAAATTCAACTGCTGGTCAAAACAACTGAGGTATCTAGTTGCATATTTTCAATTTTCCAGTCCACTCTGAGACTGCTAGTCAGTCACATTACAGTTGCCTGCATTCTCTCACTGCTAAAACACCTTTCACTCTCTCTTAAAGATACAGTACACACCTTCAGTTTCACAACTGTGAAGCCAAACAAACAAGAAATGATATTCTCCACTTCTACATTATCAAGCTGCCAACAATCCTTTTTGTGTTAATTCTCCATATCCCCCCATCCGTTGTCAAAAGTAAATTGGAGCATGTATTTATCTGGGTTTACATCTTTTACTGGGCATTGGATGTTATTTCTCAGTAAAGTTCCAACAATGTCCTGGTTACATTGGATCCTCTGATATTCCATTGGTTTCAAGTTTCCTGACCCAGTTGAGAGTCAGTATAATTGAATTTTGAGCTGTTAGTAGGTCACTAACCAGAGGCCTGTTGACCAAACATGCACAGAAGAAACAAGAGGAGGCCATTCGGCCCTTCGGAGTGGCTGATTTGAGTTTAGACGCAACTCTACATTCCTGCCAAAATGCATCGCCTCACATTTCCCCACATTTCTATAGCTACATTCATGTTCACTCTGAAGAAACCCCACCGAAAATGGATCTCCTCTGGAGCTTGGATTGAACGAAATACGGACCAACAATTGTATGAGGGCACTGTCAGTAAGGTATTTTAACAGAGAGACCACAGGGAGCCGTCCCTTTGGCTGCCTCAGCCTGGTTTGGGATGGTCTGGAGACGTTGGACCAGATGCAACTACTTGAAAAAAGTAGCGACCAGTCAGTGAGAGAATTTCAAAGGAGAGCTGAAAATTTCAAGAAGGGGCTGCAAAAAGAAAAGGAAAAGTCCTGGGAACGATCACTCAGTGAGCTGGATTGGAGGGTATCAGCGAGAACAGGTTTCACAACTTGTTTTTTTTTCAGGAGGACAGAGGCTGATGGGTAACCTGATAGAAGTACATAAAATTGTGAGAGGCATAGATAGAGTGGGTTATCGGAGTCCTTTCCCCTGGGATGCAATGTCAAACACTAAGATATATCATTTTAAGTGAGACGTGGAAACTCTAAATAAGCTGTGAGAGACAAGTTCTTTAAACAGAGGGTGTCTAGAACCCGCTGCCTGGAGAGGTTGGAGAAGGGGATACAGTAGCAACGTTTAAGACGGGTAACACCATGAGCAGAGAGATGGAGTTGATTGCCATGGCATCATGGTTGGCACAGATGTAGCCTGTTCCTGTGACGTACTGTTCTATTCTCTATGATTGCTGAAAATGTGTTGCTGGAAAAGCACAGCAGGTCAGTCAGCATCCAAGGAACAGTAGGTTCGACGTTTCGGGCATAAGCCCTTCTTCAGGAAAACGTCGAACCTCCTGTTCCTTAGATGCTGCCTGACCTGCTGCGCTTTTCCAGCAAAACTTTCAGCTCTGATCTCCAGCATCTGCAGACCTCACTTTCTCCTATTCTCTATGATTGGCAGGTTTCCAATGTAACACCCTCATTTAAAATAGGAAGGCGATTATTTTTTTTTAGATTAGACTTACAGTGTGGAAACAGGCCCTTCAGCTCAACAAGTCCACACCGACCCGCCACCCACACCGCTACATGTTGCCCCTACCTAACACTATGGGCAATTTAGCATGGCCAATTCACCTAACCTGCAGATTTTTGGACTGTGGGAGGAAACCGGAGCACCCGGAAGAAACCCACGCAGACACGGGGAGAACGTGCAAACTCCACACAGTCAGTCGCCTGAGTCGGGAATTGAACCCGGGTCTCAGGCGCTGTGAGGCAGCAGTGCTAACCACTGTGCCACCGTGCCGCCCTAATTATGTTACAGATGGAACAAATATAGATTGGATGGCAAGTGCACAGGGGAACAGATAAGTCAAACAATTGGGCAAAAGCATTCCAGATAAAATGTAATATGGGAAGATGTGATGTCATGTACTTTGACAGGAAAAATGGACAAGCTGAATATTATTTAAATGAAGAAAACATCCATGTTCAGCAAGCTCTAACAAAGCAAAGAAGCATTGGCCAATTATTGAAAAGAAATAGAGTATAAAAATAGGTCGGTCTCACTATAATTATATAAGGTACTAATTAGATGACAACTGGAATATTGTGAAATGCTGTGTGCCCCTTCTGTAAGGAAGTACATATTGGCATTGGAGACAGTCCAGGGAAGGAACACTGGGTTGAACCCAGTTATGAAGAGACTATCTGATGAGGAAAGGTTGAGTAGGTGTGGACCTATACACATTGGGGTTGAGAAGAATGAGAGACTACCCGATAGAAACCTCTCAGAGTCTTAGGACACATTACAAGGCAGATGTGGAAATATTATTTCTCATTCCAGGCGGTTATAGGGTCAGGGGGTGTAATCTCTGCAAGGTGTTTCCTATTAAAAACAGAGATGAAGAGGGACTTCTCCCCTGTCTCTGAACCAGGAGGCCCCGGTTCAACTCCCACCTGCTTCAGAGGTGTGTCTTCACATTGCTAAGCAGGTTGGGTAGAAAATAGGTATAAAACAACTAGACTGCAGCTAAGGTAAAGCAGTTTTTTAAAAAATTACTTACTGGTAGTGGACAGCAGTGTCTTCCCTTTCACAGAAGGAGTGGGAGCAGTGGAGGAAGTGACGAGGACCAGATATGCAGCCGGGAAGGAAAGCAGTGACCATATATATCAGCAAGGCGGCTAATACCGTATTAGGGAATTGGAGCTGGAGCTGGATGAACTCCGGATCATTTGGGAGGCTGAGGGGGTAATTGTGAGAAGTTACCGGGAGTTGGTCACTCCTAAGCCTCAGGACAAGGATAAATGGGTTACAGTTATGGGGAGGAAAGGGAACAGACAGACAGTGCAGAGATTCCCTGTGGACATTCCCCTCAGCATTAAGTATACCGTTTTGGATACTGCTGGGGGCGATGACCTACCAGAGGATAACCATAGTAGTCAGTTCTCTGGCACTGAGCCTGACAGTGTGGCAAAGAAGGGAAGGGGGCAGAATAGAAACGTACTCGTGATAGGGGACTCGATAGTTAGGGGAATCGACAGGAGTGTTTGTGGTCAGGATCGGGATTCCTGGAAGGTATGTTGCCTCCTTGGTGCCGGGGAGGTCTCTGATCGGGTGTATAAGTTTCTAAAAGGGGAGGGCGAACAACCAGAAATCGTGTTACATATTGGGACTAATGATATAGCCAGGAAAAGGATTGAGGATATAAAAACTGATTTCAGGGAGTTAGGATGGATGCTGGAAAGCAGGACGAACAGAGTAGCATTCTCTAGTTTACTCCCGGTGGCACGAGATAGCGAGGTGAGGAACGGGGAGCGGGCACAGCTTAACACGTGGCTGCACAGCTGGTGTAGGAGGGAGAGCTTCAGATATGTCGGTAATTGGGATGCATTCTGGGGAAGGTGGGACCTGTACAAGAAGGACGGGTTACATCTGAACTGGAAGGGGACCAATGTCCTGGGTGGAAGGTTTGCTCGTGTAGCTCACGGGGGTTTAAACTAGTATGGCAGGGAGGTGGGAACCTGAGCTGTATACCGGAGGTGAGAGTTGATGCAGATGAGGCAATAGCAAGAGGTATACCAGCTAGTGGGAAGGGTTTTCCTGGGAAAGAACCAAGGTATCAGTTAAAGTGTGTTTGCTTTAACGCAAGGAGTGTCAGGAATAAAAATGATGAACTTAGAGCATGGATCAGTACCTGGTCTTATGATGTTGTGGCCATAACAGAGACATGGGTTTCTCAGGGGCAGGAATGGTTGCTGGATGTTCCAGGGTTTAGAGCATTTAAAAAGAATAGGGAGGGGGGAAAAAGAGGAGGGGATGTAGCACTACTAATCAGAGAGAGTATCACAGCTACAGAAGCTTAAATTGTCGAGGAAGATCTGCCTACTGAGTCAGTGTGGGTGGAAATTAGGAACAGCAAGGGAGCAGTCACCTCGTTAGGCGTTTACTATAGGTTCCCCCAATAGCAGCAGGGAGATGGAAGAAAGCATAGGTCAGCAGATTTTGGAACCTCCTTTGAGCAGAAGATTTGAATGGAGCTGTTTTTGTATGGTGTGTTCAGGAGGGTTTGCTAACTCAGTACATTGACAGGCCGATGAGGGGAGAGGCCATTCTAGACTTGGTGTTCGGAAATAAGCCAGGGCCAGTATCAAATCTTGTGGTGGGAGAGCATTTTGGTGATATTGACCACAACTGCCTCACTTTCTATATAGCTATGGAGAAGGAGAGGATTAGGCAAAATGGGAGGATATATAATTAGGGAAGAGGAAACTATGATGCGATTGGACATGAGTTAGGAAGCATGGATTGGGAGCAATTGTTCCATGATAAAGGCACAATAGACATGTGGAGACTGTTTAAGGAACAGTTGTTGCGAGTGATGAATAAATATGTCCGCCAGAGAAAGGCAAGAAGGGGGAAGGTAAAGGAACCTTGGATGATGAGAGTGGTGGAGCTTCTCATCAAAAGGAAGAAGGTAGCTTACATAAGGAGGAGGAAGCTAGGGTCAAGCTCAGCTCCAGAGGATTACAGGCAGGCGAGGAAGGAGCTCAAAAATGGTCTGAGGAGAGCCAAGAGAGGGCACGAGAAAGGCTTGGCAGAACGGATTAGGGAGAACACAAAGGCATTTTACACTTATGCGAGGAATAAGAGAATGGACAAAAGAAAGAGTAGGGTCGATCAGGGATAGCATAGGGAATTTGTGTGTGGCGTCTGAGGAGGTAGGGGAAGCCCTAAATGAGTTTTTTGCTTCTGTCTTTACGAAAGAAACGAACTTTGTAGTGAATGAAACCTTTGAAGAGCAGGTGTGCATATTGGAATGGATAGAAATAGAGGAAGCTGATGTGCTGAAAATTTTGTCAAACATTATGATTGACAAGCCCCCCGGACCAGATTTGTCCTCGGCTGCTTTGAGAAATAAGAAATGCAATTGCTTCGTGATTTGCAAAGATCTTTGCATTCTTGCTCTCCACTCGAGTCGTACCTGAGGACTGGAGAGAGGCAAATGTAATTCCTCTCTTCAAGAAAGGAAAGAGGGAAATCCCCGGAAATTACAGACCAGTAAGTCTCACATCTGTCATCTGCAAGGTGTTAGAAAGGATTCTGAGGAATAGGATTTCTGACCATCTGGAAGAGCATGGCTTGATTAAATGCAGTCAACACGGCGTTGTGAAGGGCAGGTCATGCCTCACACACCTTATTGAGTTCTTCGAGGTTGTGACTAGAAAAGTGGACGAGGGTGGAGGTGTGGATGTGGTGTATATGGACTTCAGCAAGGCATTTGATAAGGTTCCCCATGGTAGTCTCATTGAGAAAGTCAGGAGGAATGGGATACAGGGGACCTTAGCTGTCTGGATACAGAATTGGCTGCTCAACAGAAGGCAGCGAGTGGTAGTAGAAGGAAAATATTTTGCCTGGAAGTCTGTGGTGAGTGGTGTTCCGCAGGGCTCTGTCCTTGGGCCTCTACTGTTTGTAATTTTTATTAATGGCTTGGATGTGGGGACTGAAGGATGGGTCAGCAAGTTTGCAGATGGCACAAAGGTTGGAGGTGTCGTTGTAGGCTATAGAGGGCCATTGTAGGCTGCAGCGGAACATTGACAGGATGCAGAGACGGGCTGAGAGGTGGCAGATGGAGTTCAACCTGGATAAATGTGAGGTGATGCATTTTGGAGGGATCTTGGTGTGCAAGTACATAGATCAATTAAATGGCCACCCAAGTGGACAGAGTTGTGAAGACACATATGTTGTTTTGGCATTCATTAACAGGAGGATTGAGTTTAAGGGTCATGAAATCTTGTTGCACCTCTATAAAGCTTTGGTTGGACTGCACATGGATTATTGTGTTCAGTTCTGGTTCCCCTATTATAGGAAAGATGTAGATGCTTTGAGACGGTTCAGAGGATGTTTACCAGGATGCTGCCTGGACTGGAGGGCTTATTTTATGAAGAGAGGTTGACTGAGCTCGGACGATTTTCATTGGAGAAAAGGAGGAGGAGAGCGGACCTAATTGAGGTATACAACATAATGAGAGGAATAGATAGAGATTGATTGCCAGAGACTATTTAACAAGGCAGAAATGGCTAACATGAGGGATCATCGTTTTCAGCTGGTTGGAGGAAAGTTTAGAGGGGATGTCAGAGATGGGTTCTTTACGCAGAGAGTTGTGAGAGCATGGAGGGGTCACATTGATCGCAAACACTTGTCTGAATTCAGCTACCTTTCTCTGGAAAGGGGAGGATGACGCTCCCTCAGACTCAAACCATGACTGCCTTGACATTATAGAATATCAGACTAAAGTAAGAATGGACTTTAGAGACATCCCTCTACATGCAGGGGCCAGGCTGTTCATTGATGGGTCCTCCAGAGTGATTGAAGGTAAAAGACACAGTCGTGGATGGAATAGAAGGGAGTGTTATTGGGGCGAGTAGACTACCCACTGATTGGTCGGCACAGACTAGTGAACTTTATGCACTAGGAAGGGCCCTTACAGACCTTGGAAGGTAAAGAACGCACTGTATCCCCAGATTCGAAGTCTGCCTCCGGGGTGGCACACACATTTGGGAAGATATGGCAGGAGAGGGGACTGATAAACAGTAGGGGTAAAGAACTGGCTCATAGGGAATTGGTAAAGCAAGTATTGGAATCCCTTTTGTTGCCAAATAAAATAGCAATAGTCCACATAAATGGACATCAGCAGGGAAATGATCCCAAAACAAAGGGAAATAGATTGGCGGATGAAGTCGCTATGGAGGCAGCTCTGAACCCCCAGCCCAATACAATATATAATTTGGTACCGATGGTGCAGGAACCTGGGGTTGAGACCGATATTTAGTGCTAAGAAAGAGAGAGAGTTAGAAGAATTAGGAGGTATACAGACAGTAGAGGGGCGTTGAATGGTACCTGATGGCCAGGCGATGCTAAATAAGATGATGATGCAAGAAATTATGGCTGTCTTACACCAGGGGAGTCACTGGGGAGTGCAAGCTATGTGTGATTTGGCCTGAAGGAAGTATAGATGCAAAGGGATTTATACGATAGCTAAACAGATATGTGAGGGATGTATAACATGCAAGAAAATCAGCAAGAAGGTATTGAGGAAACAAATCCCAGGAGGGAGAGAACCTGGGCTCCGACCATTTCAGAGCATTCGGGTAGATTATCCTGAATTCCCCCGAGTGCGAAGACTGAGGTATATGCTGGTCATGGCTGATCACCGATCTGGCTGGTTGGATGTGTACCCTTTAGCCACTGCCACCGCAAGTGGGGTGTCCAAGATCATACTTGAACACATAATCCCCAGATACGGGATAGTGGAGTGTAGAGATTCGGATCAGGAACTCATTTCACTTCCAGGGTACTCCAGGGAGTAATTAAGGGTTAGGTATCTCCCAGGAGTTCCACACCCCTTGGCACCCACCTTCATCAGGAAAGGTTGAGAGAATGAACCAGACACTCAAGAAGCAGTTATCTAAATTAGTAGTAGAATCCAGGCTCCCTTGGACTAAGTGTTTACCAAAGACCTTTTGCGCGTGCGAACAGCCCCAAGGAAAGATATGGGGCTGTCCCCTTGTGGGATATTGTTTGGCCTGCTCTATCTGGGAATGAAAGGGGAACTGACAACCCTGGAGACTAAAGACCTGTTCTTAAAGAAGTATATACTGGGCTTGTCCTCCACTTTGTCTTTTCTTAGGAGACAAGGATTACTGGCACAGACTCAGCCTCTTGAATTCGCCATTCATCCCATCCGGCCATTGGTCTAGGGACTTGGGGGAAATGAGGGTTATTTATAGAAACTCAGAATGACACCGAAACAGACAAAGGAGGGAACTACTCAGCACTCCGGGTTCCCCGAGCTGATCTCTGGTGGTAATGTGGAGACAGAATATTGTGACCTACCCTACCTCCTGACTGGAGAGGAATATGTGTAATTGTGTAATTGGCAATCCCATTCTCCTTGGCATTTGAGAAGGAGAAGGTGATAGTAACAAAGAATGAGAGGAGTAAAAGGTCGTTATTATATACTTCCTTTGATGATAAGATTTTTCTCAACTCTGTAGGAGGATTGACACATATAAAGAATGAGATAAACAAGAGTAAGAGGCGACAGGCTTCGAGTAATGGGAGAAGTAAACAGAGACGGAGAGAAGCTGGACAAAGGTGGAGTGAAGCTAGAGCATGTGATAGATTACGTGCTACAGCAGAAGTAACCAATGGGGTAAAAGGGGAGGACCGAGAGATGCAGCTGAACTGCACAAATCAGAATATAACCCTCAGATTGGGGTCCTTACTCGTTAGGCACCCATTCTTGCAAGTACGTATCAATAAAATTCGCTGCTTCAGAATTTGAATTGGACTGAAATTTATTAATATTTGAGTTTTGTTTCTCACATTCGTGTTGTTTAAATATCTCCTTCCAAGGATAGTTAAGGAACATGTTGCTTATAATTCCTCTATGCCAGTTGATCCTTGTCCCTTTCACCTCAGGAACCAGTTTATTCCTGAAAGAGTTACTGCTGATTCTTTCAATCCATGAAAAGTTATTAAAGTTCTGAAGTTTATGCAATCACAAGAGAGAGCCAAGTGGGGCTTTAGGGAATAGGAAACACAAAGTGAGAAACAGAAGGAAAAGCTGGAGAAAGCCAGGCTGAGGTGTGCTGAAAGGACCTGGTGAGCACTGCTGCTGTAGAAACACTGACAGAGCAAGTCAGCAATCTCTGTCCCAGTTGCTTCTAACTCGAATTCCGAGAGCTCGATGCCACTGAGCAAGTTTGAAAAGAATCTGGTGTAAAAATATGAAACACAAGGAATACGGAAAAATTTGATTTTCTAGAATAAGGACACATCACCAGAGTAAAAATAGGTTCTGAACAGAAAGAAACTTGTCGGTAGCTGTTCAGAAAGGATAAAAGTTGTGAGAATGAGTTTCGGTATTAACTTGAGGAGTAATTATGGCAATTTATTTTGTGAGCACAAGCCTTAGTACATATGGATCACCCAACAAATTTTCCAAATGGTATCTGAGCGTATACTGTACCCTCCCTTTTTCCGAATGGAAGGAACCATTTTCCATCTCTCGAGATTGAATGTTATTGACCATCCTGACAAGGCCACCTGTGCTGGTTCCACTCCGTTCCCACAGTGAATTATAATGAGGGCAGCTGAACACACGACATGGTTTAATACATAGCTACAGGAACATTGACGGGCTGGACATGTGAAATTAAATACAATGTTAACAGATTCCCTTGTGGCTGAAGATATTATTATTTATGGATTTGAAGAACTGAGGTAAACGGACAAATTAACATTTTTTTCAACTGCTCCCTGAACTTGCTCTGGGTCACAGCATAAATAAAAGTGTTTGTGCAGCAGCTCAGGAGCTGCAACATCGAACCCAATATGTCAACAAAGTTGTTCAGATAAATCATCACATTTCCAAAATACAGCATTCTATACCATATGGAATACACCATGTATATTGACCATAAAAGGATGAAATTTGCAGAGAGTGCAAACATTAACATAATAGATTTCCTTCGACTGGCCAACTCTGGATCTTTGGGACATTCCCCACTGCCCTGAACCCGGAGTCGTCTCCGTGCTCTGCTGCTCCTGATAATGTGTCTGACAGTGAAAATATTTAGCAGCAGAATCAGAATGAATGGGACCCCAGGGGTCACAAGATGGTGAAGGAACTGAATCATTATCCAGAAATGTGATCTTTGATTGGTGCCCGATATGCGACAAAATGAACTAACCCACGTGAAAGTATATTCACCTGACACCATAAAATACCAGAAAATGTTCTTTATACAACTGAGGGCAGTCACTGTTCCCAGCACCACAGCTGCAGTTCTCTCAGTGCAATAACTACTTTTCAACTTCTGACAGCAAATTGCCACAAATCGATCAAAAGTAAAAGCCACAGTGAACCAGACAGAACAATCAGTAGCTGCATAACTCAGGACTGCATGAATATTACACACACGAATAGAATACCGCAGCTGATGAAATTCTTCGTGAAAAGTCCGTGGAATATGCTGCAGTATCACGTCCAGGATAATAACCAGAAGGTCTGCCACTGCCATGGTCACCAAGTACCGAGAAACACATTTGGAGAGGCCACATCTTCCCCGGGTTAGGATCACAACAGCTATCATGTTAACTGTGCAAGGGAAACAAACAGAGACATTAGAATGTGAGCAAAGCCACCGTGTTATTGGAACCTGGACAGAGATTTGCAAATGTGCTATTGTATAAAAATGATTGTATCAGTTACAGTGTATCACATTGTTAATATAGGGACAAGGCTTGCCATTCTTTTGACACTGGACTTCAATAAAATAAATAAGAATTATGAAATGCAATGCATGAACTTGCACAGGTGTCAGTCCCCATTCAATCGTTTCTTTCCTGAGATCAGCAGAGTCATCCAAATGATGCAGTACCAGGCAGCAAAGCAAGACAGATGGGCTCAGACAGAGCAGCAGGGATGCAGGACCAAAGTTGACATTTATTGAAAGGGAAATCTGGAATGTGTGCTGAGCATCGAGAGAGGCAGCACATCGAGACTGGAAAGGAGATCCATGGGGGCACCAGAATACGGGCAGGAATGAGAGAAGAACAAGTGGGTTAGTTGTACATGAAAGATACTGAGCAGGTGCATATTCCACACCTTATTTCAGAGCAGAGGGAGAGAATCGAGTGATTGTGAACAGCTCCAAACCTAGCAGTTAAAGGGACTGACACAAACATATATTTTAAGAACTTTATCCAAAGACACTGAATGTCAAGTGAGAGACGAACAGGATTATCAACAGAGAGAGTGAGAGTGAATACAGAGTGAGACATCAAGATGAACATCAGTGGAGAGACAGCAAAGAGAATGAGTGACCAAGAGTAACATCAGCAGAAAGATTAAGTGTGATGTGAGTCAAGTGAAATGTCAGTGTGGAAAGTGAAGGTACAGTGAGACCAAGTTAATGTCAGTAGAGAAAGGGAGTGCACAGTGAGAGGCCAACAAGAACACCAGCAAAGGGATTATGTGTAGAGCGAGAGACAACCAGTCACATCAGCACATGAGATCGAGAGTGAAATGGGAGCTTCATTGGAACATCAGCAGAGACGGAGAGACGGAAAGGGAAGGAAACAGAAACAATGTGAGGAGTCAGTGGGAGATTTGGAGGAATGTCATTCCAGATCAGAAGTGGAAAATGAGATTCAGGAGATAAATCAGCAGAAAAAGTTCGCAGAATGAAAGATTAAGAGAAACATCAGCAGGAGGTGTGAGTGCAAAATGGGAGACTTGATGAATCAGTAATGAGAATGAATGGATGATGATGGACAAAAACCACTTCCACATAGAAAATGGGAACAAGCAGAAAATCAGCAGTGTTCGTGTAGAGTGAGAAACCAAGAGGAATATCAACAGAGTGCTGAAGAAGAAATAATAGCAACCATACGTGTAAAGGGAGAGACCCAGAAGGAACATGAGCAGAGCCAGTCAGTGTTGACTCACAGACAAGGAAAAACATCGGCAGAGAGCGTAAGGAACAGTTCGTGACCAAAGATTGCATTCACCGATAGAGGGAGTCAGTAGTGAGGGACTAATGGGAAAATGATCACGGTGTGAATGATGGCTGAGTGATCGAGAGATAATCAGGAGGGACATGGAATGTACAGTGAGGGAAACGGGAGAATCACAGTGAGAGTGACTGGAGGATGATAGGTCAAGGGCATCATGAGCCAAGACGAGCATTAGCAGAGAGAGTGAGTGACTAGTGAGTGTCAAGCTACCAAACAGGACTACTTGCTTCACAAATAGCACAAGCAGCAAGTGATTGACTGAGTTTGGTGATGCAACAATGAATGGACCAGATCTCAGCTTTACTGAGCAGTCCCACTGTATCCTGTTGTGAAATGTGGAGGACAAGTTTTTGAAAACTTATTGGAGGAAGAGGCTGCACAAGTATCCTTATCCTCAATGGTGGAGGAGCACAACACATCAGGGTAAAAGATAAGACTGAAGCATTTGCAAATGCAGACATGTTCTAAATGGTGAGAAAATTCATAAAGCCAAAGTACAAAGGGATCTTGGAGTGCCAGTATAGGATTGTCTAAAGGTTGACTTGCAAGCTGAGTCTGTGGTTGAGAAAACAAATATAATGTCGCAATTTATCTCGAGAAGCTTGGAATGTAAAAGCAGTGTTGTACGACTGAGACTTTATAAAGCTCTCGTTAGTCCCCATTTAGAAAACTGTGCCCACTGTTGGGACCCAAACCTCAGGAAGGACACATTGGCACTGGAACGTGCCCAGTAGAGATTCACACAGATGATCCATGGAATGCGAGGCCGAACAAATGATGAACGATTGAGGAACCTGGGATTGTATTCATTAAAGTAAAGAAGGTTAAAGTGAGATCTGATAGAAACTTACAAGATAATTCATGGCTGAGAAAGGGTGGACACTGGGAAATTGTTTCTGTCAGGCAGGGATACTAGTACCCGTGAGTACAGCCTGAGAATTATAGGGGGTCATTTTAGAATGGAACTGAGCAGACATTTCTTCAGCCAGAGAGTGGTGGGCCTGTGGAATTCATTGCCACGGAGCACAGTGGAGGCTGGGACATTAAATGGCTTCAAGGCAGAGCTTGATACATTCTTAATCTTGCAATGAATTAAGGGATAAAGGGAGAGTGTGGGTAAGTGGAGTGGAAACGCACATCAGTCATGATTGAATGGCACAGTGGACTTGATGGGCTGAATGGCCTGACTTCCACTCCTATTTCTTATAGTCTTATTGTCTTATTTCTCACAACCTTCAGCCAGATTGGCAGCGGGTAATACATCTCAGCCTCCTCCAGTGGTCACTAACATCACAGGCACCAGTCTTCAGCCAATTTGATACACTCCACGTCATATCAAGAAACTGGGAGGCAGTGGATAGTGTAAAGGCTGTGGGCCCTGACAATGTTCAGAGTCAGAGAGTCACACAGACATACAGCATGGAAATGGACACTCCGGTCCAACTCGCCCATGCTGACCAGTTATCCGAAATTAATCTAGTGACTACAATCCGACCAAAGACGTCTGTTCCAGAACATATGGCGAGAGAGTAACAGCTCGTAACGTCAAGGCCGCAGCTGAACTATCGTGGCATCAAAGGGACCTTGGCTAAACGGGAACCAAGGGGTATCATGGGGCACATTCTCCGCTGGTTGGAGTCATGGTCGAGGGTGTGGTGCTGGAAAAGCACAGCAGGTCAGGCAGCATAGGAGGAGCAGGAGATTCAACGTTGCAGGTATAAGCCCGTTGTCAGGTTTATGACCGAAACATTGATTCCCCTGCTTCTCGGCTGCTGCCTGACCTACTGTGCTTTTCCAGCACCACGCTCTCGAATCTGATCTCCAGCATCTGCAGTCCTCCCTTTCTCCTGGTTGGAGTCATACCTCACCCTCCAGGAGAGGAAGGCAGGTGGGGCACCAGTCTCCTGTGGCTATTCCCCTCTCTAACAGGTTTACTGTTTTGGATACTGTTGGGAGGGATAGCCTTTCGGGGGGAGGATAACAGCAGCAGCCAGGCCTGGGGCACTACAACTGGCTCAGCTGTAAACCAGGGGCGGGCAGAGCCCAAGTGAGTGACAGTTGGAGGGCACTTGCTAGTTCGGGGCACAGACAGGCATTTCTCTGGCTGTGTTGGAGACTCCAGGATGGTGTGTTCCCTCCCTGCTGACAACGTCTCTGAGCGGCTGCATGACACACTTGAGGGTCAGCAGCCAGTGTCATTGTGCACACAGGTAGGAAGAGGGATGGGTCCTGAGGAAGAAGTACAGGGAGTTAGGGAAGAGGCTGAAACGCAGGACCTTGAACGTAGTAATCCTTAAGTTAGTCCCAGTGCTACATGCTAGTGAGGCCAGGAATACAAGATAGGACAGAGAAAGTGTGGCTAAGGAGCTGGTACAGGGGGCAGGGTTTCAGGTTCTTTGATCTTTGGGACCTGTTCAGTGGCAGGGCTGACCTGTACAAGAAGGATAGGTTGTACCTACACTGGAGGGGAACCAATAACCTCACAGGGAGGTTCGCCAGTGCTACTCAGGAGAGATTCAACTCGAGTGGCAGGGGGCTTGGAACCAGAACAGCAGGTCAGGAAATGGAAGGATTGGGGAGAAGGGAGATGCTGCGGCCAGGAAATCAGAAAGGAAGGGCAGGCAGAGACAGGAAAATAAACAGGATGGGACTGTTGGGCTGAAGAGTGTTTATTTCAACACAAGGAACATCACAGGGAAGGCAGATGAGCTTCGAGCGTGGATCAGTATATGGAGCGATGATATAGGGGATAATAGTGGACTTGGTTGAGGGAGAGGCGCTCCTGTCAGCAATGTCCATGTCCCACGAATGGATAAACTGATGAGACTTGGCAGGACATTGTAACAAGGATTGCACTGAGAGGCAGGAGGGCAGACAGATAAGATCAATCTCAGAGCAGGCCCAGAAATAGATTGTGAGCTGAAGATTACAAAGAGCTGAACAAACCCGGGTCAGACACTAATATGAAAGTCGAGTCCTGGGGGAAATAGTCAGCAAGTCTGTAGTATCAGACCAGGAGATGTATGACCAACACTAACATCTCAACAAGCGCGTGACCAGAAAAGCAATAACTTTCTGTTTAAATAAATGGGAATAAATAGGAGAAACTGGGCAGGTTTGGCAGCATCTATGGAGAGAAAGTGAAGGTAATGTTTCAAATCCAATGATCCACAGTCAGAACTGATAATAGCCAGGAAAAGTAGAGTATATTCTGACGAGAAGGATGAGGGAAGGGAAAATGAAAACATTCAGCAACTAAGTGAAGGTGGATCCCAAAGGGAGAGCGAGAGAATTAGGGAAAGGGATTGATGATTGTCAGCTGAGGAAAGGAAAGCTGATAATACTGAACAAGGATTTTCTGTGCTGAACGTAGAGCGAGAGCGATGGGAACTGGGAGAATGAAGTTGAGTTCTTACATGAAGCAGGTTGAGAGGATGCATCATCCTGAACACTGTGGGAGTGGTGAGACTGTGGTGGATATGGGTAACCAGCCTACCTCCTGTAACAGAAACAGAGATGGTGAGGAAAGTAGGGGAGAGTCCGAGATGGACTAGATGAAAGAGAGAGCACGGGGAAATTGGCGGTTTTTCAGTCCCAAATGAGAGAGGGTAGTCGCGTTGACGATGACATCAATGTCCTGGAGGAAGAGCCGTGGGGAAGGTCTGGAGTAGCACAGTACAAGTGGGAGAAGGGAAAGTAGGGAACATCTCCGGGACACCCACACCAATCAACCACACCGCCCCGTGGCCCAACATTTCAACTCTCCCTCCCACTTTGCCAAGGACATGGAGGTTCTGGTCCTCCTTCACCGCCGCTCCCTCACCACCAGATGCGTGGAGGAAGAACGCCTCATCTTCCGCCTCGGAACACTTCAACCCCAAGGCATCAATGTGGTCTTCAACAGCTTCCTCAGTTCCCCTTCTCCCACCTCACCCTAGTTCCAAACCTCCAGCTCAGCACTGTCCCCATGACTTGTCCGGACTTGTCCTACTTGCCTATCTCCTTTTCCATCTTACCACCCCACCGTCTCCTCCCTGACCTATCACCTTCATCCCATTCCCCACTAACCTATTGTACTCTATGCTACTTTCTCCCCATTCCCACCCTCCCTCTAGCTTATCTCTCCACGCTTCTGGCTCTCTGCCTTTATTCCTGATGAAGTGCTTTTGCCCGAAATGTCGATTCCGCTGCTCCAAGGATGCTGCCTGAACTGCTGTGCTCTTCCAGTACCACTGATCCAGGAACAGGCAGTGCCAATGTTTGTGGATCTTTGAGAAAAAGGTATAAGCAGGTGTGATGGGTTTTGGCTAACTGTGAGGTTGGATGATGTGGAGTGTGTTGGGGAGATCTCCAGATTAGATGAGATTAGTGAGTGTCATGGACACAATAGCCTCATGTTAGATATTGAGGAGAGATGTAAGAGGTATCGGAGAGCTGACACTCTGCTTGCACAGTGTACAGGTGAGACTGTCAGACAACAACATCCCCACCCATGGAGTAGGCTTGATTACAAAGTCAGGAATGAGCCTGAGATCACAAACTGCAGACAGTTCAGAGGGAGAGGGATCTGAATGGGTCAGGGCATGATGCACACAGATTAAGGTGATCAACACAACAGTGAGAATGCTCAAAAAAATCCCAGTTTGAGTGATAGCAAAAGGCCAGATGGAGGAGACCAAGTGGAGTGAGAGTATTGGAGGCAAGTGAAGGGTTGGAAGAAGAATCTGATTTAAACATTTGGACACAGAGGAAAAGAATATGAAGGAAGAATCGTTTAACATCATGTCATGGTCAAAGGGCACTCCATTGCGAGGGAGAGGGTGAGGGGGGAGAGAGGAATAAAACAGAGACATTTTCTCACTACAAAATGCTCTGCATCAGAGAGAGATATTTGAATGTTCAGTGATATGTGTTTACAGGTGACGGGGTGAGCACTGAGAGAAACAGCTCATTCCCACTGCCAGAGGAATAAAGAGTGATCATACTGCAGTCACAACATTGACAGTCTGTCCCAGGGGAAGCAAAAGCAAAGAATAGATTAGAGATCGGCAGTGACTGTGAGGGAAGGTACAAATATATTAAATGAAAGAGCAGTAATGGTGGAAGGTGACAGGGTGGACATGGAAATATAAGTGAGGTGAACCAGGTAAAGGTGAGGATAAAACCAGCAAGCAGACAGCAATGAATCATGATTAAAATATCTAATACTTGGATTTCTCTAAAAGAGCTGAAGCAATGACAAGGAAGTGGACAAATTAACTGCGTTTACACAGTGAACACTCAGGTATAGAGAATTGCAAAGAACAGGCACATCAACAAGGATGGCACCATAAATGGTAAGATCTGTCAATTTGTTCAACATGGTTTACAGAACTCATCGTGAGGCACAGACTTACCAGGGACACCAAAAATGCCAAGTATGGGATAGTAAACATAAGCAAAAATCCGAAGTGCGGCATAAATTCGATAGACTAAATTTATCCAATCATCATCTCCGTAAAGGAAGTAGAGCCAGCCTGAGATAATCCTTCCCATCACTGGATTATTCCAATTCTTTTCCCTCTGATTGTCACTAATTGCTGTGATATTCCACTCTAATGTTCTCTGATACCAATACGATCGCTCCATATCTACAGTTGTGCTGATCTCTGATTGCTGCAGAGATATTGCTCCTGCTGTCATTCTGTGATAAACAATTGAAGGGAATCCCTTAATAAGCAACTGATGGAGCAGCTCCCAGCTCCCCCAGGGACACAGTTAATTTCAGTGAGCCAGACATGAATTCCAGTCAATGAACAAACAGTTGGAGTTAACCCCTTTGAATCTAATCGGTTTTGTCCCACAGTAGATAAGAACATTGACCTGGTCCATGTTGGGTTTTAATGTAAACAAGCATGGAGGAAATAATTCAAGAGGTGGGCAGGGTAATTTTTCTATAAAGGTGTCATTGCGTAGGATTACAAAGAAGCACATTTTAAATAAAAGAAAGCAAGATTTAAATTTACAGACGATGCCACCTGACATCAATGAGGACAACACTTGAAAGAACATAATTCAGGAGCAACAACTCTCACTGTTTTTGAAATAAGTAAATAAAGACTGAATGAACTAAATGAAAATAAATAAACATGTCATCGGGCCAAACAAGTATCTATCACACAGATAATAAATATTAACCATCATGGATAAGTCACCTCACCTCGTAATCTGTGAGAGTATGAATGACAGAGAGCACCCAACTCCCACTATTTCAAGAAAAAGTCAATTTATTCTCTCACTCTAAAAGTTAATATGAAACAACAATTGCTTACAACTCTGACCCTTCATTCTCTTACAGGCTTGTTATATATCTCCAACACTATAAAAAAATACTGTCCTAATAAATGCCCCTGTCAAAATTGCAACGCCCTATTGTGGTTGTTGTCTCTGGTGTCTGCCTTCCTCTGTCTGTAAATCTCCCTGGGTCATCTTCAGTCTTTTACTGCAAAGATGTTTCATATGAAAAGGTGCCTTTGAAAGAGAGTGGTTTGCTGGAAGTTACTCGGATGATAACAGTTGGTTGCTCTCTCTGGCTAAATCTCAAATGCCCACTTCTTTCTACCCCAAAAATCAGATCGTCTCATTGGTTCAATGCTGTCAGAACATTCAACCCAAATTCAATTGGGTTTTCGTATTTTGAAGCATAATTTAAAAAGGTTGATTAAATGTGAACTGCTGTGAAAACATCGCAACCAGCGCTCAGGTATTTGTTTCACAGCCAATGTTCCATATTCTCAATAATCCAGTACACCCTGAGACTGCTGGTCAGACACATGACAGGTGTTTGTAAGCTCTCAGTGCAAGACAGCTTTCACTCTCTCTTCATGGTCCAGTCCACATAAGAACATAAGAACTAGGAGCAGGAGTAGGCTGCCCGGCCCTTCGAGCCTGCACAGCCATTCAACACAATCATGGCTAATCCTTTCATGGACTCAGCTCCCCTTCCCCTCGCTTTCACCATATCCATTAACTCCTCTGTTTTTTCAAAAATCTACCTTAGCTTTAAAAGTGATTACTGAAGTAGCGTCAACTACTTCCCTGGGCAAGGAATTCCATCGATTAACAACCCTCTGGGTGAAGACGTCCCTTCCCAGTTCATTCTAAACCTGCTTCCTCTAATCTTGAGGCCATGCCCTCTTGTCCTAGTCTCACCCACCAGTGGAAACATTATCTCTATTTCTAGTTTATTGATGCCCTTCATTATTTTATATATTTCCAAAAGATCCCCCACTCAGTCTTCTTAATTCCAATGAATATGATCCCAATCGACTCACCATCTCCACATCAGCCAAACCCCTCAACTCTAGAATCGACCTGGTGAACCTCCTTTGTAACCCCTCCAGTGTCAGTACATCCTTTTTTAAGTAAGGAGACCAAATCTGCACACAGTCCTCCAGGTGTGGCCTCACCAGCACCTTGTACAGCTATAGCATTACCTCTCTGCTTTTAAACTCCAACCCTTCAGCAATGAAGGACAAAATTCCATTTGCCTTCCTAATTACTTGTTGTACCTGCAGACCGACCTTCTGCAGTTCATGCACAAGGACACCCAGGTCCCTCTGCTAATCAGCATGCTGCAGCTTTGTACTATTGAAGTAATAATCCTTTTTACTATCACCCCTCCCAAAACGCATGATTTCACATTTATTTGTATTGTATTCCAT
The DNA here is from genome assembly GCF_020745735.1 of Hemiscyllium ocellatum. NCBI lineage: Eukaryota > Metazoa > Chordata > Chondrichthyes > Orectolobiformes > Hemiscylliidae > Hemiscyllium > Hemiscyllium ocellatum. The sequence continues at coordinate 14,307,341 of NC_083438.1, forward strand.
CTGCCAGATCTTTGCCCACCCACTCGATGTATCCATGTTCCTCTGCAAAGTTTCACAGTCCTCTGCACACTTCATTCTGCCACTCATCTGAGTGTCATTAGTACCTTTTGACACCGTACATGTGGTCCCCAAGACCAAATAATCTGTATAAATTGTGAATAATGTGGGCTCAACACCAATCCATCAGGCACACCACTCGGCACTGATTGCCAGGCAGAATAGCACTCATTTATCTCCACATTTTACTTCCTGTCAGTTAACCAATCCTCTATCAACACCAATAATCTACCCCGAACACCATGCATCCTTATCTTATGCAGCAGCCTCATGTGCAGCACCCTTTTGGAAATCTTGGTACACCACATCCAAATGGTCCCCATTATCCCCCTTGCTTGAAATGTCTTCATGGAATTTCAACATATTTGTGAAGCATGACCCGCCCTTCATGTACCCACGCTGCATCTGTACACTGAGACAATTTCTTTCCAGATGCCCTACTATTTTTTCCTTGCTAATCGACTCAAGAGTCTTCCGCACTACATAGGTTTCACTCACTGGTCTATAATTCCCTATCTTTTGTCCAATTCCCGTTTTAAACAGTCGTGTCACATTTTGCTATTTTCCAATCTGTCGGGATTCCCCCAGCGACCAGCGAATTTTGGAAAATTACCGCCAGTCCACCTGTCATTTCTCCCACCATCTCTTTTATTCCCCTGGGAAGGACTCCATCAGGGCCAGGAGACTTATAACTGCTCCTTCTCATCCTCTAAAGGACGAACATTTACTTCAACCACTCTTCATCGTTCATTTATTTGTCGGACGTTTTGCTGTCTTTATACTCTGAGCTAGTTTTTTCTCATACTCTATCTGACTATTCTCTATAACTCTTTCTGTGGTTTTAAAATGTTCCCAGTCTTCGAGATTTCTGCTGTTTTTGGTCACTTTGTATGCCTTCTCTTTCACTTTGACAGCCTGCCTTATTTCCTTGAACACCTATGCCAGATTACTCCTCCTCTTACCGTCCTTCCTTCTCACTGGAATATACTTCTGTTGAGCACCTTGACAACTTTCTTTGAAGGTCCTCCACTGTTCGTCATCTGTCGCACCATGAAGTCTCTGTTCCCAGTCTACTGTCACCAGGTATTCTGCCATAGTCCCCCTTATTCAAGCACAGGATCCTGGTATTGGACTTTACCTTCACACTATCCAGCTGTATTTTAAATTCAACCATACTGTGATAGCCCCTTCCAAGAGGACACCTAACTATGAGGTCATTAATTATTCCTGCTCCCTCGTTAGTTCCATTACATGCTGTTCAAGAAAACGACCATGGATCCACTCAATGCACTCCTCCTCAAGGCTACCCTGACCGAGCTGGTTCGACCAATCGACATGCAGATTAACATCCCCCATGATAATTGCCATATTATTTTTGCAGGCATTAGTTTTTTCCTTGCTTATTTCCTGCCCCAATGTGATGTTAATATGTGGTGGCTGACAGACTATGCTTATGAGTGACTTTTCCATCTTGGAATTCCTAATTTCCCTCGAAAAAGGATTCAATCATCAGCTCCACAGAACCAATATCATCGGTCAGCACTACCCTGATGTCATCCTGGAATATCAGATCTCCTTTGCATTTCTGTCTGCCGTTCTGAATAGTCTGGTACCCCTGGATATTTAAATACCAGTCATGACCATTCCGCAGCCATGTCTCCGAGATGGCGAACAAATCATATTCGTTGACGATGGTTTGTGCCATTGACTCATCAACCTTGTTACGAATGCTACAGTCATTCGGGTAAAGGGCCTTATGCTCACTTTCTTACCCTCCTGATTCACAACATCGCTAACATCTCCTGAGTAATTCTTCATTTTTGCTTCTTTCCTAGTCTGCCATGAACTTAAACCCTCCTGCGTACATGCTAACCTGCTGGTGACCTTGTCATTTATCACCACACTTCCTGTAGCTTTCCATCTCCCATCCCCCCCAACTCACAAGTTTAAAGTCTGAGTGAATGTGTTAGCAGGGCATGGTCTTCTCACACAACAGGGGACAGGCTGATTTCTCAGGGTTTGTTTTATTGATTTATACAAATAAATTATTTTATATAAATTTTAATACATAAATGATATATATGTTAATAAATGTAATAATTTAGTTCAATGTCAAAGTTACATCAGGTACCTTCCCCGGCCAGCGAAAACACTTCGCTTCTGATGTTTCATTCTTCGAAGGATTGGAATCACCATTTAATTGGGTCCATGGTTTAATGACTCTCCCTGGGATCAGTGATTGCTTAACAAAAGAATTAAGACATCTGTTTATGATTTGTTCTCCTTCCATTTTTCTGTCGTCATACTTCCTGGAGCAAAGTGACCAGGTGTCTCTGACTGAGCTGTCCTGCTGTTTAATCATCGTACCTGGGAGATACATACACCAAAGCTGGTTTTGTGCAGAAAACAGAGTGAACTTGGGAACATACAACATGAGCTCGGGTCTCCATCCTCCTTCCTGCCCATTGCCCGGGCATAGCCATGTACACAGGGGATGGCATTTTACACATGGGACCTTCCAAGCAGAAATCAGAAAATTTTCTGGTATTTCTCAGAAGTGAGCTTCGGCTAAACCCTTAATTAACCAATAATTAACGACTGCCTGCTGTCGAAAAGTGTTCAGGGTGTAAGGTTTGCATAATTTAGACAGTGGATCTAATATCTATGAACATTATCTATTATTCCCATCCACCCTCCCCTGACCTGAGCAGTAAAACTACATGAATCAATGCCCTACCCCCACATACAGCCCCATCACAGCAAACCACCCTCATGACCAGCCTGCTGGGATCAAACCCTCTCATAGAGAGACTGTTGTTTGTCCTTGCAGCAGTGAGGAAATGATCCCTGCTCTCATGGCTGCCCCCTGCTGCTGGCAGTCCCAATCTGCAGGGACTCGACTCACCTGTTGTCCCATTTCTCAAGGTTTGGTGTAAGGCCAGTGACGGGCATTTGTGGGTTTTGCCGAATAGAGTCTTGGCTGAAGCCCCGACAATCGATGGCCCTGATTTTCCACAATTGCAGCAAGAGATAATTTGAGCTCTTGGATTCGATGGTTCCCTCCCTCTCTTTCCTGACAGTCATTGCTTTAATGAGGAATGTTTCTTTGGCTGGAAATTCATTCCTCCCCTGACTATCTCTTATGCCTGAGAGGAGTCATCTTCCACTCTGTCCACTGTTCAGCAGCATGACTGGGTACACCTCGGGCTAACGTAAAGATGGAGTTGATTTAAATATGGGGCAGCAGGAGAGCTCAGTAGTCAGTGCTGCTGCCCTCATAGCACAGGGACTCGGGTTCGATTCCAGCCTCGGGTGACTGACTGTGTGGAGTTTGCATGTTCGCCCCGTGTCTGTGTGGGTTTCCTGTAGCTGCTCTGGTTTCCCTCCCATAATCCAGTGATGTGCAGGTTTGGTGGGTTAGCCATTGGGGAAAAAAAAAGGGATAGGTTAGGGTGTGTGTGTCTGGGTGGGGGCTCTTCAGAGGGATACTCTGGAATCAATGGGCTGAATGGCCTGTGTCCACACTGTACGGATTCTATGTTTTAAATTTCTCATCTTGCTCTCTGCCAAGATATTGTTGGGACCTTGGGACAGAGTAAGCTGAGAATTATTCTAAAACCATTTTGCAAGTACTCTCAGGGCATCAACAAACTATTGTTGAATTTAACTGATTCCTGCAACTGGATCCAACTCTGGACGCTGAGTGATGAAAGGGTGTATGCAAATGTTTTGACGTGTGTAAGATCTTTGTGAACAAGGATGGTGGGTACAGCTGCCCTTTGTCCAGTAGGGCATGCTGCTCCATGTGGGCCTATCATATCCATCGTATCCAATTGTAGTGACCACTTCGGGAGTCTCTTCACTTCCAGCTCATTCACAAGGATCATCTCCCAATTCAATAAATCCTAATTCTCCACATAAAACCTCTGTATACTTGATGTAAGACATAGAACATAGCAGAGAATGTGGAACATCACAACGCAGGACACGCCCTTTGGCCCTTGATATTGTGGCAACTTGTGGAACCAATCTGAAGTCTCTCTATCCTATACTATTCCATTTTCATTGATATGTTTATCTAATGACCAATTAAAGGCCTTTAAAGTTGGTGAGTCTACTCCTGTTGCAGGCAGGGTGGTCCATGACCCATTACTCTCTGAATAAAGAAACTACCTCTGACATCTGTCCTATATCGATCACCGCTCAATTTAAAGGTATGTCCCCTCGTGCTAGCCATCACCATCTAAGGCAAAAGGCGCTCTTTGTGAAACGTACCTAACCCTCTAATTATCTTATATTTCTCAATTAAGTCACTTCTCAACCTTCTTCTCTCTAATTAAAACAGAGTCAAGTGCCTCAGCCTTTCCTCATAAAACCTTCCCTCCAGATCAGGTAACATCCGAGTAAATCTCCTCTGAACCCTTTCTAAAGCTTCCATATCCTTCCTATAATGTAGAGATCAGAACTGTACGCTATTCTCCAAGTGTGGCTGCACCAGAGTTTTGTACAGTTGCATTATGACTTCAAGTCTCTGAAATCCAACCCCTCTACCAATAAAAGCTAACACACTGTATATCTTCTTAACAACCCTACCAACCTGGGTGGCATCTTTCAGGAATGCATGTACATGGACACCGAAGTCTCTCTGCTCATCTACACAACCAAGAATCTTACCATTAGACCAGTATTCTTTATTCCTATTGCTCCTTCCAAATTGAATCACCTCACCCTTTTCTGCATTAAACTCCATTTGCCCCCTGTAAGCCCAGCTCTGCAGCTTATCTATTTCTCTCTGTAACCTACAACATCCTTCATCACTGTCCAGAATTGTGCCAACCTTAGTGTCATCCACAAATTTACAAATCTATCCTTCTATGCCCTCATCTCGTTCATTTCTGAAAATGACAAACAGCAGTGGGCCCAAAACATATCCTTGCAGTACACCACTAGTAACTGAACTCCAGGATGAACATTTCCCGTCAACCACCACCCTCTGTCTTCTTTCAGGGAGCCAGTTTCTGATCCATACCACGAAGTCACACTCAATCCCATGCCTCTGACCACACCATCTGCCCAGCCATTTTTTTTGAATGAAACAAGAAAGACTTGAAAATCTTTCTCCTAAAAATATGCAATGCTTTAACTCCCAATTCCTCCAATTCCCAGGATGACCACATCCATTCCAGAACATTCCAGATAGCCTCCTTCATCAAGGACCAGAATGTCTCCCCCCATATGATAAACAATGCCCTCCAGCACATCTTCACTACGTTCCACATCTCTGCCCTTGAACCCCACTCTTCCAATCGCAACAAGTACAGAGCGCCCCCTATCCTCACCTTCCACCGCATCACTCTCTGGATACAGTTTTATAATTCATTCACGGAATGAGGCTGGGTCTGGCCAGGCCAGCATTTATTGCTCATTCCTAATTGCCTAGAGGGCAGTTCAGAGTCAACCACATTGCTGTGGGTCTGGACTCACTCACGAAACAACGCTACCGCCCTGTGGGCAAACATTTCACCTCCCCCACCCACTCCGCCAAGAACATGTAAGTTCTGGTCCTGCTCCAGTGACAAATCCCAGCCACCCAATGCCTGGAGAAAGAACACCTCAACTCCCGCCTTGGGATACTACAACCAGACGGGATCAATGTTGATTTAATCAATTTCCTCATCTCCCCACCCACCACCTTATCCCAAATCCAACCCTCCAACTCAGTACTGCCCTCTTGAACTGTCCTATCTGTCCATCTTCCTCCTCACCTATTTACTGCACCCTCTACTCTGATCTATCACCATCATCCCGTATCTTTATCTACCAATCGCATTCCCAGCCGCATTCCCCCCAAACCTAAACCCCTCCCATTTATCTCTCAGCACCCTGCCCCTGCACCCCCACCACTTTCCTGATGAAGAGCTTATGCTCGAAACATCGACTCTCCTGCTCCTCAGATGCTGTGTGACAGGCTGTGCTTTACCAGCCCTACACTTTTTGACTCTAATGTCCAGCATCTGCTGTCCTCTCTTTCTCCCCAAAATGTTTTCACATATCTGTGTACATCAGTAGCTTCTCTCTTCATCTCCATCCTGTTAACCTGATTTTCCTGACTAATTCACAACTTCTGAAGTTGAAATTCTCTCTCCCTTTCTCGTTCTTCTCTCTCTCTCTCTTTCTTCTCTATGTCCTTTCTCAGCTAATAACCTTCTCTCCCTTTCTTTTTCCTCTTTCATGGCTCCTATTTCCTGTTTTATTTTATCCTCTAACTCCATTTACCTCAGTTGTAATTTCAGTTTTTCTAACTCTACTCCACTTGTCTCTTTCTCTGATACACCTAAAATCCCGACTGCTTCCCTCACGTACTTTTGGGAAGGAAATCTGCCATCCTTACCTGGTCTGGCCTACATGTGACTCCAGAGCCACAACAATGTGGGTGACTCTCAGCTGCCCTCTGAAATGGCGCAGCAAGGTACTCAGTTGTATCAATCACTAGAAAGTCACAACAAAGACATGAAACTGGACGGACCACCTGGCATCGACCTTGGAACAGGAAAAGGCAACAGCAAAAACACAAACAGCCCTGTCGACCATGCGATGTCCTCCTTACCAACATCTGGGGGCTAGAGCTGAAATTGGGAGAGCTGTCTCTTACAGACCAGTCAAGCAACAGCCTTACACAGTCATTCTTATGGAATCATAACTGACAGATAACACCCCAGACACCACCATTACCATCCCTGAAAATGTCCTGTCCCACCAGCAGGACAGACCCAGCAGAGGCGATGGCACAGTGGGATACAGTTGGGAGTTGCCCTGGGAGTCCTTGACATTAACTCCAGACCTCATGAAATCTCATGGTTTCAGTTTAAACATGGGCAAGGAAACCTCTTCCTTGTTAGCTCTTACAATCCTCCTTCGGCTGATGAATCAGTATTCCTCCAAGTTACACAATGTTTGCAGGATGTACTGAGGGTGGCAAGGGTGTCAAATATACTCTGGCTGGGAGATTTCAATGTTCACCACCAAGAGTGGCTCAGAAGCAGCATTACTGATCGAGCTGGTCGGGTCCTAAAGGATATACCTGTGAAACTGGGACTGCGGCAGGTGGTGAAGGAACCAGCAAGTGGGAAGAACATACTTGAGCTCGTTCTTACTAATCTGCCAGTTGCCCATGTGTCTGTCCATGACAGTAAAGGTAAAAGCATGGGCAGCATGGTGGCTCAGTGGTTAGACTGCTGCCTCACAGCACCAGCAACAAGGGTTCCATTCCAGCCTCGGGCGATTGTCTGTGTGCAGTTTACATGTTCTCCCTGTGTCTGTGTGGGTTTCCTCCAGTGCTCCACAGTCCCAAGGTATGCAGGTCTGGTGAATTGGTCATGCTCAATTTTTGCCCATAATTTAAGGTGCATTGATCAAGTGATATTAGTCACTGTGGGTTACTCTTTGGTGGGTCAGTGTGGACTGGATGAGCCAAATGGCCTGTTTCCACACTATAAATAATTTATTTGAAAAGTGACCACTGCACTGTCCCTGTGGAGGTGAAGTCCCACCTTCACATTAAGAATAACCTGCACTGTGTTGTGTGGTACTATCACCGTGCTAAATGGGACAGACTTCAAACCCAGCCTGGGCATCCATGAGGCACTGTGGGCCATCAACAGCAGCAGGCCTGTACTCCAGCACAATCTGTAATCTCATGGCCTGGCATATCCCCCACTCAACCATTACCATCAAGCCAGGGGATCAACCCTGGTTCAATGTATAGTGCAGGAGGGCATGCCAGGAGCAGCATCTGTCATACCTTAAATGTGGTGTCAAACTGGTGTAGCTACCAAACGGCTGCTTGCATCCCAAACAGAGCTAAATCTTCCCATAACCAATGGATCAGATCTAAGCTTTGCTACCCTTCCACATCTAGTGGTGATGGACAATTAAACACCTCTCTGGAAGAGGAGGCTCCACAAATATCCCCATCATCAATGATGGAGGAGCCCAGCACACTCTTCACTCTAATCTCTAGAATCTGCATTACTCACTTTCGCCCAGTTCTAAAAGTATGCTGTTCCTCTGTCGCACTACATTTTCTTCGCACATTTGTGAAGCATCTTCAAACCCCACAGCCTCTGTAGCAATGTTAACAGTCATTTCCCTCACTTCTTATTTAACCAACCACAACTAACTGAAATTTTAAAAACACCCTCTTGAAGATGTGGGACACTCATTGGCAACTGTTGAAATCTGTTGGGAACTGATGTACCCCAAATTGGTTCAAATCGATCCAAGTCTCAGACTGGATTGGTCTGAAGCTTTCAGAGCCCCCAAACTATTCCGACATGGTGATAAATCCCACTGTCAATTAAACCAATCTCCCAGAAAAACTCACCTCACCTCGCAATCTGCTCAACTAAGAGTAAATGAGAACACCAAAATTCCGCCATTTAAAGGAAAACGTATAATTTTATTCTTTAACTCTAGAAGTGAACATTAAACAAAAACTCTTTAAAATTCGAATACCCCCTTTCTCTTCTCTGCTTATTACCTGCCTCCAACTCTATAACAATATACTGTTCCAATAAAACACTGATTAAAATTACATCAACCTAATTTCAAAACCAGACAGCGGCTGTCGTCATTGGTGTTTTTCTCCCTCCAGCTGAATATCTTCCTGAGTCGTCTTGTTCTTTTTTCTGTGAATGTGTTTCATATGAAAAGTTGCCTTTGATACAGAGTGTTTTCGTAATTTCTTGGAATTGTGTTGATGACTGGTGCTCTGTCCGATTTCCAAAACGCCTGCCTTCTTTCCTCCCCAACATCGAATCATCTCATTGGTTCGATTTTGGCAAAACATTAAATTAAAACTTGATCAGGTTTTGGTATCCTGGGCATAATTTAAACTTATTTTTAAAATTCAAATTGTCGTTAAAGCAGCAACGAACGCAGGTATCCATTTCGCAGTCATATGTTGCATATTTTAAATGTTCTAGTACACTCAGAGACTGCTATCTGGTCATATACAAAGATGTTTCTAAGCCCTCAATGCATAACAGCATTCACTCTCTCTAAAAGGTACAGTGCATGCCTTCAACTTCATAACAGTACCAAGCATCAATAAGTAAAGGAGGATCCCACAATAACAGAGAGAAAACATAAGGGTGGAATTATGTCGTGAAAAAAAATTGAAGAGTTCAAACAAATTCATTAAGTTTTGGAAATGATTAAGTTTCAATGAAAAAAAATGTTGCCCTAATGGATAAAAAGAGTTAGTCAGAGGCGGGGCAGTAAATGTCACCTCAGTAGATATTATGTGACTAGAATGAGTTATAATGCGGTTGCAAGACAGAGGGGCCGTCTCCAACTGATCCTCCAAGGTCAGGTGGGACTGAAACTGCTGACAGTTAATTAGCGAAAGAATGCTAACAGGAGGCATTAACATAAAACTTTCCAGATAACTAACTCCATCTCAGAACTAGCATGAGAAATCTTTCAGCAATTAGTGAGAATTAACATCCTTCTGTATCTCGTGTGATTAGGGCAGTGGGAAAGGTAAGATCAGTAACAGATTTTGATTTGGACAACCATGTATAAAATGAATAACGGAATTCGAGTAGCCCTTAGAGATAAACAAGTGTGCGAAATGTCTGAAGGAGTGTAACCATTAACTTTGCAATGTGAATTCAGGAAGACATTGTAAAATCCCAAGGCCCGATGATTACAAATTAAATAAACCCCATGAGGTCATGGGGACTCTTGGGCTCTCCATCATCGATGACGTGTTTCACAGGATTGGAAGCGTGGGTTACAGAGGGTGGGGCAATGACAATGTTGCATGTGACTATTGTAACGCAAATTGTCCGAAAGTACAGTATCTCACTGGGGACATCATTGACCTCTCTTCAAATCTGAGCTGGGATTAAGGGAGTGACAGGGCCTCATGTGGAGGGCAGATTCGGAGTGGGCTCTGGCCTCTCCTGCACATGTGGGAAAGAGCTTGATTGTAGATCGTTTGTCCTTCTGAACATAGAACTCAAGTTTGGTATTTGACTTCTCTCCTCAATAGATGGTGCTAGAAAAATAGGGAGGGATGTAGTGGGTGGAGCGGGTTACAGAGATAGGGAGGGATGTCACGGCTAGAGGAGGTTACAGAGCTAGGGACGGGATGTTTGGGCTGGATGAGGTTACAGAGATAGGGAGGGATGTAGTGGCTGGAGAAGGTTACAGAGATAGGGAGGGATGTAGTGGGTAGAGGAGGTTACAGAGATAGGGAGGGATGTAGTGGGTGGAGGAGGTTACAGAGATAGGGAGGGATGTAGTGGGTGTAGGAGGTTACAGAGATAGGGAGGGATGTAGTGGGTGGAGGAGGTTACAGAGATAGGGAGGGATGTAGTAGGTGGAGGAGGTTACAGAAATTGGGAGGAATGTAGTTGGTGGGGAAGGTTACAGAGATAGGGAGGGATGTAGTGGGTGGAGGAGGTTACAGAGATAGGGAGGGATGTAGTGGGTGTAGGAGGTTACAGAGATAGGGAGGGATGTAGTGGGTGGAGGAAGTCACAGAGATAGGGAGGGATGTAGTAGGTGGAGGAGGTTACAGAAATTGGGAGGGATGTAGTTGGTGGGGAAGGTTACAGAGATAGGGAGGGATGTAGTGGGTGGATGAGGTTCCAGATATCGGGAGGGGTGTAGTGGTGGATGAGTTTACAGAGATAGGAGGGATGTTGTGGCTGGAGGAGGTTAAAGAGATAGGGAGGGATGTAGTGTGTGGAGGAGGTTACAGAGATAGGGAGGGATGTAGTGGCTGGAGAAGGTTACAGAGATAGGGAGGGGATGTTGGGGCTGGATGAGGTTTCAGAGGTAGGTATGTGTGTATGGACGATGGTGTTTTCAGAAATAGGGAGGAGTGGTTGGGCTAGAGGAGGTGACAGAGACAGGAGGGGTGTAGGGGCTGGAGGACTTTACAGAGATATAGAGGGATGCCGTGGCTGACGGACTTTCCAGTTTTAGGGAGGGGGTGTAGGGTCTGAGGTGGTTGCAGCAATAAGGTGGGGGGGTTGTATGAGCTGGATGAGGTGACATAGACAAGGAGGTGTGTAGGGACTGAAGAAGGAGAGGCTTTAACATTGGAAGTACAATCCTCCATGAACGAACTGCAGCCAGAACAAAATAAATCTGCCTGAATGGTCCTTCCTTCTTTCTCCGGGTTTCACTCAGATAAATGTCTAGCTCTGTTTTTATTCAGCTGTCGAGTACACAGTTTGGTGTTTGTGGGTGTGGGAGGTGGGTCGGCAATCTGTCCTTCAATGTTGGAACATTCTCAATGGAAACATCCGATACCTGCAGCCAGTCGGAACTCTGCAACAGCTCCGTAATTGCAGGGAGGTCACCAACATACACACTCAAAGCTGCAACTTTATGTTTATGTCATAATCTAAGAAAGGATCAACAGCAAAAATGGAGAGTATTCTATCCACCTGCTCCATGCTGGTGTTTTCCTGCTCCACATGGGCCTCCTCCAGCCTCTCTTCATCTCACCCCATCTCGAGAGATATTGATATTGATGGCCCTTAGGTTTGGCGTCTCCACATCTATCATCTTGGCAACTTTCATTATTTGTGAGGAAATATATCCCACACAACCTGCTCCCTTCGAGAGAAAGAAGACCCAGATTACTACAGATATAACCAACAACTTTTTAAGACAATCTAGTAAATGTCAAGTTCACAATCTCCGGTGTCTCTACATCCATTTTACAATTGAGTGCACAATTGTGTTTTACCAATATCTATAAATGTCAGAACTGTGCACAGTGTGATCCAAATTTAGTCTGTCCAAGACACATGGAGATGAGCATTGATGCAGAACTTCAGGTGTGAGCTAACAAAGTTGTAGAGAGGCCAGAACAGTGTTCAGTGACCCAATTGTAGTCTGAAAAAGGGATATAAAGTCCAAGAGTGTGTAATGTACTCCAATGACCACCATCTGCCCCAAGTTCAGCGGAGCCTGTGGAGGAAGCATGGGATTGTTCAACACTGACATTTATTGTTGCCGTGGAAAGGTAGCCAACATCATCAAACACCCCACCCCGCCACCCCCCTCCCCACCCCCCATAACCCCGAGTATACAATCTTCCAATGTCTTCCATCAGGTCGTAGATACAAAAGCTAAAACACACGTAACAAACAGGTTCAAGAACAGCTTCTTCCCATATGGTATTAGATTGCTGAACGGACCTCTCTAGCTTATATCTGTACTTAAATGTGTGTGATAGCAGTGAATCAAATCAAATCAAGTCCTACCTTCACCCTGTGAACCTTGATTCCCTTCCCAATCGGTGCCCTATCCATCTTGGTGTTAAATACACTCAATGCCTTGGCCTCTCCAGCCTTTTGCAGCAATGTGTGCCGCGGAATCACCACCATCTGACTGAAGAAATTCCTCCTCATCTCAGTTCCACAGGGTCGTCCCTTCACTCTGAGGCTGTGCCCACGGGTCCTTGTCTCTGAGACTCGTGGAAACATCTTCTCCATCTTCACTCTGTACAGGTCTCTCAGTAACATCTTCTCCATCTTCACTCTGTACAGGTCTCTCAGTTACATCTTCTCCATCTTCACTCTGTACCGGTCTCTCAGTTACATCTTCTTCACCTTCACTTTGTACAGGTCTCTCTATTGCACCTTCTCCATCTTCACTCTGTACAGGTCTCTCAGTACCATCTTCCTCATCTTCACTTTGTTCAGGTCCCTCAGTGACATCTTCTTCACCTTCACTCTGTACAGGTCTCTCAGTAACATTTTCTCCATCTTCACTCTGTACAGGTCCCTCAGTAACATCTTCTCCATCTTCACTCTGTGCAGGTCTCTCGGTATTCTCGAGGTTTCAATCAGATTGTCCCTCAATCTTCTAAACTCTATCGAGTATGGACACAGAATCCCCAAACTCTCCTCATACACCAAGACATTCATCCTCAGAATCTTTCCTGTAAACCTCCGTCTAGACACTCTCCAAGTCCAGCACTCCCTGCCTTAGATACTGAAACCCAAACTGCTGACAATATTCCAAATCTGGTCTCACCAAAGCCTCACAGATCCTGAGCAGGGCATCTCTGCTCTTGTATTCTATCCCTCTCGAAATGAATGATAACATTACATTTACCTTCCTCACTGCCAACTGAAGCTGCCTGTGAACCGGAAGGGAATCCTGAACTCAAAATCCCAACGCTCTATGCGTTTCAGATTTCGGAAACCTTTTTCATTTCAAAACCAGTCTACGCCTTTATTCTTCTAATCACAGTGCATCATCTCACGGTCTTTCCCAAAGTGTCATCCATCTCCCAACAGAAACTGAAAAAACCCTCAACTAGGACTCACCCCGCGAGGATCATTCTTGTGTTTCAGGCCTGGCAGCATCTGTCCAGACAGAGAGAGAGGGAAAGCAGAGTCAATATTCCGAGTTTGGGGAGTGTTCCTGTGGAAGGCTGTGCTTTGGAATTGATGCATCAATGCACAATTTCTTCATCACCTCCCACTCTCTGTATGTGTGAGTAATAATGAGAAATATCCTCACCCAGCCAGAGGGTGTGTGTTTAAAACTGGAGGATACTGTGAGATGGTGAGCAGCTGTGAAGAGAGAGTGATGGCTGATCACCACGACCATGAGGATGGCACCGTTTTATATCAGGCCGGAGCCACTCCAGACCAGGAGGATCGCCGGTGACTGAGCAAAGGAAGAGAACTCGGACAGGCAAAGAGTGACAGGGTTTGGGAATCTCTTCCTCACCTGGTGGTCTGTACCAATTCAGTTGTTAAATTTAAATCTGAAATAGTTTTTTTTGAATTAAGGCAAGGGCTATCAAGAGGTAGGGAATCAAGATTGGCAACTGGAGAGAGAACACAGATCAACGACCATCTTATCAGGAGGCTGAACAGGCTTGAGGGGCTGAATGGCCTCTTCATGCTTCTATGAAACCTGTTTCCAAAATTTGCCAGAACTCTTCAGTAAAATCGAATGGTGATGAGTTAATAAGGATAAATAATCTATTCCAAGGCAGAAAACTTTTGTATAATATGTTAAGAAGGTGAGGCCGTGTACTGTACCTTGAAGAGAGAGTGAAAGCTGTTTTGCACTGAGAACTTACACACCCCTGTCATGTGTTTGACCAGCAGGCTCAGAGTGTACTGGATCAGTGAAAATATGGAACTTTTGACTCTGAAACAAATACCTGAGCTTTGATTGCTATGTTTTCATAACAGTTCGAATTTAACCAATCAGTTTAAATTATGCTCCAAGATACTAAAACCCAATCGAATTTGAATTTAATCTTTTGACAGCATCAAACCATTGTGACGATTTGATGTTTGAGGTACACTGAAGGAGGCATCTTGAGAGTGAACCAGAGAGAGAGAGAGAGAGAGACAGACAGACAGAGGAACCAACTGCCATTGTCAGAGTAACTTCCAGTAAACCCCTCTCTATCCAAACTATCTTTTCATGTGAAGCATGTTTTCAGTAAAAAGACTGAAGATGACCCAGGGAGATCGTCTGCCGGAGGAAGACAGACACTAGAGACGATAGCCGCTGCAGGGTTTTGCAAATTAATTTGACGGTGTAATTTTAATACGGGTGTTTATTGTGAGAGTAGATTGTTATAGAGTTGGGGGAAGAGAACAAACCTTTCAGAGAAAGGAGGATGAGAGACATAAGCAGTTGTTGTTTAATGTTCACTTCTCAAGGTAGAGGATAGATTGATTTTTTTTTCTCAAATTAGTGGAAGTTGAGTGTTTTCTGTCATTCATACTTTCAAAATTTATGAGGCAAGGTGAGCTTTTCTGGAATTTGGTAAATTAGCAAAAGGGTTCAACACTGTGTCGTAACAAGTTATTTTTTTCTCTGATTTTGCTTTTGTTTTGGCCCCTCGTGGTCCCTGACCAAAAGAGGTTGTTGGGGATGGAGTCATGGGAGAGCCATTTTGTGTTTGTTTAGTTTTTCCACTGAGTAAGAGATTGGTGTTTTGAAAGAACAGAGTGGGCCTTGCTCTGTGTTTCACACAGTTCTGTCCCTGTCCCGAGAGTATCTGATGGGCACATTATGGGGCGGATTTTATTTTTTTTCTGCGTACGCTTTTGTCTGAAAGAGTTGAAGATTGTTTTTTGGACTGGAGGCCTCTGACCAGCGGTGTGCCACAACTGGTAAAGCCGGGTACAATCACCACATTTGAAAGGGAACTGGATGGGGAGATGTATTGAAAAGGTTTAAGATGTATAAGAGGCAAATGCTGACAAATGGGACTGCATCAGTTTAGGGTATCTGGTCAGTATGAACACGCTGGACTGTAGACCCTCTCTGCATGTTGTGAGACACAGAATGTAGAACATAGAACATTTTTTTTACAGTGCAGTACAGGCCGTTCAGCTCTCGATGTTGCACCGACCTGTCATACCAATCTGAAGCCCATCTAATCTACACTAATCCATGTACGTCTATATGCTTGTCCAATGACGAGTTAAATGTACTTAAAGTTGGTGAATCTACTACCGTTGCAGACAAAGCATTCCATACCCTTACTACTCTCTGAGTACTACCCTGACTACTCTATGGCTTAATCTCTCCAAGCCAGGGATCATTCTGGTAAACCTTCTCTGAACTGCCTTCAATAAAATCAGATCTTTACTGAAATAAAGAGACAGAACCAATTCACAGTATTCGACATGTTTCTTAAGAGCACCTTGTACATTTGCAGTAAGACCTCTCTACTCTTGTACTTTCGACGCACTTGAAAGAATGACCAACATTCCATGAGCTTCCTGATTCCCTGTTGTTCCTGAGTGTGAGCTTTCTGTGCTCCATGTCCATGTCACACCAAGTCCTGTTGGGTTACAGCTTCCTGCAGGTTTTCATTTCTCCGTTTGAATAATTATTCTGTTCTTTTATTCCTCTGTCTGAAATTGACCATGTCCTATTTTCCCACAATATAGGCCATTGCCAACATTATGCTCTTTTCTTTAACAAATCAAATTTATCACTACCTCTCACAACCTGCTTTTCCAACTTCATTGTGGGTTGTTTGAAAATTTGGCTCCAATACATTCACTTTCCTCTTCCAAGTCCATCTTACAAATTTATCATCAAACAATAAATTATCTACAAACCAGTTCTGTCCTTTGAGAGTAACAATACAGGCATGTATTTACTTTCTATTAGATTCCTTTGAAATATTTGATATCACTTCCTTCAGAGGCGTATGTAAATGACAACATGTGTTACCCAAAATCCACCTCAGCAGATTTGTCATCAGACAACCAGACCTTTCAAATACAACGTGGTTTTTCGCTGACTTATCCATGATGCTTAATCTTTATTTATTCACTGCCTCACTTTTGTGATTGATACATGTTTATCTATGCGGTTTATTTTCTTATTTTCAATCAGTTAATTATCATTCTTTATTTTCTTATTTTCGAACAGTGAGAATTGTTGCTCTGAATTATGTTCTTTCAAGTGTTGCCATCATTGATGTCAGGTGGCATCGTCTGTCAATTTAAACCTGCTTTCTTTTTTAAAATATGCAAAACTTTGATCCTAAGCAATGACAACTTTATTTTAAAAAGAAACCTACAAACTACTCGAATTATTTCCTCCATGCTTGTTTACATGAAAACCCAACATGGACCAGGTCAATGTTCTTATCCATTGTGTGACAAAACCGATTTGATTCAAAGGGGTTAACTCCAAATGTTTGTTCATTGACTGGAACTCATGCCTGACTCACTGAAATTAACTGTGTCCCTGGGGGAGCTGGGAGCTGCTCCATCAGTTGCTTATTAAGGGATTTCCTTCAATTGTTTATCACAGAATGACAGGAGGAGCAATATCTCTGCAGCTATCAGAGATCAGCACAACTGCAGATATGGAGCGATCGTATTGGTATCGGAGAACATTAGAGTGGAATACCACTGTAATTAGTGACAATCAGAGGGAAAATGATTGGAATAATCCAGTGATGGGAAGAGGTATCTCTGGCTGGCTTTACTTCCTTTACAGCGATTCAGATTGGATTACGTTAGTCTATCGAATCAAGGCCGCACTTAAGGTTTTTGCTTATGTTTACTTTCCCATACTTGGCATTGTTGGTGTCCCTGGTAAGTCTGTGCCTCACGATGAGTTCTGTAAACCATGTTGAACGAATTGACGGATCTTACCATTTATGGTGTTATCCTTGTTGATGTGCCTTTTCTTTCCAATTCTCTGTACCTGAATGTTCACTGGGTAAATGTAGTTATTGTCCACTTTCTTGTCATTGCTTCTTTTATTTTCATTTCCATTTTCACCCTGCCACCTTTCTCCATTACTGATCTTTCATTTAATATATTTGTACCTTCCCTCACACTCACTGCCTATCTCGAATCTGTCCTTGGCTTTTGTTTACCCTTGGACAGACTGTCAATGTTGTGACTGCAGTATGATCACTCTTTATTCCTCTGACAGTGGGAATGAGCTGTTTCTCTCAGTGTTCACCCCGTCACCCATAAACACATATCATTGAACAGGCAAACACCTCTCTCTGATGCAGAATATTTTGTACTGAGAAAATGTCTTAGTTTTATTCCTCTCTCTCAACATCACCCTCTCCCTCCCCATGGAGTGACCTTTGACCATGACATGATGTTAAAATATTCTTCCTTCAGATTCTTTACCTCTGTGACAAAATGTTTAAATCAGATTCTTCTTCCAACCCTTCACTCACCTCCAATACTCTCACTCCACTTGGTCTCCTCCTGGCCTTTTGGTGTCACTCAAACAATTCTTTTTTATCTTTTGAGGATTCTCTATGTTGCATCAGCCACCTAAATTTACCCCTGCCCCACCAGCTGAAACCCCTCTCCTTCTGAACTGACTGGACTCCGTGCTCTCAGGCCTATTCTTGGTCTCTGTGGGTCATCTCCATTTAGTTGCTGAGTGTTTCCCCGTTCCCTTACACCATCCTTCTCTTCAGCATATAATCTATCTTTTCCTGGCTATTGTCAGCTCTGATGTAAGTTCACTGGATTCAAAACATGACCTTCACTTTCTCCCAATAGATGCTGCCAAACCTGCCCAGTTTCTCCAGCAATTACCAAAAGAGAAAATGCTGGAAAATCTCAGCAGGTCTGGCAGCATCTGAAAGGAGGGGAACAGCTCAGGTTTCGAGTCTAACTGACCCTTTTTCAAAGCTGCCAGACCTGCTGTGATTTTCCAGCAGTGTCTCTTTAGGTTTCAGATTCCAGCATCCAAGTAATTTGCCTTTCTCCAGCAATTACTGTTTTTATAAACAGAAAGTTATTGCTTTCCCGGTCACCCTCTGGTCGAGATGTTAGTGTTGGTCATACATCTCCTGGTCTGATTCTACAGATTTGCTGACTATTTCCCCCAGGACTCGACTTTCATATTAGTGTCTGGCCCGGGTTTGTACATCTCTTTGTAATCTTCAGCTCACAAATTATTTCTGGGCCTGCTCAGAGATTGATCTTATCTGTCTGCCCTCCTGCCTCTCAGTGCAATCCTTGTTACAATGTCCTGTCAAGACTCATTTTTTTTATCCATCCGTGGGACATGGACATTGCTGACAGGACGGCATTTACTGATGTCCTGAGTTCCCCTTGAAAAGATGGTGCTGAGCTGCCTTATCGAACCACTTCAGGTCACATGCAGCTGATCAACCCTCAATTTAGGGAGGGAATTCCCGGAATGTGACCCAGAGACAGGGAATTTCGGCGAGATATTTCCAATTAAGGACAATGAGTGGCTCGGAGGCAACATTCAAAGAGTGGGGTTCCGAAGTCTCTACTGCCCTTGTGATTTAGATGGGAAATGGTCATGGGTTGAGAAGGTGCTGTCTCAGGATCTCGGCAAATTTCTGCAATGCATCTTGTAAATGGAACACACTGCTGCTACTGAATGTTGATAGTGGAGGGAGTGGATACCTGTGGATGTGGAGCAATCAAGTGGGCCCCTTTCTCCTGGATGGTGTCAAGCTTCTTCAGGGTTGTTGGAGCTGTCCTCAACCAGGCAAGTGGGGAGTATTCCATCACACTCCAGATTAGTTCCTGGTAGATGTTGGACAGGCTTTGGGGAGTCAGGAAGGGAATTACTCACTGCATTATTCCAAGAATCTGCCCTGCTCTTGTAGCCACTGTGTTTATGTGGTTAGCCCACAATGCTTATTCAGCTACTGGAACATCATTGAATGTCAAGCGGTAGGAGTTCTGATCATTGTTTCCAAAATGCTCCCTCACTGAAAGGTCCATCACCTGACCAGGCTCATTTGCCAATACACGGTCCAGTATGGACCCTCCTCTCATTGGACTATCCACATACTGTTTCAAGAAACCCTCTTGGATGCACTTAACAAATTCTGCCCCATCTTTGTTTTTTGCTCTAAGGATGTACCAGTCAAAATTGGGGAAGATGGTCACTCACCCTGAAAACTCTGTTTTTATTGTATCTTTCCATATTCTGCCTATGTATTTGTTCCCCAAGGTCTCAGTGGCAGTTCAACGACTTACGGTATAACCCGGTCAGAGTGCAGAGTAACAACATTCTCCCTGATCAGAAATGTAATTCCTCTGTGTCTTCTATTTCCTTCTCTATATCGTCCAGAACAACAAAACCCTAGAATGTTGAGCAGACAGTCCTATCCCTCCCTCATCCACCTCCAGTATTGGCCCCGATATCATAGCACCATATACTGATCCAGGCTCGAAGCTCATCTGCCTCCCCTATGAGGATATTGATTCCCCTCCAGTTTAGGTACAACCTATCCTTCTTGTACAGGTCAGCCCTGCAAAAGAAGAGATCCCAATGACCAAAGAACCTGAAACCCTGCCCCCTGTACCACTCCTTATCCGCATATTCCTCTGTCCTATCTTGTATTCCTGGCCTCACTAGCATGTAGCACTGGGACTAACTCAAGGATTACTACCCTCAAGGTCCTGATTTTCAGTCTCTTTCCTAACTCCCTGAACTCCCTCCTCAGGACCCGATCCCTCTTCCTACCTGTGTGCACAATGTCTCTGGCTGCTGATCCACCCCTTTAAGTGTGTCATGCAGCTGCTCAGAGACCCTGTCACCAGGGAGGGAACACACCATCCTGGAGTGTCCAACACAGCCAGAGAAATGCCTGTCTGTGCCCCGAACTAGCAAGTCCCATCCACTATCACTCACTTGGACTCTGCCCACCCCTAGTTTACAGCAGAGCCAGTTGTAGTGCCCCAGGCCTGGCTGCTGCTGTTATCCCCGAAAGTCTATCCCTTCCAACACTATCCAAAACAGTAAACCTGGTGGATAGGGGAATAGCCACAGGAGTCTGATGCACCACCTGCCTTCCTCTCCTGGAGGGTGAGGTATGACACCAACCAGGAGAAAGGGAGGACTGCAGTTGCTGGAGATCAGCTTTGAGTGTGTGGTGCTGGAAAAGCACAGTAGGTCAGGCAGCAGCCGAGAATGGGGGAGAATCGATGTTTTGGACATTAGCCTGACGAGGGGCTTGTGCCTGAAACGTTGAATCTCCTGCTCCTCGGATGCTGCCTGACCTGCTGTGCTTTTCAAGCACCACACTCTCGACCATGACTCCAACCAGCGGAGAATGTGCCCCATGATACCCATTAGTTCCAGTTTCGCCAACATTACTTTGATCCCACGTTTGTTCAGATGGAGCCTTGATGTTATGAGCTGTTCCTCTCTCCCTGCCTCTGAAATTCTTTGTCCATATTTCATCCAAAGTTCTGATGAGTTCCAGACCTAATGGCCCCGGAGGAACCCAAACTGGGCGTCACTGAGCAGCTTATTGATGAGCAGGTGCTGCTTGATAGAAGCTTCCATCACTTTGATGATGCAGAGGAGACTGATGGGGCACTATTTGGCTGGGTTGGATTTATCCTGCCTTTTGTATGCCTTGGCAATTTTCGAACCCTGTGTGGTAGCTCCACTGGAATAGACTAACTGGGGGAAGAGCATGTTCTGGAACACAAGTCTTCAGTAGGATTGAAGTTACTAGATTAATTTTGGATAACTGGTCAGCATGGGCGAGTTAGACCGGAGTGTCCATTTCCATGCTGTATGTCTGTGTGACTCTCTGACTCTG
Organism: Hemiscyllium ocellatum; assembly: GCF_020745735.1. Lineage (NCBI taxonomy): Eukaryota > Metazoa > Chordata > Chondrichthyes > Orectolobiformes > Hemiscylliidae > Hemiscyllium > Hemiscyllium ocellatum. Next base: position 14,328,507 of record NC_083438.1, read on the forward strand.
AACATTGTCAGGGCCCACAGCCTTTACACTATCCAGTGCCTCCCACAGTTTCTTGATATGATGCGGAGTAAATCAAATTGGCTGAAGACTGGTACCTGTGATGTTAGTGCCCACTGGAGGAGGCTGAGATGTATTACCCGCTGCCAATCTGGCTGAAGGTTGTGAGAAATAAGACTATAAGATCATTAGAAATAGGAATGGAAGTAAGGCCTGGTGTACAGTGGGGCTCCGTGTACAATGGAGCCCAGTTACAATTGTGCCCGGTTTACAATGGAGACCCATTTAGATTATTTATGGTGTGGAACAGGCCCTTCGGCCCAACAAGTTCACACTGATCCACCAAAGCGCAAACTACCCAGACCTATTCCCCTACATTTACCCCTTCACCTAACACTACTGGCGAGTTAGCATGGCCAATTCACCGAACCTGCACATTTTTGGACTGTGGGAGGAAACCGGGGCACCCATAGGAAACCCACACAGACAAGAGGAGAGTGTGCAAACTCCACACAGACAGTTGCCCGAGGCGGGTATTGAACAAGGGTCTCTGACGCTGTGAGGCAACAGTGCTAACCACTGTGCCACTGTGCCACCCATCATTTAGAGTGGGGTCTGGCTTATCAATGGAGCTCAATTTACAGTGGGGCCCGGTTTACAAGGGGGTGCTGTTTACAATGGAGCCCCATATAGAGTGGGGCCTGGTTTAGGGTGGGGCCTGGTTTATTGTGGGACCTGGTTTACAATGGGGACCATTTACAAGAGAGCCCAGTTTACTGTGGGCCCTGATTTACATTGGAACCCGGTTTTCGAACATAGAACATAGAACATAGAACATCCTTTGGCCCTCGATGTTGCGCCAATCCAAGCCCACCTAACCTAACTAGCCCACTATCCTCCATACGCCTATCCAATGCCTGTTTAAATGCCCATAAAGAGGCAGAGTCCATCACTGCTACTGGCAGGTTATTCCATGAACTCACAACTCGCTGAGTAAAGAATCTACCCCTAACATCTGTCCTGTACCTACCACCCCTTAATTTAAAGCTATGCCCCCTCGTAATAGCTGACTCCATACGTGGAAAAATGTTCTCATAGTCAACCCGATCTAAACCCCTAATCATCTTGTACACCTCTATCAAGTCAACCCTAAACCTTCTTTTCTCCAATGAAAACAGCCCCAAGTGCCTCGGCCTTTCCTCATACGATCTTCCTACCATACGAGGCAACATCCTGGTAAACCTCGTCTGCACCCGTTCCAGTGCCTCCACATCTTTCCTACAGTATGGTGACCAAAACTGCACACAGTCCTCCAGATGCGGCCGCATCAGAGTCTTATACAACTGCAACATGACCTCAGGACTCCGGAACTCAATTCCCCTACCAATAAAAGCCAGTACGCCATATGCCTTCTTCACAGCACTATTTACCTGGGTGGCAACTTTCAGAGATCTGTGTACATGGACACCAAGATCCCTCTGCTCATCCACACTCCCAAGTAGCCTACCATTAGCCCAGTACCCCATCTTCTTGTTACTCTTACCAAAGTGAATCACTTCACACCTACATTGAAATCCATTTGCCACCTTTCTGCCCAGCTCTGTAGCTTATCTATATCCCACTGTAACCTGCCACATCCTTCCTCACTGTCAACAACTCCATCGACTTTCGTATCACCCGCAAACTTGCTCACCCAACCTTCTAGCCCCTCCTCCAGGTCATTTATAAAAATGACGAACAGCAATGGTCCCAAAACAGGTCCTTGTGGAACGCCGCGAATAACTGCACTCCAAGATGAACCTATACCATCAACTATTACCCTCTGTCTTCTTCTAGCCAGCTAATTCCTAATCCAGACCTCCAACGCACCCTCAATGCCATACCTCCGTATTTTTTTGCTTTAGCCTACCATGGGGAACCTTATCAAACGCCTTATTAAAATCCAGATACATCACATCTACCGCTTTACCCATGTCCACGTCCTTAGTCACCTGCTCAAAGAATTCAATAAGGTTTGTGAGGCACGACCTGCCCTTCACAAAACCATGCTGACTATCCTTGATCACATTATTCCTATCCAGATGTTCATAAATCCTATCCCTTACAATTCTCTCTAAGACTTTGCCCACAACAGAAGTGAGACTCACTAGCCTATAGTTACTAGGGTTATCCCTACTCCCCTCTTGAACAAAGGAAACACATTTGCTATCCTCCCGTCTTCTGGCACTATTCCTGTAGACAACGAGGACATAAAAATAAGGCCAATGGCTCTGCAATCTCCTCCCTTGTTTCCCAGAGAATCCTAGGAAAAATGCCATCTGGCCCAGGGGTCTTATCTATTTTCACCCTTTCCAGAATTTCCAACACCTCTTCCCTACATACCTCAAAGCCATCCATTCTAATTAATTGCGACTTAATATTCATATTGGCAACAATGTCCTGTTCCTGAGTGAATACTGATGAAAAGTATTCATTCAGTGTCTCCCCAATCTCTTCAGCCTCCACACGCAACTTCCCACTACTATTCTTGACTAGACCAATTCCTACTCTAGTCATTATTTTATTCCTGACATACCTATAGAAAGCCTTTGGGATTTCCCTAATCCTACCAACCAAGGACTTTTCATGTCCCCACGTTGCTGCTCTTTGCTCTCTCTTTAGATGCTTCCTGGCTACCTTATAACTCTCAATCGCCCCAATTGGACCTTCATGCCTCATCTTTACATAGGCCGCCCTCTTCCTTTAACAAGGGATTCCAATTCCTCATTAAACCATGGCTCCCTGACACGACCCTTTCCTCCCTGCCTGACAGGTGCATACTTATCAAGGACACTCAATAGTTGCTCCTTGAACAAGCTCCACAAAATCGATTGTGCCCTTCCCTTGAAGCCTACTTTTCCAAGCCACGCATCCTAAGTCATGCCTCACCGCATCATAATTTCCCTGCCCCCAGCTATAACTCTTGCACACTTATCCCTCTCCATCACTAGAGCAAAAGTCACCGAATTGTGGTCACTGTCCTCAAAGTGCTCACCTACCTCCAATTCTAACACCTGGCCTGGTTCGTTACCCAGAACCAAATCCAGTATGGCCTCACCTCTTGTTGGCCTGTCTATATATTGTGTCAGGAAACCCTCCTGCACACATTGGACAAACACCAGCCCATCTAACATACTCGAGGTATAGCTTTCCCTGTCAATATCTGGAAAGTTAAACACCCCATAACAACCACCCTATTACTTTCACTCCTCGCAATCCTTTCTTCTACGTCTCTAGGACTATTCGGAGGCCTGTAGAAAACTCCTAACAGGGTGACCTCACCTTTCCGATTTCTAACCTCAGCCCAAACTACCTCAGATGGTGAGTCTTCATCCATCGTCCTTTCCACCGCTGTAATACTATCCTTGACAAGACCACACCTCCCCCTCTTTTACTCCCACCTCTGACCCTCCTAAAACATTTAAACACTGGAACCTGCAACAGCCAATCCTGTCCCTGTTCTACCCATGTCTCCGTAATAGCCACAACATCGAAATCCCAGGTATCAACCCACGCTGCAAGCTCAACTCCCTTATTTCGTTTACTTCTCGCATTGAAGTATACACACTTCAAGCCACCTTCCTGTTTACAGGCACCCTCCTTCGAGATTGATGCCATGTTCCTAACCTCCCTACACTCCAGGTCCTGCACCCTAAAGCTACAGTCTAGGTTCCCATGCCTCGACAGAGTTAGTTTAAATCCCTCCCCCCCGAAAGAGCACTAGCAAATCTCCCCCCAAGGATACTAGTGCCCTTTAGGTTCAGGTGTAGACCATCCTGTTTATAGAGGTCCCACCTTCCCCAGAATGAACCCCAGTTATCCAAAAACTGGAATCCCTCCCTCCTGCACCATCCCTGGAGCCACGCGTTTAACTGTTCTCTCTCCTTATTCCTCTACTCTCTGTCACGTGGCACGGGTAACAAACCAGAGACAACAACTCTGTTTGTTCTAACTCTGAGCTTCCAACCTACCTCCCTGCAAGCCTGCCTAACATCCTCATCCCTCTTCCTACCTATGTCGTTGGTGCCAATGTGGACCATGACTTCGGGCTGCTCCCCCACCCCCTTAAGGACCCGGAAAACATGATCAGAGATGTCACGTACCCTTGCACCTGAGAGGCAACATACCAATCGTGAGTCTCTCTCGCCCCCGCAATACCACCTATCTGTGCCCCAAACTATCGAGTCCCCAATAAGTATTGCTCTGCCCTTCTCCACCCTTCCCTTCTGAGCAACGGTTACAGGCTCCATACCAGAGGCCTGAACCCCATTGCTTACCCCGTTAAGTCGTCTCCCCTACAAGTATCCAAAATGGTATATTTGTTCTTGAGGGGAACGGCCGCAGCGGGTCCCTGCACTGGCTGCTTCCTTCCAGTCCCCCTCACTGTCACCCATCAGTTTACAGTGCGGCCCAGTTTTCGTTGGAGCCCGGTTCACAATGGGGCCCTGTTTACAATGGAGCAAAGTTTACAGTGGGGCCTGGTTTACAATGGAGCCCAGTTTACAATGGGGCCCTGTTTACAATGGGGTCTGGTTTACAATGGGGCCCTGTTTACAATGGGGTCTGGTTTACAATGGGGTCCGGTTTACAATGGGGTCTGGTTTACAATGGTGTCTGGTTTACATTGAAGGCCAGTTTACCATGCGCCCCAGATTAAAATGACGCCCCATTACTATAGTGGCCAGTTAACAATGGAGCCTGGGATACAATGGGAAAGGTTTACCATGGAGCCTGGTTTACAATGGAACCGGCTGCACAATGGGGCCCGGGTTATAATGGAGTCAGGTTTACAGTGGGACCCGGTTTAGTCGAGCCGGGTTTACAATGCAGCCCGGTATACATTGGGGCCTAGTTTACAAAGCAGCCAGGTTTACAGTGGGGCCCAGTTTACAATGTGACATGGTTTACAGTGAGTTCTAATTTACAGTATGGCCCTGTATACAATGGAGCCCAGTTTACAGTGGGGCTCTGTGTATAATGGAGTTTGTTATACAATGTGACCAGGTTTACAATGAGGCCTGGTTTACAATGGGCTCCTGTTTACAATGGAGCCCAGTTTACAGTGGGGCCCGTTTACAATAGAGCCCGGGTTACAATGGGATCTTTCCCTTTCTTTAAGACAAGGGAGAGATTAGCCTTCCTAAGAGAGGGCAGAAGACAGTCCTGGCTATATGAATGACTAACTCCAGCAGTGGTTCAGCTAATACGTGCGTCAACCCCTTGCAAAATTGACTCAGGAATCCATCTGGGCCGGATGCCTTACTAACTTGGAGCAGCCTTACCAACTCCTGCACCTCCTGTACTGTCAGAGGTGCATTTAAAAGGAAGGCTTGGTCTGCATTTATACCAGGGTGGTCCATATTTTTAAAAAGGGATTTCATTCTCGCTTCCCCATTCCCACAGACGTCTGAGCGGTATAACTCTGTACAGAACTCCCAGAATCTGGCATTCATCTTCCTGAGTTCACGAGTGACATTGCCAGTTCTCTCCCAGATAGACAATGGACTGAGGAGCACTTCTCTTCTGAGCAAGTGAGGCCACCAAATCCAGAATGGTTCCCTGCTGACATATTTGCACTATATTGACCACCAGCCTGATATTGTTGGAGGAGCTGCGGCCCTTGATAAAACTCTTTTATAATAATGGGAATCGTTCTCTGCTGTTTGTTGTTTATATCAATGGTTTGGACGAGAATGTGCAAGGCATGATTTGTACATTTGCTCATGACACGAATATAGGTGGCATTGTGGAGAGTGAGGAAGGTATCAAAAATTACAGCAGGGCTTTGATCAGCTCGGGACGTGGGCCGAGGAAAGGCAAGTGGAGTTTAATGTTGATCAGTCTTTCCTTTTGGAAAGTCACATCAAGGCAGGAGCTTCATGGTGAATGGTAGAGCCATAAGAAGTGGAGTGGAACTGAGGGACCTTAAAGTTCAGGCTCACAGGTCTCTGAATTTGGAGTCACAGGTTGACAAGACAGGGTGAGGAAGGCTTTTGGCACAATGACCTTCATCAGTCAGGGCATTGAGTATAGAAGTTGGGAAGTTATGTTGCAGTTGTTCAGGACATTGATGAGGCCGTACTTGGAGTATTGTGTTCAATTTTGGTCACTTTGCGACAGGAAGGATGATATTAAACTGGAACGAGTGCTGAAGGAATTTACAAGGATGTCGCCAGGACTCAGTGGTCTGAGTTATAGGGAGAGGTTGGACAAGCAAGGACACTTTCTTTAGAATGTAGGAGACTGAGGGGAGATTGTATGGAAGTGTATAAGATCAGGAGAGGTTCGGAAAGGGTGAGTGTATTCTCTTTTTCCCAGAGTTGGGGAATCGAGGATGAGAGGGATCAGTTTAAGGTTAGAGGGGAAACAATAATAGGATATCTGAGGGCAACCATTTTACCCAGAGCTTGGTGCACATATGGAATGAGCTGGCAGCAGAAGGAGTTGAAGAGGGTGCATTAACAACATTTTAAAATGCATTTGGTCATATACAGGGATATGAAAGATTTAGAATGATCTGGGCTAAGTGCAGGGAAATGGGGTTAGTGTGGATGGACATTTGTGTCGGTATGGACCAGTTTGGTCCAAAGAGCCTGTCTCTGAGATGTGGGACTCTCTGACTCTGTGACTCGGAATCAAAGTTAACGTTTCGGGTGCAGTGAGCCTTCCTTAGAACTGTGGGTAATCTGGCTGAAGGACCTTAGGGCCCTCACACCCACACACTGCTTCAGTGTGGACTGCTCATCAATATTGTCTTTTATTCTGACATTAACAATCACCTGACTCACCCGAACATGGACGTTAGAAATAGCGTTGGGAAACCACATGAGAACTTGTGTCACCTTACCCAGTTCCTGTTTCATCTTGTTCAATACAGACTGTTATCTTCCAACCAGTCAGAAAGGGATTAGTGAAGGTCAGCATAGAGGGGTTTGAATACCTTGTGGGTTAGTCAGTGAATGTGTGGGGCATGGTATTTGTGAGGGAATAACTGGGAGGGAATTAGAGCACAGGGTTCCAATTCAAGTATGCATTCTTGAAGTAACATCTCTGAACTGTCTCATCACCAACTCCAAGAGAATTCTCCAATTCTGAAAGATTGACAGTAGGAAGGGAGAGGTTGTTTCACCAACACCAACAAACACATAGAAAATAGGCCCAGGAATAGTCCACTCAGCCCTTTGAGACTGCACCACCATTCAATATAATCACGACTGATCATGTGATATCAGTATCCCACTCCCATTTCCTCTCCATACCGTTTGATCCCCTTGATTCCTGGAGGAGAGAATTCCTTACGTTCACCACTCTCTGGGTGAAGAAATCCTTCCTCATCTCAGTGCTGAATGAGTTATCCCTTATTCGTTAACTGCAATCCCTAATTCTGTCTTCGTCAACATCGGGTACTTTCTTCCTATATCTAGCCTGTAGAATCCTATCAGGATTTTCCATATTTCTATGAGATCCCCCTCATTCTTCTAAATTCCAGTGAGTACAATCCCAGTAAATCCAATTTTTCTTTATTTGTCAGTCCTGCCATCCGAAATCAGTCTGGTGAACCTTCACTGAACTCCCTCAATGGTAACAATGTGCTTCCTCAGGCCAGGAGACCAAAACCACACACAGCCCTCAAGGTATAGAACATAGAACATCGAACATAGAACAATACAGCACAGAACAGGCCCTTCGGCCCACGATGTTGTGCAGAACATTTGTCCTTGCTTAAGCACCTATCCATGTACCTATCCAATTGCCGCTTAAAGGTCACCAATGATTCTGATTCTGCCACTCCCACAGGCAGCGCATTCCATGCCCCCACCACTCTCTGGGTAAAGAACGTGCCCCTGACATCCCCCTAAACCTTCCACCCTTCACCTTAAATTTATGTCCCTTTGCAACACTCTGTTGTACTCGAGGAAAATGTCTCTGACTGTCTACTCTATCTATTCCCCTGATCATCTTATAAACCTCTATCAAGTCACCACTCATCCTTCGCCATTCCAACGAGAAAAGGCCTAGCACTCGCAACCCATCCTCGTACGACCTATTCTCCATTCCAGGCAACATCCTGGTAAATCTCCTCTGCACCCTCTCCAAAGCTTCCACATCTTTCCTAAAATGAGGTGACCAGAACTGCACACAATACTCCAAACGTGGCCTTACCAAGGTCCTGTAGAGCTGCAACATCACCTCACGACTCTTGAATTCAATCCCTCTGCTCATGAACGCGAATGCACTATAGGCCTTCTGACAAGCTCTATCCACCAGAGTGGCAACTTTCAAAGAGCTATGAACATAGACCCCAAGATCCCTCTGCTCCTCCACCTGACTAAGAACCTTACCGTTAAGCCTGTATTCCACATTCTTATTTGTCCTTCCAAAATGGACAACCTCACACTTGACAGGGTTGAATTCCATCTGCCACTCCTCAGCCCAGCTCTGCATCATATCTAAGTCCCTTTGCAGCTGACAATAGCCCTCCTCACTATCCACAACTCCACCAATCTTCGTATCATCTGCAAATTTACTGACCCACCCTTCGACTCCCTCTTCCAAGTCATTAATAAAAATTACAACCAGCAGAGGACCCAGAATTAATCCCTGTGGAACTCCACTCGTAACTGGGCTCCAGGCTGAATATTTACCATCTACCACCACTCTCTGACTTCGACCGGTTAGCCAGTTTTCTATCCAATTGGCCAAGTTTCCCACTATCCCATGCCTCCTGACTTTCCGCAGAAGCCTACTATGGTGAACCTTATCAAATGCCTTACTGAAATCCATGTACACTACATCCACTGCTCTACCCTCATCCACATGCTTGGTCACCTCCTCAAAGAATTCAATAAGACTTGTAAGGCAAGACCTATCCCTCACAAATCCGTGCTGGCTGTCCCTAATCAAGCAGTGTCTTTCCAGATACTCATAAATCCTATCCCTCAGTACCCTTTCCATTACTTTGCCTACCACCGAAGTAAGACTAACTGGCCTGTATTTCCCGGGGTTATCGCTATTCCCTTTTTTGAACAGGGGCACAACATTCGCCACTCTCCAGTCCCCTGGTACCACCCCCGTTGACAGTGAAGACGAAAAGATCATTGCCAACGGCTCTGCAACTTCCTCTCTTGCTTCCCACATAATCTTCAGATGTATCCCATCAAGCCTGGGGGACTTGTCTATCCTCAAGTTTTCCAAAATGTCCAACACATCTTCCTTCCTAAAAAGTATCTCCTCTAGCTTACCAGTCCATTTCATGCTCTCTTCTTCAACAATACGGTCCCTCTCATTTGTAAATACTGAAGAAAAGTACTCATTCAAGACATCTCCTATCTCTTCCGACTCAATATACAGCCTCCCACTACTGTCCTTGATCGGACCTACCCTCGTTCTCATCATTCTTATGTTTCTCACATATGCATAAAAGGCCTTGAGGTTATCCTTGATCCTTCATGCCCTCTCTTAGCTCTCCAAATACCTTTCTTCAGCTCCCTCCTGGCTATCCTATATCTCTCCAACGCTCTGTCTGAACCTCGTTTCCTCAACCTTATGTAAGCCTCCTTCTTCCTCCTTACTAGACATTCAACCTCCCTCATCAACCAAGGTTCCCTCACACGACCATCTCTTTCCTGCCTGACAGGTACATACATATCAAGGACACGTCGTATCTGTTCCTTGAAAAAGTTCCACATTTCAATAACATCCTTCCCTGACAGCCTATGCTCCCAACTTATACTCCTCAGATCCTGTCTTGCAGCATCGTATTTACTCTTCCCCCAATTGTAAAACCTACCCTGTTGTGCGCACCTATCTCTCTCCATAACCAAGGTGAAAGTCACAGAATTGTGGTCACCATCACCAAAATGTTCACCCACTAACAAGCCCATCACTTGTCCCGGTTCATTATCGACCACCAACTCAATATGGTGTGGCCTCCCCAAGGCCCTGTGTAACTGCAGGAAGACATCCTTACTCCGATGCTCGAATCCTCTCACTATGAAGCCCACCTTGCCACTCGATCTCCTCACAGTCTGCTGCACCTGCATGTTATTATGATATTTCAAGTAATCATTCAAATATCTTTTAAAACTTGTTAGGTTTCCGGTCTCCACTGCTTTCCCAGGTTGTACATTCCAGATTCCCACCTCCCTGAAAGGCAAAAAGTATTTTTTTCTCAAAGCCACTGTCCTCCCATTTTTCTCTCAGACCTCTGGCACATAAACCTCATTCCTGATGAGGGGCCTCTGTTCGAAACATCGATCCTCCTGCTCCTCGGATGCTGCCTGACCTGCTGTGCTTTTCCAGCACCACACTGTCAACGTTCTGGTGAACCCACTCTGTATCCTCTCCAATCCTGTTACATCCGTGCTGCAATGAGATGACCCAAACTGTACACAGTACTCCAGCTGGGACCAGACCAACACTCTATAAAACTCCAACATTCGCCCCTTGCTCTTTCTTATATACCTGCCACGACTGATGGAAGCTGATGGATCCCATCTGCTGCCTTAATGATCCTATTCACATGTTCCACCAACTTCAGGGATCTGTGAATAATTGCAGCACCCTCTCTCTGTGCCTCTAACTCCCCAATGTCCTCCCATTCATTAAATACTCCTTCCTCTTGTCTCTTCTTCTAAAGTGCATCGCTTTGCACTTCTCAGGGTTAAACAGCATCTGCCACTGTTCTGCCCATCTGACCAGCCCATCTATATCTTCATATAACCTACCGCCATCTTCTTCACTATGAACCACATGACCAACCTCAGTGTCATAGGTAGCTTGACACACACTCCCCCAACATTGTAATCTACATCATTTACGTACGTGACAAACAATAAGATTCCCAGTACTGATCCTAGTCGGGTGGACTGCAGGATATGGGCCTCCAGTCATTCAAACCCCATTGTCCCACTACCCTGTGTGTCCCATTACTTCACAAGTTTCTGATCCATCTCATCAAGCTCCCCTCAGTTCCACTCGCTTTCACCTTCTCATTCAGTCCCAGCGTGAAACCTTGTTAAAACTTTTGCCAAAATCCATATAAACTACTTCACCTTCCCTCATCTGTGCACTTGAAAATTTCTGGACCTGGTCCTGTTTAGGCAAATTAAAACTATCTGACTGAATTACATGAAATTCTCATGGGGCTGGACAGACCCAATGTGGGGAGGATGTTCCCCCTTGTTGGGGAGCTTGGAACCAAGGGGTCACAGTCTTAGGATCCGGAGTTGGACATTTCGGAATGAGATGATGAAACATTTCCTCACTCATACAGGGTGTTTAAAGCTGTGGGATTCATTACCACAGAAGGTTGTGGATGTCAGTTCACTGTGTACACTCAAGAAAGAGATTGATATGTGTTTAAATTATTAAAAGGACCAAGGGGTGTGGAGGGAATGTGGTTAAGTGTTATTAAGATTGAGGACCAGAGTTATTTATTTTGTATGTTGGAACAGGCTGGAAGGGCAGAATGGCCTACTCCTGCTCTTGGTTATTTATGTTTCTATGGGAACTGATAAGAACTTATGTTAACTGAGGAACCAGATCGGGGTCTGTTAAACCACATTAATTTTCTATTCTTGGAAATCAGTTTCTTCATTTTGAGGTTAAGGGAACAACTTGTGGATTCCCAGCCTATTTAAGTTCCTGCAACCCACACTGAATGGGGACTGAAAGTTTGAACACATCTTTAATCAGAATAAAAAGACAAATGAAAGACTGCCTTTTGAGTGAGAGGCCTTGAGTTTGATGATGAGTGGGTAAGGTTGTACAATCAGTTCCTGCCTGATTGTCTGGAGTTGAGAATTCATCCCCATGGAATGCTCCCCTTACAATATGTGGGAAGTCAGGGCCACTTCCAGTGTCTATAGTGAGTAGGTTTGCATTCAGTCTGATCAGCTGCAACTACTGATCTGCAGCATGGAGCTCCATAATGGACACATTATGGAGCATCCATGAGACTGAGGAAGTCATGGATACTACGTTTACCAAGCTGGTCACATTGGTCACATCACCAGGAAGGGCTACACAGACAGAGAGGAATATGGTGACCACCAGGAAGATAAGTAAGCATTAGCAGGCAGTGCAGGAGACCCTGTGTCCATCCCCCTCATAAACAGGTACACTGATTTGGATATGTTTTGGGAGGGGTAGGGGCTGGGAATGGCCTCTCAGTGGAGAGCAGCTGCAGCAGCAGTCAATGTAATGACACCATGGCCGGCTCTGTTGTACAGCAGGGAGTGTCGATGTGTAGGTGAGCTGTATTGGTAACAGACTGTATAATCAGGCCCAGAAAGGTGTTTCTGAGCTGTAAGCAGGGCTCCTGACTGATGTGCTGCCTTCCTGTTGCTAAGGTCAAGGATGTCTCTGAGCACGAACAGGATATTCTGAAGGCGGAGGGTGAGCAGCCAGAGGTTGCAGTCTATGTTGGTACTGACACCATCGGCAGAAAAAGAGATCAGGTTTTGTAAAGGGTGTTCAGGAAGGTAGGTAGGAAGTTGAAAAGCAGGATCTCTGGTGTTGTAATTTGGTATTACTTCCTGTGACATATGCCATTGAGATGAAGAATAGTACAGTTACATTAGTGCCTAAGGAGCTGGTAATAGAGGGAGGGCTTCAGGTACATGGATCTTTGGAATGTCTCCCTGGGCTGGTGGGCCCTGTACAAGAAGGAAAGGTTACACCTAAACTGGAGGGGCACCAATATACTGACAGGGAGGGTTTCCAGTGTCACTCAGGAGAGTTTAAAGTGATGTGGCAGGGGGTCAGGAATGAGAGCAGTAGGTCAGTGAATGAAATGACTCCAGATGAGGCAGAGATTAAGGCCAATAAGGTTCAGTGGAAGAACTGACATGGAGAGCAACTGAATATATCAGGATTGTTGGTCTGAGCTGTATTTGTTTGAATGTGAAGAGGATGGCAGGTAAAGCAAATGGGTTTAGAGTTTGGATTCATATGTTAAACTATGATGCTGTAGCTATGACAGAGACTTGGTTGCAAGAGGGGCAACACTGGCGTCTTAACATTCCAAGATTTAGATGGTTTCAAGCAAGATTGGGATGTTAACAGATGGGGGAACTGTGTTCCTGATAATGGAGAATATCAGAACTTTACTGAGGCAAGACCCTTGGAAGGCTCACCCACAAAGCCATATGGTTTGAGCTCAGGGAGGGAAGGATACAATCATGTTGACTTGATTCTACTCCAGCCCTGTCGGCAGCCAGGAGGTGACTGAGGAAGGAACAGGAGAACGTAGACTGGGGGCACTGGTTGAGTGTAACTTTACATCTGGCAGACAGGAATCTCTTTAATCCAGTTACATTGTGTGCATGACCAGTATGATCCTGGGAAAGTGAAGAATAAGGGAGACAAGGATGACAAGAGAAATTGAGAGTTTATTCAAAAGATAAAGATTAGGAGACAGAAGACCAACAGAATCCTTGAAGAATACAAGGTCCCTGGGAAAAAAAACTCAAACAAGAAAACATGAGTGTTTAAAGTGTCGCCATGGTGGCACAGTGGTTAGCACTGCTGCCTCACAGCGCCTGAGACCCTGGTTCAATTCCCGACTCAGGCGACTGACTGTGTGGAGTTTGCACGTTCTCCCCGTGTCTGCGTGGGTTTCCTCCGGGTGCTCCGGTTTCCTCCCACAGTCCAAAGATGTGCAGGTCCGGTAAATTGGCCACGATAAATTGCCCGTAGTGTTAGGTAAGGGGTAAATGTAGGGTTATGGGTGGGTTGCGCTTTGGCGGGTCGGTGTGGACTTGTTGGGCCGAAGTGCCTGTTTCCACACTGTCATCTAAATCTCATCTGAAATGCCTTTGCCAGACAGTATTAAGGAAAATCCTGAGGAATTGTATACATTTATGATGAGTAAAAGAGTAACTTGGGAAAAGTAGGTCCACTCGAGGAAAAAGGGTTGTTTATGTGTGGAGCCAGAGGAAGTGGGTAAGGTCCATAATGAACATGTTGCATTTGTATTCACAAAGGGGAAGGATATGATGGATGCTGAGTCAGGGAGGGCTATCTGATATTCAAGGCCATGGTAGGTGAGGATGGGAGGGTGGGAGGGCTGTTGTTATTGTGGGAGGGAAGAGAGGGACTGAGAGCCGAAGTGTCAGAGTTAGATCAGACACAGCTGAGGGTCCTGTCACCCAGAGAGGGATGGAGCCAATAGAGGGAGACAGACCATATCGAGGTCAAATATTTCTGGTTGAGAAAAGTATCATGTGACGGTGCAGGCTTGCTGGGCTGAAAGGCCTGTTCCTGCTCTTTGTTCTTTTGTGCTTTTTCCCAGGACAGAATATATGTGCTGGCAGTCTGTGACGAACAAGGTCCCCTCTCTCTGTCTCAGATTAAAATCATTCTCTCAAAGACATGATCCAAGAATCCCTGTATGATCAAACCTGATTTGGTATTTGTTGGCGATGCCTATTCTCAGTCCCACTGGCATGCTTCCGATATCACACTTTCGGGACTTCAATGTATATCCATGATCAGTCACATTATCTGGACACCCTCGTTCATTGGGAATATATAAAGTCAGATCATTCTGTTCCACCACCAGCAATCGAGGAGAAGCTGGGGCTACCTTTCAGATTTAATTGTTAGGATGTGACTGTGAAAAACAGGAGAAAGAATTGTAAATTTCACACAAAAAGAATTTTTAAAATGGTGTTTGGTCTCGAAACTGTCCCAGTGAGCCTGAGACATTCAGCTTCTTGTTTTCATGTTTCTTTGATTCTCTCTTTATAACAAAATGAAATCTCAACCCATTCTCACTTGTTGAGATCAGTGTGGGGTGGCTGGTGTATCTGTCCCTCCACAATACACCATCGGGGCTTCTGTGAACCTACTGAGATGGTGTGCGATCAAGCCGGCCTGAGAAGGCTCATTACATCATGACAAGAGTGAGATTGCCTACTGTCCACTGAACTGGATGAGTGCAGCTACAACATTCAAGAAGCTTAACCCCATCCACGACAAAGCAACTAGCAACCGATTTTCCACAAACATTCACCCCCTCACCACCAACGATGATGGGCAGCTACATACACATTATCTACAAGAAAAAGTTGCTCCTTCCGAACGCAAGAAGTTTTTGGACAAGTGCAGCTGCTACAGTCGGGAGCAAGTGAGGACTACAGATGCTGCAGATTAGAGTCGAGAGTGTGGTGCTGGAAAAGCACAGCAGTTCAGGCAGCATCCAAGGAGCAGGAGAGTTGATGATTCAGACAAAAGCCCTTCATCAGTGACCATTCCGAAACATCGATTCCCATGCTCCTCGGATGCTGCCTGATCTGCTGTACTTTTCCAGCACCACAATCCCAGCTGCTAATTCACTCCTAATATCCCTACAATGAGGAAAGAGGCCATTCAGCTCATTGAATCTGCACTGATCCTCTGGACAGCATCCCACCCAAACACAGCTTCATGCTCTATCCCTGTAACCCTGCGTTTACAATTTTCAATCCACTGAACCTACACATCCCCTGACCCAATGGGGTATTTAGCATGACCAATCCACCTAACGTGCACATCTTTGGACTGTGAGAAGAAACGCATGCAACACGGGGAGAATGTGCAAATTGTTCAGTCACTCATGGGTGGAATTGGCACTGTGAGGAACACTGCTGACCACTGGGCCATTTCTAAATTTGCAAACATTTGCAAATCATGACTTGTCCATTCTATCAGAAGTTATTTACCATCCCATAAGAGACAGTCCAACCTCAGTCAATGGTCTCCCCATCACTGAATCCTCCACTAACAACATCCTGGGGTTACTATTCAGCAGATACTCAACTGGACTTACCTGGACAGTGGCTCCAAGTGCAGTCAGAGGTGAGGAATACTGCAGCAAGTGACTCACCGCCTGCCTCCCCAAAGCCTATTACTTCAATGTCACTGCCTAGTCCTGGGAAATTGGGATGGGGATATTTGGAATGCTCCGGCTTCAGTATAAAACAGGGAAAAGTTAGCAAAAGCAAATAAAAAGGGCATTTCCTTTTCTTCATAAATCACTCAGGGTACAGGCACCCTCCTGGCTGGGTGAATTTTTATTGATCATGTCTATTTATCTTCAGCCATGGCACTGAACGTCCTGCATAAACCAGGGCTGTGCATGTGCTCTAGGTAGATCCAAGATGCCAGTAGGTAGGAAATTCTAAAGTTTCAACCCAACATCACAGAAGGGTGATATACTTCCATGGGAGGGTGGTCAGTGGATTGGAGAGGATGTGGGAGATTTTGGTGTTCCAAACTATCTTGTGCTTCTCAATTTAAGTGGACATGAGAGGTGCTGTCTCAGGAGGATTGGCGAATTTGTACAATGTGTCAAGTAGATGGTGCACACTGCTGCTGTGTGGGGGAGCTCCCTGACCCTCTGAATGATACCCCTTCAGACACAGACTCATGTCCTAACCTTGTAATCCTGCATTTACAAATGTCAGTCCACCCAGAGACAATGGGCTATTTAGCTTGGCCAATCCACCTAACCTGCACATCTTTGGACTGTGGGAAGACATGAATGCAGACACGAGGAGAATGTGCAAACTCCTCACAGACAGTCACCCGAGGCTGGAATGTTTGTGGATTTTCCAACCAAGCTTGCTTTGTCCTATATGTGTTAAGCTTCTGGAGTGCTGTTGGAGTCAGGAATGGGACTGAATATTGTGCAACTTTCTGAGAGCATTCCAACCTCTGACCTTGTGTTGGAGGGTGGGACATTGAAGAAACAGTTGAAGATGTTTGGACCTGGAACATTCCCCTGAGGAATTCCTGCAGAGATGTCCTCAAACAGAGATGATACCCCCCAACAACCACAGACAACTACATTTGTACCACATATGACTCAATCGAGCCGAGAGTTCTACCCAATTCCCACTGATTCCAGGTTTGCTCGGGCTACTGCATGTCACAGCTGGTCAAATGCAGCCTTAATGTCAAGGACTGTCAATCAAACCTCATTTCTGGAACACAGTTAATTTGTCTGTCAGAGAATGGTCCAATTTCAAATAAAGCTCATACGCAGATCTTGTGAAATTGACATGCTAGTTTATTTCACCATACAGTGGGAAGAGGTTAAAGATCACTCATATGCAGAATGGTTGCTCTGCACAGATGGGTCACAGCCTCTTCACCCAGGTCCAGGCATCTGCAGTTTGTAAAGGGTGACAAGAGATTGATCGTTGATTGCAAAACCATACAGTTCCAATTACAGTTGGTAGGTTAATGCTGTTCAAAGTGGGCTCATAGTACTTTGGGTCTGACATTACAGAGCAGTTAAAGAATGATAACAGGAGGTTAGCCAATCTAAGAATATTGAATAAATAATCGGTAACATCCTGTCCATAATGCCTCATAGGGCTAAGGTCATCCATATTGAGTAGTTTGGTGACATTTTGTCTGTGGGGGTATTGTGTCGGCTGGGGCTCCTGTGGAGAGAGAGAGAGCGCCTTCAGGACTTCCAGAGGTGCAGTGTCATTGTGAGTGAGAGAATCCCATCAGCGGGCTGTTCAGATAACGTTTCCTATGCACACTGTGGAATGGGTTGCTCACAGTCAGTTCCTGGGCATTGTGGGTAGGCCCTCTTTTAGCGAGGGACAACATGGCTTCAGTAAGCAAAATGATTTCTACTTCTCCTATGTTGTCCCTATTGGAACCAAGAGGGTGTTCGGTGTCTGTAATGCATTGCCAGGTGAGACGTGATTTGAAGTAATTAAATTATTTACAGTGTAGAAACAGGCCCTTCGGCCCAACAAGTCCGCACTGACCCTCTGAAGAGCAACCCAACCAGAGCCATTTCCCTACATTCACCCCTTCACATAACACTTCGGGCAATTTAGCATGGCCAATTCACCAAACCTGCACTTTTCGGACTGTGGGAGGAAACCCGAAGAAACCTACACAGACAATGTGCAAACTCCACACAGACAGTTGCCTGAGGCAGGAGTTGAACCCAGGTCTCTGGCGGTGTGAGGCATCAGTGCTAACCACTGTGCTGCCGTGCCACCCATAATGCATTGCCTTACAAATCAATCTTATCAAATTTAATATATTATTAAAGTTAATACCACCAAGTTATTTTGTCTGTCTGGGGGAAGCAGGGAAGGAGATGTCATTCAGCAGAAAGTCATTACAGTCTCAGAATGAGGGATTGGTCATTGGAATTCATGTGAATTTAAATTCCTTCAATTAAAGGACAGTGTTTGTCTGAAATTCGATGCAGGGGAACAACATCATAATGAAAGGGACAGATTAATAATCTTTGTTGTTAGAATCCACCAGGTTTTTCATTATTTTATTTTTGTTAATATTTGGTTTGGAGTTGTGAACTATGAGAGATGGAAGGAGGCCTTGCACTGTGAGTAGCCACTTGTGTTAAAAAAGAACAAACATGATCTATTTTTGTAGCCAGGCCTGAAAGGTAATTGCAGGTTGATTCTTGTCGACCCTTGAATTTTGGAATGGCAGTGTGCTGAACCAGAGAGCAGGGGTTTGGGCATTAATAAGGTCAGTCCCTGGGAATTGACACCAGCCAGTCTGGGAAGGAAACAGAATGATCAAGCAGAGGAAGGAGTGGGATTTATTTTCAATTGTTTTGGTCTGGGATTTCTAAGGGTAGGAAGGAGCTGTTGGTGCTCCTGTATGAAGATGTGAGAGATCCCTGCTGAACATCCAATAATTGGCTCTTGGGAGTTCAGAGAAAAGAAACAAAGAAAACTCTTGGATTTCCACATTACTGATGAGAATTATCTTAAACATTATTACCTGACAGGGTGTTCTATGCAGAAAAATCAGTTTTGAATGCTTACTGTGCCCGAAAGAATAGAAATGGCATTCTGGATCCTCTCAAAATATTGGCTGAAGTGTTGCCTGACACAATTTTAAAATTTGCTTTGTTTTTTTCACTCTTCAAGTGATCATGTTGGTGATTATTATTCAGTCCTGAGGAAAATGTGGCCTTTCCAAATGTATTTCTTGCTACTTGTTTGCAATGGCAGCAGCCGATCTCCTGGTCGTTATTGCTGAACCAATATTCAACAGGATTGATCAGATGTATTTCCATCGTTCATTCCTGTTCATTACACCTGTGTGTATTTTTATTTATATCTTGGTTTTCACATCAAATGAGGTTTCCATTTCACTCACAGTTGCTTTCACCTTCGATCGGTTTGTGGCCATATATTGCGAAGAATTGAAAGTGAAGCATTTGACAAAGAAAATGGCAGCTGTTGTAATAAGGATAGTGACTGATTTGGGTTGATTAATGTCTGCCGCCTGATACTTCAGGCATGATCCTTCGTACATGATTGATAATATTCCCTGGTATTAGAGAAAGCGAGCCCTGCAGATGTTGGAGATCAGAGTCGAGAGTGTGGTGCTGGAAAAGCACAGCAGGGCAGGTAGCATCTGAGGAGTGGGAGAGTCAACATTTTGGCCAAATTCCTGATGAAAGGTTTATGCCTGAAATGTTGATTCTCCTGTTCCTCGGATGCTGCCTGACCTGCTGTGCTTTTCCAGCACCACCCTTTCGACTATTCCCTGATATTACATTACAAACGTGAACTGCATTACTTTGGCTGCATGGGTGGGATTTGTCATATTTTATCTGATTTTAATTGCTTTTGAACCATTGTTCCAGCTGTTGCTCCTCAATCTTCTGACTGTCAGACGTATTTTCACCGCAAGTAAAGTCCACAGGTCACTCCAGGGTCACCTCAATGGAGAGAATGGCAAGGATCCAGAGAGGGAGATCCAAAGGAAATCCATCATATTACTCTTCAATATATCTTGCAGCTTTCTAGCGTTAGGGGTGACCCAGCTTTTATTTTCCATTTATCAGGGAATTACAAAGGCATATTTTTACTCTGTCACAGATCCCCTTTAATACCCGGAATCATCGCCAATGTGCTTCAGCTCCTCGGTACCTGCACCAACACATGGACATATGCCCTGACCCAGAATAAATTCAGAGAGCAGCTGGACACTGCAGTTACATCCCCTAGTGATCTCATTGTTAAATTATTGCCATTTCATAAAGAGCTACATGGACTAAACTAAACTAAAGCCATTTCATTATTACTTTCCATTCATGTCCTTCCCCTGTGTAATATACACTGGGTGGAACGAAATGCAACATACAACCAACTGACATCTGTTTATGGCATTGCCCATGCAGGTTATGAATATCTGTGAAAAATATAGCTTGGGATATGTCATTTTCAATGAACCTGAATTTGTAGAAAATACCCGCATTTCAAACAAATGTATGGCTCCGAAACACTCATCATATCTGCAAATATTTTGTTGTGTGGCACAAACAGAACTCAAACAAAATGCTTTCGTACAAACGTGACTGCCGGCCTGTTTATTGGATGGTAATTATGTGGGAAAAATATAAAGAAAGACAGTGATGAACAAAATTTGGAGGACTGCTAAAGATCATTTTGAACGTAAAGGTCAGTGAGCATGTACAGAAATACGTCCCAGGTAAGCACATTGAATACTGTACAGGTGACAAAAACATTGATGAGCATATGATAGATAAAGGGTGGCTAAGTAATATTGTATCAGGAGGGAAACTGTCATTTCATGATGAAATAAAGTTAAAGCAATGATGACATTGGGAAATGTAAGTGAACCCCGCTCTGACAATCCCAAACCCACAGGTGAGATGTTTCCAACAAAGAGATGTTTCTGTCGGTTCAGGAAGCAGGGCACCGGGTTCAGAAAGCTGATGGGGTTGTGAAGATCATGGAGAACGTGGAAATATTTCTAAAACAATTACACCAGAAAGATCAGGTAATCAATGCATTAAAGAAATGGATCTGTTTTATTGAGTTCGCCACAGAACAGACAGCTGTCATAGTGAAACACTGCACAAATCCGATCTGAATTATAGGACTCCTACAGTATGGAAACAGATCATTTGGCCCAACAAGTCCACACCAACCCTCTGAAGAGTATCCCACCCAGACCATTTCTCTTCCCTTATTCCTCTATATCCCCCTGACTAATGCACCAAACCTTCACTTCTCCAAACTTTCTGAGCCTTTTGGGGAAATGCGGTATTATTAGCAGTTCAGTTATAGAATGATGATGAGATGTGTTTGGGAGACAACACGGATTTGAGTCAACCAAGTGAAGGAGCTATTCGGGATGGTAACGGGGCAGCTGTCCAACTGACAGCTCTGCCCTTGAATAGCTGCAGGTAAACATTTCAGTTGGTCTTGTTATTGAACACACAAATGATGGCCTGCAGGACCATGTATTAAATAGGGAGTTGGATAGTCCCTGTCTGTATTAACTGGAAATACTATAGTTCCAGTACTTTAGATGGATCTGTTTTTTGACAATGTGAAGGAGGGTTTCCTGACACAGTATGTAGACCAGCCAACAAGGGGTGAGACCACATTGGATTTGGTAGTGGGTAATGAACCAGGCCAGGTGTTAGATTTGGAGATCAGTGAGCACTTTGGTGATAGTGACCACAAATTGTTTATGTTTACTCTAGTGATGAAAAGGTTAGTTGTATAAAGAGTTATTGTTGGGGGAAAGGCAATTATGATGCAATTTGGGAAGATTTAGAATGCACAGATTGGGGAAGGAAACTGCAGGGGATGGGCACAATTGAAATGTGGAGCTTATTCAAGGAACAGCTACTGCGTGTCCTTGATAAGTATGTACCTGTCAGGCAGGGAGGAAGTGGCAGAGCGAGGGAGCTGTGGTTTCCTGAAGAATTTGAATCTCTTGTCAGGAGGAAGAAGAAGGCGTATGTTAGGTTGAGACGTGAAGTCTCAGTTTGGGTGTTTGAGAGTTACACGTTAGCCAGGAAAGATCTAAAGGGAGAGTTAAGTAGAGCAAGGTGGGGGCATGAAGCGTCATTGGCAGATAGTATCAAGGAAAACCCAAAAGCTTTCTACAGCTATATCAGGAATAAAGGAATGACTAGAGAAAGATTTAAGCCAATTTTGTGTGGAGTGCAAGGAGATGGGGAAGTAATAAGTGAATATATTTCGTCAGCATTCACACTGGAAAAAGACAATGTTGTCGAGGAGAATACTGAGATACAGTTCACAGAACTAAACATGATTTAGCTTCACAAGGAAGAGGTGTTAGTAATTCTGGAAAGTGTCAAACTAGATCAGTTCCCTGGGCTGGATGGGATTTATCCAAGGATTCTATGGAAGCCAGGGAGGAGATTGCTGAGCATTTGGCTTTGATCTTCATGTTATCATTGTCGAAATAATTAGTGCCAGAAGACTGGAGGATCGGAAATTTTGTCACCTTGTTCAAGAAGGGGAGTAGAACTGAACTGGATTGTATTGAATTGAATTGAATTTATTGTCATGTTCACCGAGGTGCAGTGATAAGCTTTGTTCTAGTCAATAATACAGGCAGATCACAGAGTTAAGTAGCTTAGATAAGTAAACAATAGGGAAACAGCGACAAAATAAAACCCAGGTACAAGTGAATGTTAAGGGTTTGTGAGTCCTTTCCGTATTCTAAAAACTTTTCCAAAGGAGGGTAGAAACTATTTTAAAACCGGCGGGTGCGTGTGTTCAGGCTTCTGTCCCTTCTCCCCAATTGGTAGAGTTTGTAGAAAAAACATTGCCAGTGTGGGATGGATCATTGAGTACGCCGACGGCCTTTAATCGACAGAGGACTTGGTAGATGGATTCTATAGATGAGAGCTTGGCCTTTGTGATTGTCCCGGCCGAGTTTACCACTCTCTGTAACCGTCTCTGATCTTGAATGATACAGTTGTCATACCAGGTAGTGATACATTCAGACAGGATGCTCTCGATGGCACACCTATTTTAAACCAGTGAGCCTTATTTCTGTTATGGGTAATGTGTTGGAAAAGATCATAAGAGATAGGATTTAAAATAACCTAGAAAGGAATAACTTGAATAGGGATAGGCAACATGGTTTTCTGAAGGGGAGGTCGTGTCTCACAAACCTTACTGAGTTCTTTGAGATGGTGACCAAGCAGTTGGATGAGGGGAAGGTGGTTGATGTGGTGTATATGGATTACAGTAAAGCATTTGATAAGGTTCCCCGTGGCAATAGCACAAAATGCGGAGGCATGGAAATGATGGTGATTTAGTGGTATGGATCAGAAATTGGCTCCCTGAAAGAAGACAGAGGGTGGTGGTTGATGGGAATTGTTCATCCTGGAGTTCAGTTACTAGTGATGTACCGCAAGGATCTGTATTGGGCCCACTGCTGTTTGTCATTTTCAGAAGTTAACGAGATGCAGGCATAGAAGAATGGGTTCCTAAATTTGTGGACGGCACAGTTCTGGACAGTGATGAAGGATGCTGTAGGTAACAGAGAGACATAGATAAGCTGCAGAGCTGGGCTGACAGGTGGCAAATGGAGTTTAATACAGAAAAGTGTGAGGTGATTCACTTTGGAAAGAGCAATAGGAATAAAGAGTACTGGGCTAATGGTGAGACTCTTGGTGGTGTAGATGAGCACAGCAATCTCCGTGTCCATGTACATGGATTCCTGAAAGATGCCACCCAGGTTGATAGGCACACAGTGTGTTAGCTTTTATTGGGAGAGGGGTTGGATTTCAGAGACATGAAGTCATGCTGCAGCTGTACAAAACTCTGGTGCCACCATACTTGGAGTATTGTGTACAGTTCTGATCACCACATTATAGGAAGGATGGGGAAGCTTTGGAAAGGGTTCAGAGGAGATTGATCAGGATGTTGTCTGGTATGGGGGGAAGGCCTTATGAGGAAACACTGAGGGACTCGAGACTGTTTTCATTAGAGAGAAGAATGTTGAGAGCTGATGGAATTGAGAAATAAAAGATAATCAGAGGATTAGATAGGATGGGCAATGAGCGCCTTATTCCTCAGATGGTGATGGCTAGCACGAGGGGGCATAGCTTTAAATTGAGGGGTGATCGATATGGGACAGATGTCAGAGGTAGTTTCTTTACTCAGAGAGTAATAGGGGCGTGGCCTGCAATAGGAGTAGACTCACCAACTTTAAGGGCATTTAAATGGCCATTAGATAAACGTATCAATGAAAATGGAATAGTGTAGTGTAGAGAGGCTTCAGATTGGTGCCACAGGTTGGCACAATATCGAGGGCCAAAGGGCTTGTACTGCACTGTGATGTTCCATATTCTCTGCTATGTTCTATGTCTTACACCAAATCTACAGGGGTTTTATGTGGAGAATTAGAATTTATTGAATTGGGAAATGATCCTTTTGAATGCCAGAGAGCATGATGAGAAATTTAAATCATAGAATCTTTTCAGTGTGGATTCAGGCCATTCAGCCCATTGATTCCAGACTATCCGTCTGGAGAGCCCCCCATCCAGACACACGCCCTAACCTATCCCTGTTTTTTTCCCATGGCTAACCCACTAAACCTGCACATCATTGGATTGTGGGAGGGGAACCGGAACAGCTACAGAAAACCCCACACAGACACGTGGAGAACATGCAAACTCCACACAGTCAGTCACCCGAGGCTGGAATCGAACCCAAGTCCCTATGCTATGAGGACAGCAGCAATGACTACTGAGCTCCCCTGCTGCCCCACATTTAAATCAACTCCATCCAAACGTTAGCCCGAGGTGTACCCAGTCATGCTGCTGAACAGTGGACAGAGTGCAAGATGCCTCCTGTCAGGCATAAGAGATAGTCAGGGGTGGATTGAAGTTCAAGCCAAAGAAACATTCCCCATTAAAGCAATGACTGTCAGGAAAGTGAGGGAGGGAAACATCGAATCCAAGAGCTCAAATCGGCTCTTGCTGCAATTGTGGAAAATCAAGGCCAGTGATTTTCGGAGCATCAGCCAAGACTCTATTCACTAAAGCTCACAAACGACCTTCACTGGCCCTTACACCAAACCTTGAGGAATGGGACATCAGGTTAGGGGAGGGAAATATATCCTTGGTGATAGGCTCCGTTTGGAGGTGGCAATGATGGTGGGGTGGTAGGTGAGGACCAGTGGGGTTCTGTCCTGGTGGGGCGGGGTTCAAGGGCGGAGGAGCAGGAAGTGGAGGAGATGCAGTGGAGAGCATCGGTGTGGACTTGTTGGGCCGAAGGGCCTGTTTCCACACTGTAAGTAATCTAATCTAATATGTATAGCTGTACCTGTACACATTTGTCAGATATTAGAGCATCGTCGACAATGTCTGAGGGGAAATTGCAGTCTTTGAAGAAGGAGGCCATTTGGGTTGTTCGATATTGGAACTGACCCTCCTGGGAGCAGATGCGGTGGACACGAAGGAATTGGGAATATGGGATGGCATTTTTACAGGGGGCAGGGTGGGAGGACGTGTGGTCTAGGTAGCTGGGGGAGTCAGTCGGTTTTCAATAAATGTCCGTGTTGAGTCAGTCACCCGAGATAGAAATGGAGAGGTCTAGGAAGGGGAGGGAGGAGTGTGAGATGGTCCAGGTAAATTTGCGTTCGGGGTGGAAGGTGTTGGGAAAGTGGATGGACTGTTCGACCTCTTCGTGGGAGCACAAGGCAGCACTGATACAGTCATCGATGTAGCGGAGGAAAGAGTGGGGGGTGGTGCCAGTGTAGCTGCAGAAGATGGACTGGTCCACATATCCTATGAAGAAGCAGGCATAGCTGGGGCCCATGCGGGTGCCCATGGCTACTCCTTTGGTACCAGGACAGAACCCCACTGGTCCTCACCGACCACCCCACCAACGTCAATATACATTGTATCATCCATCGTCATTTCCGCCACCTCCAAACGGACCCCATCACCAAGGATTTATTTCCCTCCTCTATCAGTGTTCTGGAAAAATCACTTCCTCCGCAACTCCCCCGTCAGGTCCACACCCCCCACCAACCCAGCCTCCATTCCTGGCACCTTCCCCTGCAACCGCAAGGAATGCAAAACTTGCGCCCATACCTACCCCAATCACTTCGCTCCAAGGCCCCAAGGAATCCTTCCATATCTGTCAGAAATTCATCTGCACCTCCACACACATCACTTATTGCATCCGCAGAATCCGATGTGGCCTCCTCTACATTGGGGAGACAGGCCGCCTACTTGCAGAATATTTCAGAGAACACCTCTGGGATACCCGCACTAACCAACCCAACCACCCCGTAGCTCCCCTTCATACTCCACCAAGGACATGCAGATCCTTGGCCTCCTCCATCGCCAGACCATGGCAACATGACGGCTGGAGGAAGAGTGCCTCATCTTCTACCTAGGAACCCTCCAACCACAAGGGATGAATGCAGATTTCTCCAGCTTCCTCATTTCCCCTCCCCCCACCTTATCTCAATCCCAACCCTCGGACTCAGCACCACCTTCTTGACCTGCAATCTTCTTTCCGACCTCTCTGCCACCACCCCCTCTCCGGCCTATCACCCTCACCTTAACCTCCCTCCACCTATTGCATTTCCAACGCCCCTCCCCCAAGTCCGTCCTCCCTACTTTTGATCTTAGCCTGTTTGGCACACTTTCCTCACCCCTGAAGAAGGACTTATGCCCGAAACGTCGATTCTCCTGATCTTTGGATGCTGCCTGACCTGTGATCAAATACCTGAGCATTGGATTCTATGCCTTCACAACAGTTCAAATTTTATCAAACAGTTTAAATTATGCTTCAATATACTAAAACCCAATTGAATTTGGGTTTAATGTTTTGACAGCATTGAACCAATGAGACGATCTGATCTTTGGGGTATAATGAAGTGGGCATTTGGACATTTAGCCAGAGAGAGCAACCAACTGTTGTCATCTGAGTTACTTCCAGCAAAGCACTCAGTTTCAAAGGCACCTGTTCATATGAAACATCTTTGCAGTAAAAGACCGAAGATGACCCAGGGAGATCACAGCCAGAGGAAAGCAGCCACCAGAGACAACAGCCACCGTAGGGTTTTGCATATTAAGTTGATGTAATTTTAAGTTGATGTAATTTTATACTGTTTATTAGAACAGTATATTTTTTGTAGTGTTGGAGTTAGATAACAAGCCTGTTAGAGAATGAAATGTCAGAGTTATAAACAATTGTTGTTTCATATTCACTTTTGGAGGTAGAGAATAAATTGACTTTTTTTTTGAAATAGTGGACGTTGGGTGTTCTCTGTCATTCACACAGATTATGAGGTGAGGTGAGATCACAGCAAATATATTTGGTCACCCAGTTCTCACATTGTTCGAGCTACTGTGGGATATGTTCTATTTGGACTTCCAGAAAGCTTTGCACAATCTTTCACACAAATACTCTCACAGCTTACGAGGTGAGGTGAGATTTTCTGGGGGGTTTGGGTTAATTAGCAGAAGAGTTCACTGCCGTGTCATTGTAAATTATGTGTTTCTTTAGTTTTGCTTTTGTTTTGGCCCCTTGTGGTCCCTGCCCAAAAGAGGTTATTGGGGATGGAGTCATGGGAGAGCCATTTTCTGTCTGGTTATTCTTTCCACTGAGTAAGAAATTGTTGTTTTGAAAGAGCAGAGTGGGCTTTGCTCTGTGTTTCACACAGTGCTGTCCCTGCCCAGGGAGTGTCGGTGGGGGACAGTATGGGGGGGGGGGGGAGTGGTGGGCGGGGAGTGGTTTTGTTTTTTTCCTGTGTATTCCTTCTGTCTGAAAGAGTTGATGATTGTTTTTTGGACTGGAGGCCTCTGACCAACGGTGTGCCAAAAAAGGGACCTGGATGGGGACATGTATTGAAAGGGTTTAAGATGTATAAGAGGCAAGTGCTGGCAAATGGGACTGCCTTAGTTTAGGATATCTGGTCAGCATGAACAAGCTGGACTGTAGAGTCTCTTTCCATGTTGTAAGACTCAATGACTCAGTCTCTCCAAGCCAGGGATCATTCTAATAAACCTCCTCTTAACTGCCTTCAATAAAATCAGGTCTTTACTTAAATAAGGAGACAAAAAGTATTCACAGTATTCGTTATGTGGTCTTAACAGCACCTTGTACATTTGCAGTAAGACCTCTCTACTCTTGTACTTTTGACACACTTGAAAGAATGACCAACATTCCATGAGCTTCCTGTTTCCCTGTTGTACCTGAGTGTGAGCTTTCTGTGCTTCATGTGCATGTCACACCAAGTCCTGTTGAGTTACAGCTTCCTGCAGGTTTTCATTTCTCCATTTGAATAATTATTCTGTTCTTTTATTCCTCTGTCTGAAATTGACCATGTCCCATTTTCCTACAGTATATGCCATTGCCAACTTAATGCTCTCTTCTTTAACCAATCAATTTTATCTCTGCCTCTCACAACCTGCCCTTTGACATTCATTGTGTGATGTTTGAAAATTTGGCTGCAATACATTCACTTCCTTCTCCCAAATCCATCTTCTAAATTTATCATCAAACAATCATTGATGAACAGTTGTGGTCACTGCACTAATCCCTGTGGAATCACAATGGTCTTGGGGCATGAATGGAAAAGAAAGACTCCTCGTTCCCCCTTGTTCTTTCCTGATCATTAGTGAGTTGTCTGTTAATGCCAATATACTACCTTATGACTTCACCTTTTTGTGTGGAAGATTGTGCAAAGCTTTCTGGAAGTCCAAATAGAACACATCTCACAGTAGGTGGAAAAATGTGAGAACTGGGTGACCAAATATATTTACTGTGATCCAATCCTCATATTCCTAGCAGTGATTATTACACAATCAGGTTTAATATCAGCCCATTACCACATTCTTTTGGTCAGTGAAGGATTCACTGTCACACACACCGAGGTTAGAATTCAGCTGGAAATGGTGTCACAGATTACTGTCCACCACTTTGTGGTGACATCAGAGCCAGGCACCATGGTGATTGTTCTGTCCCCTTCAGAAACTTCTATGTGTCAGCAGCTTTGTTCTTAACTGCATTGAAGATTCTCCAGATTCACTCATTCGTTTGCATATCTCTCTAATATATATTAAGCGGGAGAGGCTAATAAGTTTGTGTTATTACAAGCGCATGGGCTTTCTTGTAATTATTTTGCTCAGATCTAAAAGAACCTGTTCTGGACTTTCACTCCAACAATACAGACATGAATTTACTTTCTTTTCAATTTCTTTTTCAATATTTGATATCACTTCATTCAGAGGCGTATGTAAATGACAACGTGTGTTACCCAAAACCCACCTCAGCAGATTGGTCATCAAACAATCAGATCTTTCAAATATGACGTGGCTTTCCACTGACTTATCCATGATGCTTAGTATTTATTTATCCACTGATTATCTGTGTGATTGATAATTGTTTGGCCCGATGACATGTTTATTTATTTTTATTTATTTATTCATTCTGTATTTACTTATTTTCAAACAGTGAGATTTGTTGTCCTGAATTATGTTCTTTCAAGTGTTGTCATCATTGATGTCAGGTGGCATCGTCTGTCAATTTAAATTGTTTTCTTTAATTTAAAATGTGCTACCCGTTAATCCTATGCAATGACACCTTTATAAAAAAAAATACCCGGCACACTTCTTGAATTATTTCCTCCATAATTGTTTACATTAACACTCTACATGGACCAGAACAATGTTCTTATCTATTATGGGACAAAACCGATTTGATTCAAAGGGGTTAACTCCAACTGTTTGTTCATTGACTGGAATTCATGTCTGACTCACAGAAATTAACTGTGTCCCTGGGGGAGCTGGGAGCTGCTCCATCAGTTGCTTATTAAGGGATTCCCTTCAATTGTTTATCACAGAATGACAGCAGGAGCAATATCTCTGCAGCAATCAGAGATCAGCACAACTGTAGATATGGAGCGATGGTATTGGTATCGGAGAACATTAGAGTGGGATATCACTGCAATTAGTGATAATCAGAGGGAAAAAGATTGGAATAATCCAGTGATGGGAAGAGGTATGTCTGACTGGCTCTACATCCTTTACACTGATGATTATTCCTTTACATTAGTCGTGCGAATCAAGGCTGCACTTCAGATGTTTGCTTATGTTTACTTTCCCATACTTGGCATTGTTGGTGTCCCTGGTAAGTCTGTGCCTCACGATTAATTCTGTAAACTATGTTGAACGAATTGACAGATCTTACCATTTATGGTGCCACCCTTGTTGATGTGCCTGTTCTTTGCAAATCTGTGTACCTGAATGTTCACTGTGAAAGTACAGTGAATTTGTCCACTTTTTTGTCAGTGCTTCAGTTTTTTTAGAGAAATCCAGGTATTTGGTATTTTAAACATGATTTATTGTTGTCTGCTTGCTGCCTTTATCCTCACTTTTACCTGGTTCACCTCACTTTTCTTTCCATGTCCACCCTGACAACTTCCTCCATTGGTGCGCTTTTATTTAATCTCTTGATACCTTCCCTCACACTCACTGCCTAGCTCTAATCTGTTCTTTGCTTTTGTTTACCCTGGATCAGACTGTCAAAGTTGTGACTGCAGTATGACCACTCTTTATTCCTCTGACAGTGGGAATGAGCTGTTTCTCTCAGGGCTCACCCCGTCACCCGTAAAGACATATCATTTAACAGTCAAATATATCTCTCTGATGCAGAACATTCTGTACTGAGAAAATGTCTTCGTTTTATCCCTCTCTCCTAATCTAACCCTCTCCCTCCCCATGGAGTGACCTTTGACCATGCCATGATGTTAAACTATTCTTCCTTCATATTCTTTGCCTCTGTGTCTAAATGTTTAAATCAGATTGTTCTTCCAACCCTTCACTCGCCTCCAATACTCTCACTCCACTTGGTCTCCTCCGTCTGGCCTTTTGGTATCATTAAAATTGGGATTTTTTGAGTATTCTGTCTGTTGTGTTGATCACCTTAATCTCTGTGCACCCTGCCCTGACCCATTCAGACCCTCTCCCTCTGAACTGACTGTGCTCAGTGCTCTCCTTGTCCAGTTAACATCCCGCTGACATGTTTGATCCCCTGATGCCTAATGTCAGTTACAGATCTTCCAGTTTGTGGAATCATTCTCCTCCTCTTTATCATGGCCATGCAATCCCTCAACATGCCCATCCTGTATCAGGATGGTCTGAGGGATATCTACTTTACCCTATAAAAGAGGCCTGAACCATTTCCATCCCTCCGCCCCCCACCTCCTTTCCTCTGCATTGAACAACTTCCCCTTTATCTCCTCTCACTTTGGTCAGTTCCAAGCTGTGGCCCTCGGTACCTGCATGGGCCCGGGTTATTCCTGTCTCTTTGTGGGGTTCGTGGAACATTCCTTGTTCTATGCTACACTAGACCCTCCCCACAGCTCTTTCTCCGGGACATTGATGTCATCATTAATGCCGCTACCCTCTCTCATTTGGTACTGAAAAACTGCCAATTTCCCCCTGCTCTCTCCTTCATCTGGTCCATCTGGGACTCTCCCCTACTTTCCTCACCATCTCTGTTTCCATTACTGGAGGCAGGCTGGCTACCCATATCCACCACTGACTCACCACTCCCACAGAGATCAGGACGATACATCCTCTCACCCATATAAGGACTCAACCCCATTATCCGAGTTTTTTTTTTCTCTCTCTACTTTCAGCACAGAAAACCCTTTATCACCCACGTGTGGTCAGTATTATCAGCTTTCCTTTCCTCAGCTGACAATCATCAATCCCTTTCCCCAATTCTCTTGCTCTCCATTTGGGATCCACCTCCACTTAGTTGCTGAATGCTTTCCCTTTCCCTTAACCCATCCTTCTCTTCAGAATATAATCTATCTATTCCTGGTTATTGTCAGTTCTGACTGTGGATCATTGGATTTGAAACATTACCTTCACTTTCTCTCCATAGATGCTGCCAAACCGGCCCAGTTTCTCCAAAAATTCCTATTTATTTCAACAGAAAATTATGCTTTTCAGGTCACACTCTGGTCGAGATGTTAGTGTTGGTCATACATCTCCTGGTCTGATTCTTCAGACTTGCTGACTATTTCCCCCAGGACACGACTTTCATATTAGTGTCTGGCCCGGGTTTGTTCAGCACTTTGTAATCTTCAGCTCACAATCTATTTCTGGGCCTGCTCTGAGATTGATCTTATCTGTCTGCCCTCCTGCCTCTCAGTGCAATCCTTGTTACAATGTCCTGCCAAGTCTCATTTTTTTTAATCCATTCATGGGACATGGACATTGCTGATAGGATCGCCCCTACCTCAACCAACTCTAGTATTGGCCCCAATGTCATAGTCTCACACAATGATCCAGGCTCGAAGTTCATCTGCCTTCCCTATAATGCTCTTTGTATTGAAAGAAACACACTTCAGCCCATCAGTCCCATTGTGTTCATTTACCTGTCTCTGCCTGCCCTTCCTTTCTGATTTCCTGGCCCTAGCATCTCCCTTCTCCCCAACCCTTCCATTTCCTGACTTGCTGTTCTGGTTCCTAGCCCCCTGCCACTCTAGTTGAAACCCTCCTGAGTAGCACTAGCGAACCTCCCTGTGAGGATATTGGTTCCCCTCCAGTTTAGGTACAACCTATCCTTATTGTACAGGTCAGCCCTGCCACAGAAGAGGTCCCAATGATCAAAGAACCTGAAACCCTGCCCCCTGCACCAGCTCCTTAGCCACACATTCCTCTGTCCTATCTTGTATTCCTTGCCTCACTAGCATGTAGCACTGGGACTAACTCATGGATTACTACCCTCAAGGTCCTGTTTTTCAGCCTCTTCCCTAACTCCCTGTACTCCCTCCTCAGGATCCCATCCCTCTTCCTACCTGTGTGCACAATGACTCTGGCTGCTGACCCTCCCCTTTAAGTGTGTCATGCAGCCGCTCAGAGACTCTGTCACCAGGGAGGGAACACACCATCCAGGAGTCTCCAACACAGCCAGAGAAATACCTGTCTGTGCCCCGAACTAGAAAGTCCCCTCCAACTATCAGTTGCTTGGACTCTGCCCGCCCCTGGTTTAGAGCAGAGCCAGTTGTAGTGCCCCAGGCCTGGCTGCTGCTGTTATCCTCCCCTCGAAAGGCTATCCCTCCCAACAGTATCCAAAACAGTAAACATGTTAGAGAGGGGAATAGTCATAGGAGACTGGTGCACCACCTGCCTTCCTCTCCTGGAGGGTGAGGTATGACTCCAACCAGGAGAAAGGGAGGACTGCAGATGCTGGAGATCAGATTTGAGAGTGTGGTGCTGGAAAAGCGCAGTAGGTCAGGCAGCATCCGAGAAGCAGGAGAATTGATGTTTCGGGCATTAGCCTGAAGAGGGGCTTGTGCCTGAAACGTTGAATCTCCTGCTCCTCGGATGCTGCAGATCTGCTGTGCTTTTCCAGCACCACACTCTCGACCATGACTCCAACCAGTGGAGAACGTGCCCAATGATACCTATTGGTTCCCGTTTAGCCAATGTTCCTTTGATGCTATGCTCGTTCAGATGCGGAGTTGATGTTATGAGCTGTTCCTCTCTCCCTGCCTCTGGAATTCTTTGTCCATGTTCAAACCAAGGTTCGGATGAGTTCCTGACCTAATGGCCCCGGAGGAACCCAAACTGGGTGTCACTGAGCAGCTTATTGCTGAGCAGGTGCTGCTTGATAGAAGCTTCCATCACTTTGATGATGCAGAGGAGACTGATGGGGCACTATTTGGCTGGGTTGGATTTATCCTGCCTTTTGTACAACTTGGCAATTTTGATTGCATTGTCATAGCTCCACTGGAACAGACTGACTAGGGGAGGAGCATGTCCTGGATCACAAGTCTTCAGTCGGATTGAAGTTACACGATTAATTTCGGATAAGTGGTCAGCATGGGCGAGTTGGACCGGAGTGTCCATTTCCATGCTGTATGTCTGTGTGACTCTCTGACTCTGAACATTGTCAGAGCCCACAGCCTGTACACTATCCAGTGCCTCCCACAGTGCCTTGATATGACGTGGAGTGAATCAAATTGGCTGAAGACTGGTACCTGTGATGTTAGTGACCACTGGAGGAGGCTGAGATGTATTACCCGCTGCCAATCTGGCTGAAGGTTCCTGCAAATGCTTCAGTCTTATCTTTTTCCCTGATGTGTTGGGCTCTTCCATCATTGAGGATAAGGATACTTGTGCACCCTCTTCCTTCAATGAGTTGTTTTAAAACTTGACCCCCACATTTCACAACTGGTCACAGCAGGACTGCTTAGTTAAGCTTAGATCTGGTCCCTTTGTTGTGGCATCCCTTAGCTCTGTCCATCACTTGCTGCTTGTGCTGTTTGTGAAGCAAGTCGTCCTGTTTGGTAGCTTGACAGGGTGACACCTCAAACCTGGTGCTGTTCCTGGCATGCTCTCCTACACTCTTCATTGAGCCAGGGAAATCTCCTGGGTAATGGGAATGGTTAACTGGAATTCTGCTGGATCCTGAGGTTGTAGATTGCACTGCAGTACAGTTCTGCTTCGGTACCTCATGGATATCTCATCTTGAGTTGCTGGTCTTTTCAAATTCTGTCACATTCAGCACCATTCTTCATACACAACTTGCCTTTTATTGGTTTACAATCGGTCATTGGGATTCCAAGGCTCTACACAGCAGAATCTCTTACTGTCCAAGCTAACTCTTCCTCCCAATGTTTATTCCACCTCTGTATTAATCTTCCTCTTCCTTTCTTATTCCTCACTAACACTATATTCTTGGTTTCCTGGGTCTCCAGCTGCACTGACACTCTCTGTTCATGTTGCTCCTGTCCCTCAGAATGCACTCAGTCACTCGGCTGGTGTTTCATCCTTGTCTTCCAGTCTACCCTCAATCTGTCTGCAGAAATTCCACGCTGCCTCACAAACTAAGTTCACTTTCTCTGCTCATTTTCATCTTGGTGTCTCACTCCACACTCACTCTTCCCACTGACGTTGCTGCCGTTCTTTCACTCCACTACCTGTCTTGCTGCTCTTGTCCCTCTGACTTTCCCACTGCTCACATTCTGAATGATAATGTTATTGAATGTCACTCACTAGTCACTCAATGTTCCTCTTCATCTGGTCCTTTGCAGTCACTGTCTTTGCTCATGATGCCCTTGACCTATCATCCTCCAGTCACTCTCACTGTGATTCTTCCGTTTCTCTCACTGTACATTCCATGCCCCTCCTGATTTTCCTCTCCATCACTCAGCCATCATTCACACCGTGATCATTTCCCATTTGTCCCTCACTACTGACTCCCTCTCTCGGTGAATGTAATCTTTGGTCACTAACTGTTCCTTACTCTCTCTTCTTTGTCTCTGAGTCAACAGACTGGCTCTGCTCATGTTCCTTCTTGGTCTCTCCCTTTACACGTATGGTCGTTATGACTCCTTCTCCGACACTCAAACCCTCTGTTCATATTCCTCTTGGTTTCTCACTCTACACTAACACTCCTGATTTTCTGCTTGTTCTCAGTCTGACCCCATTTTCTATCTGGAAGTGTTTTTTTGTCTCTCATCATCTGACCATTATCATTCCTGATTTATCGAGTCTCCCATTTTACACTCACTCTTCCTGCTGATGTTTCTCTTAATCTTTCACTCTGCGAACTTGTTCTGCTGATTTATCTCCTGATTCTCATTTTCCACTTCTGATCTCGAATGATGATCCTCCAAATCTCCCACTGACTCCTCACACTGTTTCTCTTTCCTTCCCTTTCTGTCTCTCCGTCTCTGCTGATGTTCCTGTGAAGCTCCCATTTCACTGTCCATCCCATGTGCTGATGTGACTTGTCTCTCGCTCTACCCGTAATCCCTTTGCTGACGTTCTTGTTGGCCTCTCACTGCGCACTCCCTTTCTCTACTGACATTCATTTGGTCTCACTGTGCATTCACTTTCCACACTGACGTTTCACTTGACTCACATCGCACTTAACATTTCTGCTGATGTTATTCTTGGTCACTCATTCTCTGTGCTGTCTGTCCACTGATGTTCGTCTTGATGTCTCACTCTATGTTCACTCTAACTCTCTCTGTTGACAATCCTGTTCCTATCCCACGTGACATTCAGTGACTTTGTATCAACCTCGTCAAATATATGTTTGTGTCTGTCCCTTTCACTGCTGGGTTTAGAGCTGTTCACAATCACACGATTCTCTCCCTCTGCTCTGAAATAAGGTGTGGAATATGTACCTGCTCAGTATCTTTCATGTACAACTAACCCACTTGTTCTTCTCTAATTCTTGCCCTTATTCTGGTGTCCCCATGGATCTCCTTTCCAGTCTCGATGTGCTGCCTCTCTCGATGCTCAGCACACATTCCAGATTTCCCTTTCAATAAATGCCAGCTTTGTTCCTGCATCCCTGCTGCTCTGTCTGAGCCCATCTGTCTTGCTTTGCTGCCTGGTACTGCATCATTTGGATGACTCTGCTGATCTCAGGAAAGCAACGATTGAATGGAGACTGACACCTGTGCAAGTTCATGCATTGCATTTCATAATTCTTATTTATTTTATTGAAGTCCAGTGTCAACAGAATGACAAGCCTTGTCCCTATATTAACAATGTGATACACTGTAACTGATACAATCATTTTTATACAATAGCACATTTGCAAATCTCTGTCCAGGTCCCAATAACACGGTGGCTTTGCTCACATTCTCTTGTCTCTGTTTGTTTCCCTTGCACAGTTAACATGATAGCTGTTGTGATCCTAACCCGGGGAAGATGTGGTCTCTCCAAATGTGTTTCTTGGTACTTGGTGGCCATGGCAGTGGCAGACCTACTGGTTATTATCCTGGACGTGATACTGCAGCATATTCCACGGACTTTTCACGAAGAATTTTATCAGCTGCGGTACTCCATTCGTGTGTGTAATATTCATGCCGTCCTGAGTTATGCAGCCACTGATTGTTCTGTCTGGTTCACTGTGGCTTTTACTTTTGATCGATTTGTGACAATTTGCTGTCAGAAGTTGAAAAGTAGATATTGCACTGAGAGAACTGCAGCTGTGGTGCTGGGAACAGTGACTGCCCTCAGTTGTATAAAGAACATTCCCTGGTATTTTATGTTCACAGATCAATATACTTTCGCGATCTTTAGTGCATTTTGTCATTTCAGGGACATGAATGAGAGATCACATTTCTGGATAGAGTTTCAGTTCCTTCACCATCTTGTGACCCCTGGGATCCCATTCATTCTGATCCTGCTGCTAAATATTTTCACTGTCAGACACATTATCAGGGGCAGCAGAGCACGGAGACGACTCCGGGTTAAGGGCAGTGGGGAATGTCCCAAAGATCCAGAGTTGGCCAGTCGAAGGAAATCTATTATTTTAATGTTTGCACTCTCTGCAAATTTCATCCTTTTATGGTCAATATATATTCTCCCCGTGTCTGCGTGGGTTTCCTCCGGGTGCTCCGGTTTCCTCCCACCGTCCAAAGATGTGCCGGTCAGGTGAATCGGCCATGCTAAATTGCCCGTAGTGTTAGGTAAGGGGTATGTGTAGGGGTATGGGTGGGTTGCGCTTCGGCGGGTCGGTGTGGACTTGTTGGGCCGTAAGGGCCTGTTTCCACACTGTAAAATCTAATCTAATATGGTGTATTCCATATGGCAGAGAATGCTGTTCTTTGGAAATGTGATGATTTATCTCCACAAATTTGTTGACACATTGGGTTTGATGTTGCAGCTCCTGAGCTGCTGCACAAACACTTTTATTTATGTTGTCACCCAGACCAAGTTCAGGGAGCAGTTGAAAAAAATGTTTATTTTTCCGTTTACTCCAGTTCTTCAGATCAGTAAATAATAATATCTTCAGCCATAAGGGAATCTGGCAACATTGTATTTAATTTCACATCTCCAGCTCGTCAATGGTCCTGTAGCTCTGTCCTAAACCATGTCGTGTGTTCTGCTGCCCTCATTATAATTCACTGTGGGAAAGGAGTGGAACCAGCACAGGTGGCCTTGTAAGTATGGTCAATAACATTCAATGCAGAGAGATGGAAAATGGTTCCTTCCTTTCCAAAAAAAGGGAGGGTACAATATACGCACAGATACCAGTTAAAAGATTTGTTGGGTGATCCATATGTCCTAAGGCTCCCCCCTTTTGCACACAGAAGAAAATGCCATCATTACTTGTCAAGTTAATACAGGAACTCACTCTCAAACCTTTTATTCTCACTGAACAGCTACCTGCAACTTTCTTTCTGTTCAGAACTTATCTTTACTCTGGTGATGTCACTTTTTTTCTAGAAAATTAAATTTTCCCATATTCCTCGTATTTCTTTTTTTACACCGGAATCCTTTAAAACTTGCTCAGTGACTTTGAGCTCTCGGAATTCGAGTTAGAAGCAACTGGGACAGAGATTGCTGACTTGCTCTGTCAGTGTTTCTACAGCAGCAGTGCTCACCAGGTCCTTGCAGCACACCTCAGCCTGACTTTCTCCAGCTTTTCCTTCTGTTTCTCACTTTGTGTTTCCTATTCCCTAAAGACCCACTTGGCTCTCTCTTGCATAAACTTCAGAAATTTAATAATTTTTCACGGTGGCACAGTGGTTAGCACTGTTGCCTCACAGCGCCAGGGACCTGGGTTCAATTCCCACCTCAGGCGACTGTCTGTGTGGAGTTTGCACGTTCTCCCCATGTCTGCGTGGGTTTCCTCCAGTTGCTCCGGTTTCCTCCCACAGTCCAAAGATGTGCAGGTCAGGTGAATTGGCCATGCTAAATTGCCCGTAGTGTTAAGTAGGTGGTAAATGTAGGGGTATGGGTGGGTTGCGCTTCGGCGGGTCGATGTGGACTTGTTGGGCCGAAGGGCCTGTTTCCACACTGTAAGTAATCTAACCTAATCTAATCTAATCTAATCTAATCAGCAGTAACTCTTTCAGGAATAAACTGGTTCCTGAGGTGAGAGGGACAAGGAGAAACTGACATAGAGGAATTAAAAGCAACATGTTCATTCACCATCCTGGGAAGGAGATATTGAAACAACATGAACAAGGTATTTCTTGGGAAGAGGAGTATGACATTCAGCCCCTGGAACCTGTTCTGTCATTCGATGAGATCATGACTGATCTGTGGCCTCAATCCATCTATCTGCCTTTGACAATGTCCCTTAATTTTTTTTGACTGACAAAAATCAATTTCAGACTTAAAATTAACAACTGATATCCCACCAACGGCCATATGTGGAAGTGAACACCTACCATCCTGTGGATGTTGAAATATTTCCAAACATTGCAACTGAACTGTCTGGCCCTAATTTTTCAATGATGCCTTTTTGTATTATGTCTGAGAGGGTCCGAATGGTTTCAATTTGAACATGAGGTTTATGAACAGAAATAGATTATTTCACTTCTTAAACGTGCAGATCCAACCACATTGAATGTACATCCACCCTGACCAGGGACACTGTGCCCATGAAAGGACAGGCATAGACAACATGTCACCGAATTCAGGATTAACACAGTCGTTCCCGTGAAGGGGAGGTGGGAGCCAATGGTAGCGATTTTTGTCTTTGTTGGCACTCTGGGCACTGCTCACCAATGCAGCTATGTCGGTATCCAGCCCTGGGAACAAGACATAGCTTCTTCCCAGGATATCTTGGAAACCATTGGATGACCCTGGTTCATTTCGGCCGTATCTGGTGGTGACCTTTGCCTGGGACAGTCAATCTTGCTCCCCAATATGTCACCCTCTGCAGTGATCTGGTCTGGTGGGAGCACAAAGGTTTCAGACCGGGTTGTTGGCCCTTCCATCTTCCCCATTCCCACCAGCTGTTTTAGCCTTGCTAGGACAGAGTCTTTCTGTGTCCACAGTCTCTGTGGAACCCACCGTTAAAGACGTCCAACACATATTCTGGAGGTGGCTGAAGTTGTAGTCTCAGGGAGGGAGGGAGGATGGAAGGAAGGAACATGTGCAAAAGTAGAAAGAAGAGGTCAAAGAGAAAAAAGACAAAAGGAGATGTTGCCAGTAAGAGACAGAAAGTTGAGAGAGAGAGAGACAGGTATGAAGCAATTGAGACAGAGTAAGAGAGAAGAGGAATTATCAGACAGATACAAGGGGGAGTCAAAGGATGACACGGAGAGATTAAGGAGGTGAGATTCATCTGTCCAGATGGCCCCAGGTCTTTCGATGGTCTCTCACACCCACTCTCTCCAGTTAGGGACAGACCCTGCTCCAGGACCTTGCTTTAGGAGAGCTGTTCAGGGAGTGAGTGAGGTTAAAGGATCAAAACCCGGATCGAGATTCAAATTCGCACACAGAGATGGACAGAAACACACAGATAGTTCTCCCCTTCGACCCTGTGCCCACCCCCAACCCCAGCCTCCTGCTCAGTCCACAGGGTGAAATGGACAATCACTGCCAGAACTTGGCTGGAATGTTCCCAGCTGAAAATGTGTTGCTGTAAAAGTGCAGCAGGTCAGGCAGCATCAGGCAGATGTTGCCTGACCTGCTGCGCTTTTACAGCAACACATTTTCAGCTCTGATCTCCAGCATCTGCAGTCCTCACTTTCTCCTGGGATACCCCCAGGTGTGCAACTCAAAAACCCTCCTAATTTCAAAGGCCCCATCACTTCATGTCTGAATATTTATTCAAAGAGAGTAAACTGAGTCAGTTTGTTTGGGGCACCTCTCATGGTAAACAATATGAATGGGAAACCTTTATCCCAATCATTCGGATAATCCTGACAGCACGCAGTTAACATGGTCTTCAAGGTCTGAGACCACCTTTTCAAGGCTCTCTGGGATCCATGAAAGCTAAAATATAGACGAAATCACAATAAAAACATTGCCTTAACTGTAACTCTATCAAAACGCTTAACAATAGATACATTAACTACAACAATGAACTCTTCCAATATCGTAATTTCCCATAAACACATCCTTAACAAAAGCAAATTCAGAAAACCAATTGTCTCCCATGACAATCTCCAACCCAGGAGATAAAACACCAAGAGAAAACTCAGAGAGCGAGGAGCACGGAGAGATGTACTGCAGCTTCCAAACCCAGCTTCAAGACCCTAGCGACTGCGACTGAAAATTAAAATTAAAAATCTCGGTTCTGTCGGAGCCTGACCCCAACCATTCAGGCTGCTTCAGTTGGTCTCAATTAAAGAAATCCCAAGGCCTCACAAGCTGCTCAAAACATCCCACTCAAATTTTCTTGAAATAAAAACCCAGAACAATATCCAGCTCTCCGAGCCATAGTATCATTACACCATCCAGTACCGAGCTCCCACCCAGTTTGAGGAGCTTACCTTGAGCTCACTGGGGCCGCAGCAGATCACCTCCCTTTCTGTCTTTGAGCAGGGCTCAGCCCCTCAAATTGTCACGGGGGGTTGGACGGTGCTCAGGCCTTCTTTATGTTTGACCAGGATCATTCCTCTAATGGCAACATACGGAATATGTTGCCATTAGAGGAATGGAGGTGATGGTTAGAAAGATCCTCATCCTCCAATTCAAGGGAAAGGGCTCAGGCGACATATCGGATGGGAACAAGAAACATGTGGAGAGATGGCACTGCATCTTTCATGGAGACTTCTTCCTTATCAGAAACCCAGTGATCTACCAGGAGGCTGTCAACGTTTCCTCAATGCTGCCCATGCTGCTGGGTGAACGGAGAGAGAACACAGTGCCCCCGAGAGGCTGACTGCACCCTTTGAAGATGCTGGACTCAAAAGGCACTCAGCTTTCCCGTGAGGACAGTAGTGGTCTGGTCACTCAGTGCCAGTGGGTCATGGGTCAATTCAAAGAACAAAGAACAAAGAAAATGTACAGCCCAGGAACAGGCCCTTCGTCCCTCCAAGTCTGAGCCGATCCCAATGAACTGTCTAAGCCTGTCGGGCAATTTCTAAGCATCTATGTCCCGCTGCTCCCCACCTTCTCATGCATCTGTCCAGACGCATCTTAAATGAATCTACTGTGCCTGTCTCTACCACCTCTGCTGGCAACGTGTTCCAGATGCCCACCACCCTCTGTGTGAAGTACTTGCCGCGTGTATCCCCCTTAAACTTTCCACCTCTCACCTTGAAACTGTGACCTCTCGTTATTGAATCCTTCACCCTGGGAAAAAGCTTGTCTCTATCAACACTGTCTATACCCTTCATGATCTTGCAAACCTCAATCAGGTCCACCCCTCAATCTCCTTTTTTCTAATGAAAACAAACCTAACTTTCCCAACCTTCCTTCACAGCTAGCACCTTCCATACCAGGCAACATCTTCGTAAACCTTCTCTGCACCCTCTCCAAAGCGCCCACATCCTTTTGGTAATGTGGCGACCAGAACTGTACACAGTATTCTAAATGTGGCGAAACCAATGTCTTGTACAATTTTAATATGACTTGCCTGCTCTGATACTCAATACCCCGTCCAATGAAGGCAAGCATACTGTATGCTTTCTTGACCACTCTATCCACCTGGGCAGCAACCTTCGGGGTACAGTGGACCTGCACTCCCAGATCTGTCTGCCCATGAACCTTTTGCAAGGCTCTTCCATTCATTGTATAATTCACTCTAGAATTAGTCTTGCCTAAATGCATCACCTCACATTTTTATGGATTGAAATTCAACTGCCACTTTTCCGCCCGACTCTCAGTCTATCTGTATCCTCCTTAATTCTCTGACAGCCCTTTATGCTTTCTGCTACTTCACCAATCTCTGGGTCATCTGCAAACTTGCTGATCATACCAAAAGTGCCCTCTTCTAGATCATTTATGTATATCGCAAAGAACACTGGCCCCAACACTGACCCCTGTGGAACACCACTGGTCACCTTTCTCCATTTCGAGAAACTTCCTTCAACTACTACTCTCTGTCTCCTGTCGCTCAACCAGTTCTTTATCCACCTCACCAGAACACCCTGCACACCATGTAACTTCACCTTCTCCATTAGTCTACGATGGGGAACCTTATCAAACATCATACTAAAGTCCATGTATATGACATCAACAGCCCTTCCTTTATCTATCAACTTGATCACTTCCTCGAAGAACTCTATTAATTGGTAAGGCACGATCTCCCCCACGCAAAACCATGTTGCCTATCACTGATCAGCCCACTCTTTTCTAAATAGATATTGATCCTATTCCTCAGTAACCTCTCCAGCAACCTTCCCATTACCGACATCAGGCTCAATGCTCTGTAGTTACCCAGAATATTCTGACTATCCTTCTTGTACAGGGGGACAACATGAACAACTTTCCAGTCCTCCGGCACCTCACCTGTGTTTAAGGATGCCACAAAGATATCTGCTGGGGCCCTAGCTATTTCCTCTCTCGCCTCCCTCAGCAACCTGGGATAGATCCGATTCAGTCCTGGGGATTTGTCCCCCTTAATAACCTCTAGCCTACCCAACACATCTTCCCCACTTATGTCAATGTGATCCAGACTAATCAAACTTCTATTTCTAATCTCAAGATTTATCATGTTCCTCTCCTCAGTGAACACTGATGTAAAGTACTCATTCAGAATCTCAACCATTCTCTCAGGTTCGGCACGCAGCCTTCCTTCATTATCCTTCAGTGGACCAATCCTTTCTCTAGTTACTCACTTGCTTCTTACATAACAATAAAATAGAACATAGAACATGGAACAGCACAGCACAGAACAGGCCCTTCAGCCCACGATGTTATGCCGACCATTGATCCTCATGTATGCACACTCAAATTTCTGTGACCATATGCATGTCCAGCAGTCTCTTAAATGTCCCCAATGACCTCGCTTCCACAACTGTTGCTGGCTACGCATTCCATGCTTTCACAACTCTCTGTGTCAAGAACCCACCTCTGACATCCCCTCTATACTTTTCTCCAACCAGCTTAAAACTATGACCCCTCGTGTTCGCCATTTCTGCCCTGGGAAATAGTATCTGGCTATTGACTCTATCTAAGCCTCTCATTATTGTCATGGACATAGAAGATAGAACATTACAGCACAGGACATG
This sequence comes from Hemiscyllium ocellatum, assembly GCF_020745735.1. NCBI lineage: Eukaryota > Metazoa > Chordata > Chondrichthyes > Orectolobiformes > Hemiscylliidae > Hemiscyllium > Hemiscyllium ocellatum. Next base: position 14,372,265 of record NC_083438.1, read on the forward strand.
TCCTTCAGCCCGCGATGTTGCACTGATGTGAAACCAATCTGAAGCCCATCTAACCTAAAACATTCCATTCTCGGCCATATGCCCATTTTTGAACTCTTCCAAAATAATCGTCTCTCTCAGAGCGTCATCGGTTTGCTTTATTTGAAAGCCCTTACCTACCAATCAAAATTACTTTGTTTGATCAAGGTCCCTCCTTCGATGACTGAAGTGTTGCCTGTAGTCTTCTGGCACAAGCTGATATGCCCAAAGGGAGCTTCCTTCACCTTCTCGTATTCCCCAGACAGGTTCTCTGATCGACTGACTCAATGACTCATTCACCCAAGTAAATGAGAAGCTAAGCTGATTTGAAAAGGGGTGAAAAGAGATGATTGATTCAATTCAACAGGAATTCCCATTCTATATGGTAACTGTGAATAGTGACCACACTGTGGGAGGTGCACAGCTGGTTTTAAACTGCTTCTGTAACCACCAGAGCCCTGAATAATGCCTGGGATGTGACAGAGTCTACAATGTGGCCCAATAAAGGACATAACCCAGGTTATGATGTGTCCCAGTTTAGTGTAAAGCCCAATGTAGGGTTAGGGTCAGTGTGGGAATTCTTCCCAGCTTAGGATGAGGAATAGTGTTGGATACATCCAAGTTTAGGATATGGTGCAGTGTAAGATATGGCTCAGCTTACACAGCAGCCTGGTTTATAATGGGGCCTGGTTTACAATGGGGTCTGCTTTACAATGGGGACTGTTTCCAATGGGGGCCAGTTTACAATGTATACAGTGAGGCCCGGTTTACCAGAGGGCCCGGTCTGCAGTTCGGATCTGCTTTACAATGGGGTGCGCGTGACAATTGTGCCCGGTTTACAATGGAGCCCGTATTACAGTTGAGCCCAGTTTCCAATGTGACACGGTTTACAGTGGGGCTTAGTTTACAAATGGCCCTGTATATAATGGAGTCCAGTTTACAGTGGGGCCCGGTGTACAATGGAGCCTGGTTTACAATGTGACATGGTTTACAGTTGGGCTTAGTTTACAATGTGGCCCTGTATATAATGGAGCCCAGTTTACAGTGGGAAACGGTGTACAATGGGGTCTGGTTTGCCGTGGGATTTGGTTTATGATGGGGCCTGGTTTACAATGGGGAAAAGCTGACAATGGGGTCCGGGTGACAATGTGGCCTGGTTTACCATGGGGCCCAGATTACAATGGAGCCGAGTTTACAATGGGGCCCAGTTTACATTGGGGCCCAGTACAATGGGGTCTGGTTTACTATGAGGCCCAATTTACAACGGGGCCTGGTTAACCATGGGGCCCAGTTTACAATGGAGCCAAGTTTACAATGCATCCTGTTTTACAATGGAGCCCAGTTTACAATGGAGCCTGGGTTACAATGGGGCTCAGTTTACAATAGAGCCCAGTTTACAATGGGGCTCAGTTTACAATGGGGCCCGGTTTACAATGTGACATGGTTTAATGTGGAGCTTAGTTTGCAATGTGGCCCTGTATACAATGGCGTCCAGTTTACAGTGGGGCCCTTGTGTACAATGGAGCCTGGTATAAAGTGTGACCTACTTTACAATGAGGCCTGGCTTACAATGTGGCCTGGTTTACAATGGGGCCTGGTTTAAAATGAGGACTAGTTTACAATGGGGCATTCTATACAATTGGGCCCGGTTTAAATTAAGGCCTGGTTTAAAGTGGGGTCCGGTTTACAATTGGGTCTGATTGAAAATGGAGCCTGCATTTCAATGGGCCTAGTTTACACTGGGACCTGTGTTATAATGGAGCCCAGTTTACAATGGGGCCTTTTTTACAATGGGGTCTGGTTTACAATGGGGCCTGGTTTACAATGGGACTCAGTTTACAATGGGGCCTAGTTTACCATGGGGCCTGGTTTACCATGGGGCCAAGTTTATAATGGAGCTTAGTTTACAATGCAGCCAGTTTTACAATGGAGCCCAGTTTACAATGGAGCCTGGGTTACAATGGGGCTCAGTTTACAATAGAGCCCAGTTTACAATGGGGCTCAGTTTACAATGGGGCCCGGTTTACAATGTGACATGGTTTAATGTGGAGCTTAGTTTGCAATGTGGCCCTGTATACAATGGCGTCCAGTTTACAGTGGGGCCCTTGTGTACAATGGAGCCTGGTATAAAGTGTGACCTACTTTACAATGAGGCCTGGCTTACAATGTGGCCTGGTTTACAATGGGGCCTGGTTTAAAATGAGGACTAGTTTACAATGGGGCATTCTATACAATTGGGCCCGGTTTAAATTAAGGCCTGGTTTAAAGTGGGGTCCGGTTTACAATTGGGTCTGATTGAAAATGGAGCCTGCATTTCAATGGGCCTAGTTTACACTGGGACCTGTGTTATAATGGAGCCCAGTTTACAATGGGGCCTTTTTTACAATGGGGTCTGGTTTACAATGGGGCCTGGTTTACAATGGGACTCAGTTTACAATGGGGCCTAGTTTACCATGGGGCCTGGTTTACCATGGGGCCAAGTTTATAATGGAGCTTAGTTTACAATGCAGCCAGTTTTACAATGGAGCCCAGTTTACAATGGAGCCTGGGTTACAATGGGGCCCAGTTTACAATGGAGCCCAGTTTACAATGGGCCCGGTTTACAATGGGGCTGGTTTACAATGGGGCTGGTTTACAGTGGGGCCCGGTTTGCAATGTGGCATCGTTTACTGTGGGGCTTAGTTTACAATGTGGCCCTTTACACAATGGAGTCCAGTTTACAGTGGGGCCCAGTGTACAATGGAGCCTGTTATACAGTGTGACTTACTTAACAATGAGGCCCAGATTACAATGTGGCCTGGTTTACAATGGGGCCTGGTTTAAAATGAGGACTGGTTAACAATGGGGTCTTTTTTACTATTGGGTCCAGTTTAAATTAAGGCCTGGTTTAAAGTGGGGCCTGGTTTACAACTGGGACTGATTGAAAATGGAGCCTGCGTCTCAATGTGCTGGGTTTACACTGAGGCCTGGGTTATAATAGAGCCCAGTTTAAAATGGGGCCCGGTCTACAATGGGTCCCAGTGTACAATGGGGCTCAGTGTTCATTGAGGTCCGTTTTACAATGAGGACCAATTTATAATGGGGAGAAAGTGAGGTCTGCAGATGCTGGAGATCAGAGCTGAAAATGTGTTGCTGGAAACACGCAGCAGGTCAGGCAGTATCCATAGAACGGGAGATTCGACGTTTCGGGCATAAGCCCTTCTTCAGCCTCATTCCTGAAGAAGGGCTCATGCCCGAAACGTCGAATCTCCTGTTCCTTGCATGCTGCCTGGCCTGCTGCGCTTTTCCAGCAACACATTTTCAGCAATTTATAATGGGGCCCGGTTTCACGGGGGACTGGTTTACAATGGGTCCCTGGTTGACATGTGGACCCAGTTTTCAATGAAGTCCGGTTTACAATGTGGTCCAGTTTACAATGGAGCCTGGTTTACAATGGGGTCTGGTTTACAATGTGGACTGGTTTACAATGGGGCCTGGTTTACAATGGGGCCTGGTTTACAATGGAGCCCAGTTTACATGGTGCCTGGTTTACAATGGGGCCCGGTTTACAATGGGGCCTGGTTTACAATGTGGCCTGGTTTACAATGGGGCCCGGTTTACAATGGAGCCTAGTTTACAATGGAGCCTGCGTTACAATGGGGCACAATTTACAATGGAGCCCAGTTTACAATGGGGCCCAGTTTACAATGGGGTTCAGTTAACAATAGGGTTTTAGTTTACAATGTGACATCGTTTACTGGGGGGCTTAGTTTACAATGTGGCCCTGTATACAATGGAGTCCAGTTTACAGTGGGGCCCTTGTGTACAATGGAGCCTGGTCTCCAGTGTGACCTACTTTACAATGAGGCCTGGATTACAGTGTGGCCTGGTTTACAATGGGGCCTGGTTTAAAATGAGGACTGGTTTACAATGGGGCCTTCTTTACAATTGGGCCCGGCTTAAATTAAGGCCTGGTTTAAAGTGGGGGCCAGTTTACAACTGGATCTGATTGCGTTTCAATGGGCCTGGTTTACACTGGGGTCTGGATTATAATAGAGCCCAGTTTACAATGGGTTCCGGTGTACAATGGGGCACAGTGTACATTGAGGTCCGTTTTACAATGAGGACAAATTTATAATGGGGAGAAAGTGAGGTCTACAGATGCTGGAGATCAGAGCTGAAAATGTGTTGCTGGAAACACGCAGCAGGTCAGGCAGAATCCATAGAACAGGAGATTCGACGTTTCGGGCATAAGCCCTTCTTCAGCCTCATTCCTGAAGAAGGGCTTATGCCCGAAACGTCGAATCTCCTGTTCCTTGGATGCTGCCTGGCCTGCTGCACTTTTCCAGCAATACATTTTCAGCAATTTATAATGGGGCCCGGTTTATAATGGGGACTGGTTTCACTGGGGACTGGTTTACCATCGGGCCCTGGTTTACATGTGGACCCAGTTTTCAGTGAAGTCCTGTTTACAATATGGTGCAGTTTACAATGGAACCTGGTTTATAATTGCATCCTGTTTACAATGCAGCCCAGTTTATAGTGGAGCCCAGTTTACAATGGGGCCCAGTTTACAATGGGACCTGGTTACAGTGGAGTCTGGTTCACAGTGGCGCCCAGTTTACAATAGGGCCCAGTTTATAATGGGGCCTGGTTTACAATGGAGCCTGGTTTACAATGGGGTCTGGTAGACCATAGGGCCTGGTTTACAATGGGGTCTGGTTTACAATGGTGTCTGGTTTACAATGGGGCCTGGTTTACAATGGGGTCTGGTTGACAATAGGACCTGGTTTACAATGGGGTCTGGTTTACAATGGGGCCTGGTTTACAATGGGGCCTGGTTTACAATGGGGCCTGGTTTACAATGGGGTCTGGTTTACAATGGGGCCACAGTTCTCTGAAAGTGGAGACACAGGTTGACAGGACAGTGAGAAAGGCTTTTGGCACAATAGCCTTCATCAGTCAGAGCTTTGAGTATAGAAGTTGGGAAGTTATCTTGCAGATGTACAGGGCATTGATGAGGCCGTACTTGGAGTATTGTGTTCAGTTGTGGTCACCTTGCTACAGGAAGGATGATATTAAATTGGAACGAGTGCTGAAGAAATTTACAAGGATGTCGCAAGGAGTTATAGGGAGAGGTTGGACAAGCAAGGACACTTTCTTAAGAATGTAGGAGACTGAGGGGAGATCTTATGGAAGTGTATAAGATCAGGAGAGGCTCAGAAAGGGTGAGTGCACTCTCTTTTTCCCAGGGTCGTGGATATGCGGACAAGAGGGCATCAGTTTATGGTTACAGGGGAAACAATAATAGGATATCTGAGGGGGCAGCCTTTTTACCCAGAGCTTGGTGCACATATGGAATGAGCTGGCAGCAGAAGGAGTTGAAGAGTGTGCATTAACAACATTTAAAAGGCATTTGGTCATATACAGGGATATGAAAGGTTTAGAAGGATCTGGGCTAAGTGCAGGGAAATGGGGATAGTGTGGATGGACATTTGTGTCGGCATGGACCAGTTTGGACCAAAGGGACTGTCTCCGAGCTGTGGGACTCTCTGACTCTGTGACTCAGAATCAAAGTTAACGTTTCGGGTGCAGTGAGCCTTCCTTAGAACTGTGGGTAATCTGGCTGAAGGACCTTTTAAATGTTGTTAATGCACCCTCTTCAACTCCTTCTGCTGCCAGCTCATTCCATATGTGCACCAAGCTCTGGGTAAAAAGGTTGCCCCTCAGATATCCTATTATTGTTTCCCCTCTAACCTGAAACTGATGCCCTCTTGTCCTCAATTCCACGACCCTGGGAAAAAGAGAGTACACTCATCCCATCTGAGCCTCTCCTGATCTGAAACACTTCCATAAGATATCCCCTCAGTCTCCTACACTCTAAAGAAAGTGTCCTTGTTTGTCCAACCTCTCCCTATAACTCCTTGCGACATCCTTGTAAATTTCTTCAGCACTCGTTCCAGTTCAATATCATCCTTCCTGTAGCAAGGTGACCACAACTGAACACAATACTCCAAGTACGGCCTCATCAATGCCCTGTACAACTGCAACATAACTTCCCAACTTCTATACTCAAAGCTCTGACTGATGAAGGCCATTGTGCCAAAAGCCTTCCTCACTGTCCTGTCAACCTGTGACTCCACTTTCAGAGAACTGTGGCCCCATTGTAAACCAGACCCCATTGTAAACCAGACCCCATTGTAAACCAGTCCACATTGTAAACCAGACCCCATTGTAAACCAGGCCCCATTGTCAACCAGACCCCATTGTAAACCAGGCCCCATTGTAAACCAGGCCCCATTGTAAACCAGACCCCATTGTAAACCAGACCCCATTGTAAACCAGGCCCCATTGTAAACCAGACCCCATTGTAAACCAGTCCACATTGTAAACCAGGCCCCATTGTAAACCAGACCCCATTGTAAACCAGTCCACATTGTAAACCAGACCCCATTGTAAACCAGGCCCCATTGTCAACCAGACCCCATTGTAAACCAGGCCCCATTGTAAACCAGGCCCCATTGTAAACCAGACCCCATTGTAAACCAGACCCCATTGTAAACCAGGCCCCATTGTAAACCAGACCCCATTGTAAACCAGTCCACATTGTAAACCAGGCCCCATTGTAAACCAGGCCCCTTTGTAAGCTGGGCCCTATTGTAAATTGGGCGCCACTGTGAACCAGGCTCCACTGTAAACAGGTCCCATTGTAAACTGGGCCCCATTGTAAACTGGGCTCCACTATAAACTGGGCTGCATTGTAAACAGGACGCAATTATAAACCAGGCTCGGTTGTAAACCAGGCCCCATTGTAAACAGCACCACATTGTAAACCGGACTTCACTGAAAACTGGGACCACATGTAAACCAGGGCCCCATGGTAAACCAGTCCCCAGTGAAACCAGTCCCCATTATAAACCGGGCCTCATTATAAATTGCTGAAAATGTATTGCTGGAAAAGTGCAGCAGGCCAGGCAGCATCCAAGGAACAGGAGATTCGACGTTTCGGGCATAAGCCCTTCTTCAGGAATGAGGCTGAAGAAGGGCTTATGCCCGAAACGTCGAATCACCTGCTCCTTGGATGCTGCCTGACCTGCTGTGCTTTTCCACCAACACATTTTCAGCTCTGATCTCCAGTATCTGCAGACCTCACTTTCTCCCCATTATAAATTTGTCCTCATTGTAAAACGGACCTCAATGTACACTGAGCCCCATTGTACACTGGGACCCATTGTAGACCAGGCCCCATTGTGAACTGGGCTCTATTATAATCCAGACCTCAGTGTAAACCAGGCCCATTCAAACACAATCAGACCCAGTTGTAAACTGGGCCCCACTTTAAACCAGGCCTTAATTTAAGCCGGGCACAATTGTAAAGAAGGCCCCATTGTAAACCAGTCCTCATTTTAAACCAGGCCCCATTGTAAACCAGGCCACACTGTACTCCAGGCCTCATTGTAAAGTAGGTCACACTGGAGACCAGGCTCCATTGTACACAAGGGCCCCACTGTAAACTGGACTCCATTGTATACAGGGCCACATTGTAAACTAAGCCCCCCAGTAAACGATGTCACATTGTATCCCGGGCACCATTGTAAACCAGAACCCTATTGTTAACTGAGCCCCATTGTAAACTGGGTCCCATTGTAAACTGGACTCCATTGTAAATTGTGCCCCATTGTAACCCAGGCTCCATTGGAAACTGGGCTCCATTGTAAAACTGGGCCCCATGGTTAACCAGGCCCCATTGTAAACCAGACCCCATTGTAATCCGGGCCCCATTGTAAACCAGTTCACATTGTAAACCAGACTTCACTGAAATCTGGGTCCACATGTAAACCAGGGCCCCATGGTAAACCAGTCCCCATTATAAACCGGGCCCCATTATAAATTGCTGAAATTGTGTTGCTGGAAAAGCGCAGCAGGCCAGGCAGCATCCAAGGAACAGGAGATTCGACGTTTCGGGCATTAGCCCTTCTTCAGGAATGAGGCTGAAGAAGGGCTTATGCCCGAAACGTCGAATCTCCTGTTCTATGGATACTGCCTGACCTGCTGCGTGTTTCCAGCAACACATTTTCAGCTCTGATCTCCAGCATCTGCAGACCTCACTTTCTCCCCATTATAAATTTGTTCTCATTGTAAAACGGACCTCAATGTACACTGAGCGCCATTGTACACCGAGACCCATTGTAGACCGGGCCCCATTTTAAACTGGTCTCTGTTATAACCCAGGCCTCAGTGTAAACCCAGCACATTGAGACGCAGGCTCCATTTTCAATCAGTCCCAGTTGTAAACCAGGCCCCACTTTAAACCAGGCCTTAATTTAAACCGGCCCCAATTGTAAAGAAGGCCCCATTGTAAATCAGTCCTCATTTTAAACCAGGCCCCATTGTAAACCAGGCCACATTGTAATCCAGGCCTCATTGTAAAGTAGGTCACACTGTATACCAGGCTCCATTGCACACTGGGCCCCACTATAAACTGGACTCCATTGTATACAGGGCCACATTGTAAACTAAGCCCCACAGTAAATGATGCCACATTGTAAACCAGACCCCATTGTAAACTGGGCACCATTGTAAACCAGACCCCATTGTAAACCAGCCACGTTGTAAACCGGACCCCATTGTAAACTGGGCCCCATTGTAATCTGGGCCCCATTGTTACCCAGGTTCCATTGTAAACTGGGCTCCATTGTAAAACTGGCTGCATTGTAAACTAAGCTCAATTATAAAATTGGCCCCATGGTAAACCAGGCCCCATTGTAAACCAGACCCCATTGTAAACTGAGCCCCATTGTAAACCCGGCCACATTGTAATCCAAGCCTCATTGTAAAGTAGGTCACACTGTATAACAGGCTCCATTGTACACTGGGCCCCACTGTAAACTGGATTCCATTGTATACAGGGCCACATTGTAAACTAAGCTCCACATTAAACCATGTCGCATTGCAAACCGGGCCCCATTGTAAACTGAGCCCCATTGTAAACCGGGCACCATTGTAAACCAGACCCCAATGTAAACCAGCCCCATTGTAAACCAGGCCCCATTGTAAACTGGGCCCCATTGTAAACTGGGCTCCATTGTAAACTTGGCCCCATTGTAACCCAGGCTCCATTGAAAACTGGGCTCCATTGTAAAACGGGTTGCATTGTAAACTAGGCTCCATTGTAAACTGGGCCCCATGGTTATTCAGGCCCCATTGTAAACTGGGCCCCATAGTAAACCAGACCCCATTGCACTGGGCCCCATTGTAAACTGGGCCCCATTGTAAACTCGGCTCCATTGTAAACTGGGCCCCATGGTAAACCAGGCCACATTGTCACCCGGACCCCATTGTCAGCTTTTCCACATTGTAAACCAGGCCCCATCGTAAACCAAATCCCACGGCAAACCAGACCCCATTGTACACCGTTTCCCACTGTAAACTGGGCTCCATTATATACAGGGCCACATTGTAAACTAAGCCCAACTGTAAACCATGTCACATTGTAAACCAGGCTCCATTGTACACCGGGCCCCACTGTAAACTGGACTCCATTATATACAGGGTCATTTGTAAACTAAGCCCCACTGTAAACCGTGTCACATTGGAAACCGGGCGCAACTGTAATACGGGCTCCACTGTAAACCGGGCACAATTGTCACACGCACCCCATTGTAAAGCAGACCCGAACTGCAGACCGGGCCCTCTGGTAAACCGGGCCACACTGTATACATTGTAAACTGGCCCCCATTGGAACCAGACCCCATTGTAAAGCAGACCCCATTGTATCCTGGACCCCATTCTAAAGCAGACCCCATTGTAACCTAGACCCCATTGTAAACCAGGCCCCATTATAAACCAGGCTGCTCTGTAAGCTGAGCCATATCTTACATCATATCCTAAACTTGGATGTATCCAACACTAGGCCTCATCCTAAGCTGGGAAGAATCCTACACTGGCCCTAACCCTACATCGGGCTTTACACTAAACTGGGACACATCGTAACCTGGGTTATGTCCTTTATTGGGCCACATTGTAGACTCTGTCACATCCCAGACATTATTGAGGGCTCAGGTGGTTATGGAAGCAGTTGAAAACCAACTGTGCACCTCCCACAGTGTGGTCACTATTCCCAGTTACCATATAGAATGGGAATTCCTGTTGAATTGAATCAATCATCTCTTTTCACCCCTTTTCAAATCAGCTTAGCTTCTCATTTACTTGGGTGAATGAGTCATCGAGTCAGTTGATCAGAAAACCTATCTGGGGAATACGAGAAGGTGAAGGAAGCTCCCTTTGGGCATATCAGATTGTGCCAGAAGCCTACAGGCAATACTTCAGTCATCGAAGGAGGGACCTTGATCAAACAAAGTAATTCTGATCGGTAGGTAAGGGCATTCAAATAAAGCAAACCGATGACGCTCTGAGAGAGACGATTATTTTGGAAGAGTTCAAAAATCGGCATATGGCCGAGAATGGAATGTTTTAGGTTAGATGGGCTTCAGATTGGTTTCACATCAGTGCAACATCGGGGGCTGAAGGACATGTCCTGTGCTGTATTGTTCTATCTTCTATGTCCACGACTGTCTGTGTCTCTTTTTGTCTTTCTATTTTCTCTACAATCCTTTATGTCTCTCTATGTCTCTGTGTGTCTCTCTGTACAGTAATGAAGAAACCCTTTGGCCTATCAAGAATCTTACATACGTGCTCATCCCACCATCCCGTATTTGGCTCACAGACCTGAATGTTTAGATTAGATTAGATTATTTACAGTGTGGAAACAGGTCCTTCGGCCCAACAAGTCCAAACTGACCCGCCGAAGTGCATCCCATCCATACCCCTACATTTACCTCTTACCTAACACTACGGGTAATTTAGCATGGCCAATTCACCTGACGAGCACATCTTTGGACTGTGGGAGGAAACCGGAGGAAACCCACGCTGACACAAGGAGAATGTGCAAACTCCACACAGTCAGTCGCCTGCAGCGGGAATTGAACATGGGTCTCTGGTGCTGTGAGGCAGCAATGCTAACCACTGTGCCACCATGCCGCCCACTAAATAGAACAGCAGGTTCCTAGACCCCTTGTTGTGACATTACAAGCTCTTGACCAAAACATTTTAAACATTGTGAGGTTTTTGCTCAACTATATTCAAAGGCAGTGCATTCCAGACCCCACCACCCGATGGATGAAACTATAATCAAATCCCCTTCTGAACCTCCTGCCTTTCACTTTAAAATGATGCTCCTCTTGTTGTTGCCCCATTGATTAAGCAGAACAGCAGGTTCCTAGGCCCCCTTGTGGGGATGATGCTGCCCCTTTTAACAAGGTTCTCTTGTCCTTGGCTTTTTTTTCAAGAGGGGTTGTAAAGGCAGAGGCGCCGAAATGGCTAACAAACTCTGTCTCAGTCATCAATCAGAACAGGCCTTTCAGTTTGTATTTAACACTGTTGTACAATGAAAGGGGCATGGCCAGTTCTCCCAGTTCAGGTTAATTCTAATTTGGTTTAGTTTTAACAGGGAGTCAGAAATTACTGGTAGCAGAGAGACAGCTACAGCGAAAAGAGGTTCCCTGCGTCAACAGAGGTCTTGCCTGAACGTTCTTTCTGAAATCGCTCCCGTCTGTAAGAACCTGGGTTTGAATTTACCTTTTGCCAATGGGTGTGTTTATGGGATGTTGCTGGAATTGGAACAGCTTCACTGAGTTGCAATAGAGTCGATTGAGTTTTCAAACAAGCTGTTATTCCATATTTTGTTTTCTTTGGTTGGTGTTTCAACCGTAGTGTGTAAATAAATTCTCTTTTGTTTAAAGCCAAGTGGTTTGACCAGCTGCATCATTACTGGAAAATCCATTCTACATCTACCTTTCAAATAAGAAAAGGTTAGGGTCTGGGCTGCCGTCTTAAAATGTTCTGAGGGGATCTGGACCTGGTCCTGTTTGGGCAAATTAAAACTATCTGACTGAATTACATGAAATTCTCATGGGGCTGGACAGACCCGATGTGGGGAGGATGTTCCCCCTTGTTGGGGAGCTTGGAACCAAGGGGTCACAGTCTTAGGATACGGAGTTGGACATTTCGGAGTGAGATGATGAAACATTTCCTCTCACACACAGTGTGTTTAAAGCTGTGGAATTCATTACCACAGAAGGCTGTGGATGTCAGTTCACTGAGTACACTCCCAAAAGAGATTGATAAATGTTTAAACTATTAAAAACATCAAGGGATGTGGAGGGAATGTAATTAAATGGTATTAAGATTGAGAGCCAGAGTTATTTATTTTGTACGGTGGAACAGGCTGGAAGGGCAGAATGGCCTACTCCTGCTCTTGGATATTTATGTTTCTATGGGAACTGATAAGAACTTATGTTAACTGAGGAACCAGATCGGGGTCTGTTAAACCACATTAATTTTCTATTCTTGGAAATCAGTTTTGAAGTTAAGGGAACAATTTGTGGATTACCAGCCTATTTAAGTTCCTGCAACCCACACCGAATGGGGACTGAAAATTTGAACACATCTTTTATCAGAATAAAAGGTCAAATGAAAGACTGTTTGCCTTTTGAGTGAGAGGCCTTTAGTTTGATGATGAGTGGGTAAGGTTGTACAATCAGTTCCTGCCTTATTGTCTGGAGTTGATAAGGTAGATTTAGTTGATAATATTCACAACGGCAAGAGGATTCATCCCCATGGAATACTCCCCTTACAATATGTGGGAAGTCAGGGCCACTTCCAGTGTCTATAGTGAGTAGGTTTGCAGGCAGTCTGATCAGCTGCAACTCCTGATCTGCAGCATGGAGCTCCTGAAGCTACGGATGGACACATTATGGAGCATCCATGAGACTGAGAAAGTCATGGATACCACGTTTACCAAACTGGTCACATCACCAGGAAGGGCTACATAGACAGAGAGGAATACGGTGACCACCAGGAAGATGAGTAAGCGTTAGCAGGCAGTGCAGGAGACCCTGTGTCCATCCCCCTCATAAACAGGTACACTGATTTGGATGGGAATGGCCTCTCAGTGGAAAGCAGCTGCAGCAGCAGCCAATGTAATGACACCATTACCGGCTCAGTTGTACAGCATGGAGGTTCGATGTGTAGGTGAGCTGTATTGGTAACAGACTGTATAATCAGGCCCAGACAGGTATTTCTGAGCTGTAAGCAGGAGACTGATGTGCTGCCTTCCTGTTGCCAAGGTCGAGGATGTCTCTGAGCAGGAACAGGATATTCTGAAGGTTGAGGGTGAGCAGCCAAAGGTTGCAGTCTATGTTGGTACTGACACCATCTGCAGAAAGAGAGATCAGGTTCTGTAAAGGGTGTTCAGGAAGGGAGGTAGGAAATTGAAAAGCAGGATCTCTGGTGTTGTAATTTGGGATTACTTGCTGTGCCATTGGCCATTGAGATGAGGAATACTACAGTTAAATTAGTCCCTAAGGAGCTGGGAATGGAGGGAGGGCTTCAGGTACATGGATCTTTGGAATGTCTCCCTGGGCTGGTGGGCCCTGTACAAGAAGGAAAGGTTACACCTAAACTGGAGGGGCACCAATATACTGACAGGGAGGGTTTCCAGTGTCACTCAGGAGAGTTTAAACTGATGTGACAGGGGGTCAGGAATGAGAGCAGTAGGTCAGTGAATGAAATGACTCCGGATGAGGCAGATATTAAGGCCAATAAGGCTCAGTGGAAGAACAGACATGGAGAGCAACTGAATATATCAGGATTGCTGGTCTGAGCTGTATTTGTTTGAATGTGAAGAGGATGGCAGGTAAAGCAAATGGGTTTAGAGTTTGGAATAACATATGAAACTATGATGCTGTAGCTACGACAGAGACTTGGTTGCAAGACGGACAACACTGGCATCTTACCATTCCAAGATTTTGATGGTTTCAAGTGAAATCGGGATGTTAACAGATGGGGGAACTGTGTTCCTGATAATGGAGAATATCAGAACCTTACTGCGGCAAGACCCTTGGAGGGCTCACCCACAAAGCCATATGGTTCGAGCTCAGGGAGGGAAAGACACAATCATGTTGGATTGATTCTACTACAGCCCTGTCAACAGCCAGGAGGTGACTGAGGAAAGGATATGTAGACAGATGATGTAAAATGCCTAAAAAAGACTGTTGTTCCGGTGCGAGATTTTAACTTCCCCATCAGGGGCTGAGTGAAGGGCTGAGGCGTGGCAGATTGGTCAGGTATGTTCAGGATGGACAATACGTGAAACAATACGTAAACAGTTTATTGAGGGAAGAGACGACACTTTGCCTGGTATTGGGGAATGAACCTGACCGGATTATTGAAGTTTCAGTGGGGAAAATCTCGAGAACAGTGACGATAATTCAGTACGTTTTAAGTCACTGATGGATAAGGATAAGAGTGCTCCTTGGGTGAAAGTGCAACATTGTGAGAAAGGTAACAACTACAACATTAGGCCGGAACTGGAGAACGGAGACTGGGGGCACTGGTTGAATGTAACTTGACATCTGGCATACAAGAATCTCTTTAATCCAGTTGATAAGAGTTCATGACCAGTATGATTCTGTGAAAATGAAGGATCAGGGCGACAGGGATGACAAAATAAATTGTGATTTTATTCAAAAGCGAAAGGTTCAGAAGACAGAAGACCAACAGAACCCGTGAAAAATACAACGTACCAGCAAAAAACTTAAACAAGATATGAGGAGAGCTAAAAGTAGCCATGAAATGTCTTTGCTGAACAATGTTAAGGAAAGCCCTAAGTAATTGTATACATTTATAAGGAGCAAAACAATAGCCAAGTAAAATGTAGGTCCACTCAAGGACAGAGGGTATTTTATGTGTGGAGCCAGAGGATGTGGGTAAGTTCCTGAATGCACATGTTGCATTCGTATTCACAAAGGAGAAGGATATGATGGATGGTGAGTCAGGGAGGGCTATCTGATAGTCAAGGCCATAGTAGGTGAGGATGGGAGGGTGGGAGAGCATTTGTTATTGTGGGAGGGAAGAGATGGACTGAGAGCCGAAGTGTCAGAGTTAGATCAGACACAGCTGAGGGACCTGTCACCCAGAGAGGGATGGAGCCAATAGACGGATACGGACCATATCGAGGTCAAATATTTCTGGTTGAGAAAGGTACCATGTGACGGTGCAGGCTTGCTGGGCCGAAAGGCCTGTTCCTGCTCTTTGTTCTTTTGTGCTTTTTCCCAGGACAGAATGTATGTGCTGGCAGTCTGTGAGGAACAAAGTACCCCATCTCTGTGTCAGATTAAAATCATTCTCTCAAAGTTGTGATCCAGAAATTCCCGTATGATCAAACCTGATTTGCTATTTGTTGAAGATACCTATTCGTAGTCCCACTGGCACGCTTCCGATATCACACTTTCGGGACTTCAATGTATATCCATGATCAGTCACATTATCTGGACACCCTCGTTCATTGGGAATATATAAAGTCAGATCATTCTGTTCCACCACCAGCAATCGAGGAGAAGCTGGGGCTCCCTTTCAGATTTAATTGTCAGGATGTGACTGTGAGAAACAGGAGAAAGGATTGTAAATTGCACACAGAAAAAATTTTTAAAATGCTGTTTGGTCTCGAAACTGTCCCAGTGAGCCTGGAACATTCAGCTTCTTGTTTTCATGTTTCTTTGATTCTCTCTTTATAACAAAATGGAATCTCAATCCATTCTCACTTGTTGAGATCAGTGTGGGGTGGCTGGTGTATCTGACCCTACACAATACACCATTGGGGCTTCTATGAACCTACTGAGATGGTGTTCGATCGAGCCGGCCTGAGAAGGCTCATTACATCATGACAAGAGCGAGATTGCCTCCTGTCCACTGAACTGAATGAGTGCAGCTACAACATTCAAGAAGCTTAACCCCATCCACGACAAAGCAACTCGCAACCTATTTTCCACAAACATTCACCCCCTCACCACCAACGATGATGGGCAGCTACCTGCACATTATCGACAAGATAACAACAAAATGTGCTCCTTCGGATCCCAAGAACTTTTTGAACAATTGCAGCTGTGACAGTCAGAAGAAAGTGAGGACGACAAATGCTAGAAATGTTGAGAATATGATGCTGGATAAGCATAGCAGGTCAGGCAGCATCACAGGTTTAGGAGAGTTGATGTTTCAGACAAAAGCCCTTCATCAGGAATCATTCTGAAACATCGATTCTCCATCGATTGGATGCTGCCTGATCTGCTGTGCTTTTCCAGTACCACACTGTCAGCTGCTACATTCACTCTGAAAATCCCTACAGCGAGGAAAGAGGCCATTCAATTGTTGAACCTGCACTGATCCTCTGCAAAGCATCCCACCCAGACACAGCTTCATGCCCTATCCCTGTATCCCTGCATTTACAATTATTAATCCACCTAACCTACACATCCCCAGACCCAAAGGTCTATTTAGCATGACTAATCCACCTAACCTGCACATCTTTGGACTGTGGGAAGAAACACATGCAGACACGGGGAGAATGTGCAAATTGAGCAGTCACTGTGGAATTGGCACTGTGAGGAATGCTGCTGACCACTGGGCCATTTTTAAATTTGTAAACAGTTGAAAACCATGATTGTAAATTCTTCCAGAAGTTATTTATAATCCCATAAGAGAGAGACCAACCGTAGTCAATGGTCTCTCCATCACTGAATCCTCCACTATCAACATCCTGCTGGTTACAATTGAGCAGATACTCAACTGGACTCACCTGGTCAGTGGCTCCAAGTGCAGTCAGAGGTGAGGAATACTGCAGCAAGTGACTCACCTCCTGACTCCCCAAAGCCTATTACTTCAATGTCACTGCCTGGTCCTGGGAAATTGGGATGGGGATATTTTGAATGGTCCGGCTTCAGTATAAAACATGGAAAAGTTAGCAAATCCCCCCCAAAAAAGGACATTTACTTTTCTTCTTAAATCAGTCCAGGGATAGTAACCTCCTGGTTGGGTGAGTTTTTATTGATCATGTCTATTTGTCTTCAGATATTGGCACTGAACGTCCTGCATAAACCAGGGCAGTGCATGTGCTGTAGGTTGATCTAAGATTCCAGTAGGAAGGGAATTCTAAAGTTTCAATCCAATATCACAGAAGGGTGATATATTTCCATGGGAGGGTGGTCAGTGGATTGGAGGGGATCTGGGAGATGCTGGTGTTCCAAACTATCTTGTGCTTCTCAATTTAAGTGGACAGGGGAGGTGCTGTCTAAGGAGGATTGGCGAATTTGTACAATGTGTCGAGTAGATGGTGCACACTGCTGCTGTGTGGGGGAGCTCCCTGACCCTCTGAACAATATCCCATTCAGACACAGTCTCATGTCCTAACCTTGTAATCCTGCATTTACAAATGTCAGTCCACCCAGATACAATAGGCTATTTAGCTTGGCCAATCCATCTAACCTGCACATCTTTGGACTGTGTGGAGACATGAATGTTGACATGAAGAGAATGTGCAAACTCCACACAGACAGTCACCCGAGGCTGGAATGATTGTGGATTTTCCAACCAAGCTTGCTTTGTCCTACATGGTGTCAAGCTTCTGGAGTGCTGTTGGAGTCAGGAATGGGGCTGAATATTGTGTAACTATCTGTAAACATTCCAACCTCTGACCTTGGGATCAAGGGTGGGTCATTGAAGGAACAGTTGAAGATGTTTACACCTGGAAAACTCTGTTGAGGAATCCCTGCAGAAATCCCTCAGGTAGAGAAGATAAACCTCCAACAACCACAGACATCTATATTTGTGTCACATCTGACTCAACCGAGCTGAGATTTCTCCACAATTTCCAGTGGTTCCAGTTTTGCTCGAGCTACTTCATATCACAGTTGGTCAAAAGTGCCCCAACCAATGTCCTGTACAGCCGCAACATGACCTCCCAACTCCTGTACTCAATACTCTGACCAATAAAAAAAACATACAAAAGGCTTTCATCACCATCATATTTACCTGTGACTCAACTTTCAAGGAGCTATAAACCTGCACACCAAGGACTCTTTGTTCAGCAACACTCAGTCTAGCACCTGACCATTAAGTATATAAGTCCTGCTAAGATTTGCTTTCCCAAAATGTAGTATCTCGCATGTGTCTGAATTAAACTCCATCTGCCACTTCTCAGCCTATTGGCCAAGATCCTGTTGTAATCTGAGGTAACCTTCTTTGCTGTCCACTATACCTCTAATTTTGATATCATCTGCAAGCTTACTAACTGTACTCTTATGCTCACATCCAAATCACTTACGTAAATGACAAAAAGTCGAGGACCCAGTACCGATTCTTGTGGCACTCCACTGTTCATAGGGCTCCAGTCTGGAAAACAACCCTCTGTCTTCTACCTTTGAGCCAGTTCTGTATCCAAATGAGTTCTCTCTGTATTCTGTGAGATCTCACCTTGCTAATCATTCTCCCATGGGGAACCTTATGGAATGCCTTACTGAAGTCCATATAGATCACATGTATTGCTCTGCTCTCATCAATCTTCTTTGTTAATTTCTTCTCAAAAATCTCAATCAAGTTTGTGAGACATAATTTAACAGACTCAAAGCCGTGTTGACTATTCCTAATCAGTCCTTACCTTTCCAAATACATGTACATCCTGTCCCTCAGGATTCCCTCCAACAACATGGCCACCACCTTGTCAGGTTCACTGGTCTATAGTTCCCTGGCTTGTCCTTACCACCCTTCTTAAACAGAGGCACCACGTTAAGCAACTTCCAGTCTTCTGGCACATCATCCGTGACTATCAATGATACAAATATCTCAGGAAGAGGCCCAGCAATCACTTCTCACTTCCCACATTTCTAGGGCACACCTGATTAGGGCCTGGGGGATTTATCTTCCTCTGGATGTTTGGATATTTCCTCTCAAACTATTGACTGACGTGTAGCCTGAAACAATTATTTTTTCAATTTGCTTTGGTTTTTTTCACTCTTCAAACTATCATGTTGGTGATTATTATTCTGTCCTGAGGAAATTGTGGCCTCTCTAAATGTATTTCTTGCTACTTGGTTGCAATGGCAGCAGGTCTTTATTGCTGAACCAATATTGTACAGGATTGATCAGATGTATTCCCATGGTTCATTCCTGTTCATTACACCTGTGTGTCCTTTTTGGTTTTCACATCAACAGAGGTTTCCGATTAGCTCAGAGTTGCTTTCACCTTCGATCGGATTGTGGCCATTTGTTGTGATGAATTGAGAGTGAAGTAAAATGGCAGCTGTTGTAATAGAGGTAGTGACTGTTTTGTGTTGTTTAATGTCTGTCGCCTGGTACTTCAGGCATGAACCTTGTTACATGATTGATAATATTCCCTGGTATTAGAGAAAGTGAGGACTGCAGATGCTAGAGATCAGAGTCAAGAGAGTGGTGCTGGAAAAGCACAGCAGGTCAGGCAGCGTCCGAGGAGCGGGAGAGGTGAAACTTTGGGCAAATTCCTGATGAAGGGTTTATGTCTGAAATGTTGATTTTCCTTGTCCTCAGATGCTGCCTGACCTGCTGTGATTTTCCAGCACCACACTTTCAGCTATTCCCTGGTATTACATTACAAAAGTGAACTTCATTACTTTGACTGCATGGGATGGATTTGTCATTTTTTTATCTAATTTTAATTGCTTTTGCACCATTCTTCCTGCTGTTGCTCCTCAATCTTCTGACTGCCAGACGTATTTTAGCAGCAAGTCAAGTCCACAGGTCACTCCGGGCTCACCTTACTGGAGAGAATGGCAAGGATCCAGAAATGGAGATACAAAGGAAATCCATCATATTACTCTTCAGTATATCTGGCAGCTTTCTAGCGTTAGGGGTGACCCAGCTTGTATTTTACATTTATCAGTGGGTTACAAAGGCATATTTTTACTCTGTCACAGATCCATCGCCAATATGCTTCAGCTCCCCAGTACCTGCACCAACACACGACATATGCCCTGACCGAGAATAAATTCAGAGAGCAGCTGAAGACTGCAGTTACATCGCCTTGTGATCTCATTGTTAAATTATTGCCATTTCTCAAAGAGCTACATGGATTTAGACAATCAAACTAAATTCATTTCGTTATTACTTTCCATTCATGTCCTTCCCCTGTGTAATATACACTGGGTGGAACACAATGCAACATACAACCAACTGACATCTGTTTATGGCATTGCCCATGCAAGTTATGTATATCTGTGAAAAATATAGCTTGGGATATGTCATTTTCAGTGAACATGAATTTGTAGAAAATACCCGCATTTCATGTCAAATGTATGGCTCCAAAACACTCATCATTTCTGCAAATATTTTGTTGTGTGGCACAAACAGAACTCAAACAAAATGCTTTCGTACAAACGTGACTGCAGGCCTGATCATTGGATTGTAATTACTTGAGAAAAATATAAAGAAAGACGGTGACGAAAAAAGTTTGGAGAACTCCTATAGATCAGTTTGAGGGTACAGAGTCAGTGAGCATGGACATAAATAAGTCCCAGTTAAGCACAGGGAATACAACTGTACAGATGACAAAAACATTGATGATCATGTGAGAGATAAAGGGTGGCTAAGTAATATTGTAGGGAAACTGTCATTTCATAATGAAATAAAGATAAAGCAATGATGACATTGAGAAATGTAAGTGAACCCCGCTCTGACAATCCCAAACCCACAGGTGATTTGGAGATGGCAGTGTTGGACTGGGGTGTACAAAGTTAAAAATCACACAACACCAGGTTATCGTCCAACTGGTTTAATTGGAAGCACTAGCTTTCAGAGCGCTGCTCCTTCATCAGGTGGTTGTGGAGTACACGATTGGAAGACACAGAATTCATAGCAAAAGTTTACAGTGTGATGTAACTGAAATTACACATTGAAAAATAACTTGATTGTTTGTTAAGTCTCTCATCTGTTAGAATGACCAGGATAGTTTCACTTCTTTCAGACGTAAATCACAAAACTCTTTTTAAATGGTACATTCTCAGGTTAACTGTAACAATTGGTGTCACGCCAGATAAGATGTTGAAGGTGTTAACCCCCGTGTTCTGTAGTCTGTGCCATAATTTTTAAACTGAATTTAGTCTAAAAAATGAGTTAGCAGTCTTACATGGATGCATGCAGTTTTTGAGCAAAGTACAATGCAACTCTGCAAGTACACATTTACCCCCAAAAATGTATATGTGTGTTTGGTGGGGGGGGGGGGGGGGAATGGTGGTGGTGAGGGTTTGTGAGTGTCCGTGAGGGAGACTGTATGTGTGTGTGTGAGACTGTAAAAGGGTACAGCTCTGTGAGAGGTGCATGTGTAAGTTTGGGAGTGTGTGTGTCTGCAGGAGTGTGTGTGAGTGTCTCTGTGCTTGTCTGTGTCTGCATAGGTGTGTATGTCTGTATGTGCATGTCGGAGTGTCTGTGTGTGTGTATAGTGCACTGCTGGTCACCTGCAGTGTGACATGAAAACACTACAGGTGACCAGCATTGCATCACACACACACACACACACACACACACACACACACACACACACACACACTCCAATACACACACTCCAATACACACACAGGCACGCACACAGACTCTCACACAAACTCACACATGCACCTCTCACAGACCTAGACCGCTTTACACCCACATAGACACATCCACTCTCTCTCACAGATACTCACAAACCCCCACCACCCCCCACACTCGCACAAACACACACAACACACAGACACACACTTACACAAATGCCCTTTCACAACAGTTCAGCCAGGAACTCAGGGTAAATGGAGTCAGAAGCTGTGTGACAGCAGAGGAGCATCAATTACAAACAGCTCACCAAGACGCAGATTAATCTCTGTCTCGACTTCAGTAACTGGAGTTAGAGAAATTTTATGGAATCATAGAATCCCTCCTGTGTGGAAACAGGCCATTTGGCCCAACAAGTCCACACCGACCCTCCAAAGAGTATCATGCCCAAACCCATTCCCCTACACTATTAATTATACTTCCCCTGACTCATGCACCTAACCTACACATCCCTGAACACTATGGGCAATTTGGAGAAACACTATTATTGGTAGTTCAGGTCTCGGATGATTATGAGAGAGATAGCAAGGAATTGAGTCAACCAAGAGAAGGAGCTCTTCATGATGGTCACGGGGCAGCTGTCCAGCTGACAGCTCTGCCCTTGAATGACTGTCTGCTTTGACTGGAAATGGCCGCTGTGCGTATTGACTGGAAATACTGTAGTTCCACTACTTTAGATGGGTCTGTTTTTATCCAATGTGTGCAGGAGGGTTTCCTGACACAGTACACAGACAAGCCAACCAGGGGAAGCCATATTGGATTTGGTACTGGTTAATGAACCTGGCCTGGTGATAGATTTAGAGGCAGGTGAGCACTTCAGTGATAGTGACCACAATTCGGTCTTGTTTACTTTAGCAATGGAAAGGGATATGTAAAAATCGCAGGGCAAGGTTATTGCTGGGAAAAGACAATTATGATGCAATTATGCAAGATTTAGAGTGCGTAAAATGGGGAAGGAAACTGCAGGGGCTGGGCACAATTGAAATGTGGAGCATATTCAAGGAAAAGCTACTGTATCCTTGATAAGTATGTACCTGATAGGCAGGTAGGAAGGGGTAGCTATGGTTTACGAAAGACGTTGAATCTATTGTCAAGAGAAAGAAGAAGATGTATGTTCAGATGAGTGAAGAATCAGTTTGGGTACGTGAGAGTTACAAGTCAGCCAGGCAAGATCGAAAGAAAGCGTTAAGAAGAGCCAGGAGGGGGCATGAGGAGTCGTTGGCAAATAGGATCAAGGAAACCCTAAAGCTTTCTATGGTTACATCAGGAATGAAAGAATGTCTAGAGAAAGATTAGGGCCAATCAAGGATGGTAATGGGAAGATGTGTGTGGAGTCCAAGGAGATGGGGAGGTTCTAAATGAATATTTTTTGTCAGTATTTACACTGGAAAAAGACAGTATTGTCGAGGAGAATACCGAGATACAGGCTGCAAGACTAGACATGATTTAGCTTCACAAGGAGGAGGTGTTAGCAATTCTGGAAAGCGTCAAAGTAGGTATCTTCCCTGGGCTGATGGGATTTATCCTAGGATTCTCTGGGAAGCCACGGAGGAGATTGCAGAGACTTTGACTTCACTCTTAATGTTATCATCGCCAACAGGAATAGTTACAGAAGAATGGAAGATAGTAAATGTTGTCCCCTTGTTCAAGAAGCGGTGTAGAGACAACCTTGATAATTATAAACCTGAAAACCTTACTTCGGTTGTGGGAAATGTGTTGGAAAAGGTTACAAGAGATCGGATTTATAATCATCCAGAGAGGAATAAGTTGATTAGGGATAGTCAACACGATTTTGTGAAGGGTAGTTTGTGCCTCACAAACCTTGTTGAGTTCATTGAGATGGTGATCGAACAGGGTCATGTGGTGTATATGGATTTCAGTAAGGCATTTGATAAAGTTCCCTACGCGTTTTGAGAAGATTTGTAGCTCAGGTTGAGGTTCTGGTTGTTGGCTTGCTCGTTGGATGAGAAGATTCATTTTCAGATGTTTCGTCACCATGCTAGGTAACAGCTTCAGTGAGCCTCCAGACGAAGCATTGCAGATGACTCCTGCTTTCTATTTATACGTTTGGCTTTCTTTGGGTTGGTGATGTCATTTCCTGGGGTAATGTAATTTCCTATTCTTTTTCTCAGGGGGTCCAAGTAAATGTGTTTTTTTGTTAGTGTTCTGGTTGGAATGCCATGCTTCTAGGAATTCTCGTGCATGTCTCTGTTTGGCTTGTCCAAAGATGGATGTGTTGTCCCAGTTGAAGTGGTGTCCTTCCTCATCTGTATGCAATGATATTAGTGAGCGAGGGTCATGTCGCTTTGTAGCTAGTTGATGTTCATTATCCTGATGGCTAGTTGACTGCCTGTTTGTCCACTGTAGTGTTTGTTACAGTCCTTGCACGGTATTTCGTAAATGACATTAGTTTTGCATGTTGTTTTTCACAGGGTCTTTCATGTTCATTAGTTGCTGTTTTAGTATGTTGGTGGGTTTGTGGGCTACCATGATGCCAAGGGGTCTGAGCAGTCTGGCAGTCTTTTCCGAGATGTCATTGATGTAGGGGAGAATGGCGATGGTTTCTGGACGTGTTTTGTCTGTTTGTTTGGGTTTGTTGCTGAGAAATCTGCGGACTGTTTTCATTTGAATACACTGTATAGATGATTTTCCTCTGCTCTGCGTAGTTCCTCTGTGCTGCAGTGTGTGGTGGCTCGTTGGAATTATGTTCGAATGTAGCTTCATTTGTGGATGTTGGGTGATTGCTTCTGTAGTTCAATATTTGGTCTGTATGTGTTGTTTTCCTGTAGACGCTGGTTTGAAGTTCCCCATTGGCTGTTTGCTCTCCTGAGACATCGGGGATTGGGGTTTTGTTGTTGTTTTCCTTCTCTTTTGTGAATTTATACAATTAATGCTATTATTAATGTTCTTGAAGGTTTCCTCGCATAAAATTACTTTTTTCTTCAATATGCAATCCTTCAATCCTATGCAATAACACCTTTATTAAAAAAGGCCCTGAACCACTTTTGAATTATTTCCTTCATGTTTTTTGACAATAAAATCCAACATGGACCAGATCAATGCTCTTATCTATTGTGGGACAAAACCGATTTGATTCAAAGGGGTTAACTCCAACTGTTTGTTCATTGACTGGAATTCATGTCTGACTCACTGAAATTAACTGTGTCCCTGGGGGAGCTGGGAGCTGTTCCATCAGTTGCTTATTAAGGGATTCCCTTCAATTGTTTATCACAGAATGACAGCAGGAGCAATATCTCTGCAGCAATCAGAGATCAGCACAACTGCAGATATGGAGCGATGGTATTGGTATCGGAGAACATTAGAGTGGAATATCACAGCAATTAGTGACAATCAGAGGGAAGAGGATTGGAATAATACAGTGATGGGAAGAGGTATCTCTAAAATCTGCGGAACGAGGACATGCCACAACCAAAAGGACTAGCCACTCTACCATACGTCAGGAGTGTCTCAGAACTGACAGCCAGACTACTGCGACCCTTAGGACTCATAACAGCACACAAGCCAACATCCACGCTCAGACAGCAACTCACTAGAACAAAGGACCCAATACCCAGCATGAGCCAAACTAACGTAGTTTACAAAATACCATGCAAGGACTGCACAAAACACTATATAGGACAAACAGGAAGACAGCTAACAATCCGCATCCACGAACATCAGCTAGCCACAAAACGACACGACCAGCTATCTCTAGTAGCCATACACTCAGACAACCAGCAACATGAATTTGACTGGGAAAACACCACTATCATAGGACAAGCCAGACAGAGAACAGCCAGAGAATTCCTAGAAGCATGGCATTTATCCCCAAACTCCATCAATAGACACATTGACCTGGACACCATATACAAACCACTACAGCTGAAACTGACACCCGGAAACGGCAAGAACATCCACCAACAGACACATCGACCTGGACCCCAGATACAAATCACTGCAGCTGAAACTGACACCCGGAAGCGGCAAGAACAAACCAATATAAATACCGGAAGAAACATCAAAGCAGCGCTTCACACGAGGCTCCCACCGCACTGATGATGTTCCCTAGCCAGGGAACGAAACGTTTGCAGCAAAAACTTCCAGCTCGGCGAGCAGAACCACAACAGAGGTATCTCTGGCTGGATATATGAACTTTACAGGGATGCAGGTTGGCTTACGTTAGTCAATCGAATCAAGGCCGCACTTCAGATTTTTGCTTATGTTTACTATCCCTTACTTGGCATTGTTGGTGTCCCTGGTAAGTCTGTGGCTTACGATGTATTCTGTAAACTATGTTGAACAAATTGATAGATCTTCCCATTTGTGGTGCCATCCTTGTTGATGTGCCTGTTCTTTGCAATTCTCTGTACCTAAGTGTTCACTGTGTAAACGCAGTTTCTTGTCATTGCTTCATTGCTTTCGAGAAATCCAAGTATTAGATATTTTAAACATGATTCATTGCTGTCTGCTTGCTGTCTTTATCCTCACCTTTACCTGGTTCACCTCACTTTTATTTCCAACTCCACCTACCACCTTCCTCCATTGCTGCTCTTTCATTTAATATATTTGTACCTTCCCTCTCACTCACTGCTTATCTCCAATCTGTTCTTTGTTTTTGTTTACCCTGGGGCAGACTATCAATGTTGTGACTGCAGTATGATCACTCTTTATTCCTCTGACAGTGGGAATGATCTGTTTCTCTCAGTGCTCACCCCGTCACCCGTAAACACATATCATTGAACAGTCAAACATCTCTCTCTGATGCAGAACATTTTGCACTGAGAAAATTGTCTTCGTTTTATTCCTCACTCCCACTCTCACCCTCTCCCTCTCCATGGTGAGACCTTTGACCATGACATGATGTTAAACGATTATTCCTTCATATTCTTTGCCTCTGTGTCCAAAAGTTTAAAACAGGTTCTTCTTCCAACCCTTCACTCGCCTCCAAAGATGTGCAGGTCAGGTGAATTGGCCATGCTCAATTGCCGATAGTGTTACGTGCATTAGCCAGGGGTATACGTAGGGGAATGGGTCTGGGTGGGTTACTCTTTGGAGGGTCAGTGTGGACTTGTTGGGCCTCAGGGTTTGTTTATATACTGTAGGGCATCTTGTCTGATCTTATCTGGTCCATCTCAGACTTCTCTCCTGCTTTACTCAACATGTCTGTTTCCGTTGCTTTAGGTAGGTTGGCAACCCATATCAAACACAAACTCATCACTGTCCTTTCCAGGCTAATACCAGTTCTGATGGCGGATCACTGTATTTGACACATTACCTTCACTTTCTCTCTACAGATGATGCCAAACCTGCCTAGTTTCTCCAGCAATTCCTATTTTTCTCAACAGAAAGTTATTGCTTTCCCGGTCACACTCTTGTCGAGATGTTTGTGTTGGTCATACATCTCCTGGTCTGATTCTACAGACTTGCTGACTATTTCCCCCAGGACTCGAATTTCATATTAGTGTCTGACCCGGGTTTTCACAGCTCTTTGCAATCTTCAGCTCACAATCTATTTCTGGGCCAGCTCTCAGATTGATCTTATCTGTCTGCCCTCCTGCCTCTCAGTGCAATCCTTGTTACAAATGTCCTGCCAAGTCTTATTTTTATCCATCCGTGGGACATGAACATTGCTGACAGGACGGCATTTATTGACATCCTGAGTTCCCCTTGGAAAGATGGTGCTGAGCTGCCTTATCGAACCACTGCAGCTCACATGCAGTAGATAAATGCACTTAGGTAGGGAATTCCCGGAATGTGACCAAGAGACAGGGAATTTTGATGAAATATTTCCAAGTCAGGATGGTGAGTGAATCCGAGGCAACATTCAAAGAGTGGGGTTCTCAAATATCTGCTGCCCTTGTGTTTTTAGATGGGAAGTGGTCATGGGTTGAGAAGGTGCTGTCTCAGGATCTTGGCAAATTTCTGCAATGCATCTTGTAAATGGAACACACTGCAGCTACTGAATGTTGATAGTGGAGGGAGTGGATACCTGTGGATGTGGAGCAATCAAGTGGGCCCCTTTCTCCTGGATGGTGTCAAGCTTCTTGAGGGTTGTTGGAGCTGCACCCATCCAGGCAAGTGGGGAGTAGTCTATCACACTCCAGATTAGTTCCTTGTAGATGTTGGACAGGCTTTGGGGAGTCAGGAAGGGAATTACTCACTGCAGTATTCCAAGCATCTGCCCTGCTCTTGTAGCCACTGTGTTTATGTGGTGAGCCCACAATGTTGATTCAGCTGCTGGAACATCATTGAATGTCAAGCAGCAGGAGTTCTGATCACTGTTTCCAAAATGTTCTGTTACTGAAAGGTCAGTCACCTGACCAGGCTCATTGACAAGACTAGGTACGGTAACGAACCTCCTCTTGTTGGACTATCCACACACTGTTTCAACAAACCCTCTTGCATGCACTAAACAAATTCTGCCCCATCTGAGCTTCTTGCTTTTAGGACGTACCAGTGAATATTGGGGAAGTTAAAATCACTCACTCTGACAACTCTGTTTTTATTGCATCTTTCCATAATCTGCCTACGTACTTGTTCGTCAATATCTCAGTGGCAGTTCAAGGAGTTACAGTATAACCCCATCAGAGTGATATCTGAGCTTTACCCATTCTGCCTCAGTGGATGAGCCTCCACTCTGTCCTCTCTGAGTGCAGAGTAACAACATTCTCCCTGATCAGTAATGTCATTCCTCTGTGTCTTCTACCTCCTTCTCCATCTCGTCTAAAACAACAAAACCCTAGAATGCTGAGCAGACATTCCTGCCCCTCCCTTGTCCAACTCCAGTATAGGCCCCTATATCATAGTCCCACATACTGATCCAGGCTCGAAGCTCATCTGCCTTCCCCATAATGTTCCTTGTGTTGAAATAAACACACTTCAGCACATCAGTACCATCGTGTTCATTTACCTGTCTCTGCCTGCCCTTCCTTTCCGAATTCCTGGTCCTAGCATCTCCCTTCACTTTAACCCTTCCATTTCCTGACCTGCTGTTCTGGTCCCTAGCCCCCTGCCACTCTAGTTAAACCCTCCTGAGTAGCACTAGCGAAACACTCTGTGAGGATATTGGTTCCCCTCCAGTTTAGGTACAACCTATCCTTATTGTACAGGTCAGCCCTGCCACAGAAGAGGTCCCAATGATCAAAGAACCTGAAACTCTGCCCCCTGCACCAGCTCCTTAGCCACACATTCCTCTGTCCTATCTTGTATTCCTGGCCTCACTAGCATGTAACACTGGGACTAACTCATGGATTACTACCCTCAAGGTCCTGCTTTTCAGCCTCTTCCCTAACTCCTTGTACTCCTTCCTCAGGACGCCATCCCTCTTCCTACCTGTGTGCACAATGACTCTGGCTGCTGACCCTCCCCTTTAAGTGTGTCATACAGCCGCACAGAGACCCTGTCACCAGGGAGGGAACACATCATCCAGGAGTCTCCAACACAGCCAGAGAAATGCCTGCCTGTGCCCCGAACTAGCAAGTCCCCTCCAACTATCAGTTGCTTGGACTCTGCCCGCCCCTGGTTTACAGCAGAGCCAGTTGTAGTGCCCCAGGCCTGGCTGCTGCTGTTATCCTCCCCTCGAAAGGCTATCCCTCCCAACAATATCCAAAACAGTAAACCTGTTAGAGAGGGGAATAGTCACAGGAGACTGGTGCCCCACCTGCCTTCCTCTCCTGGAGGGTGAGGTATGACTCCAACCAGGAGAAAGGGAGGACTGCAGATGCTGGAGATCAGCTTCTAGAGTGTGGTGCTGGAAAAGCACCTGAGAAGCAGGAGAATCTATGTTTCAGGAATAACTCTGATTCCAGGCTTAGGTCTGAAACATTGAATCTCCTGCCCCTCGGACGCTGCCTGACCGACTCTGCTTTTCATGCATCGCACTCTCGACCATGACTGCAACCAGTGGAGAATGTGCCCCATGATACACATTGGCTCCAATTTAGCCAAGGTCCCTTTGATGCTATGCTCATTCAAATGCGGAGTTGACGTTATGAGCGGTTCCTCTATCCCCACCTCTGGAATTCTTGGTCCATGTTTTAACCAAGGTTCGGATGAGTTCCTGACCTAATGTCCCTGGAGGAACCCAAACTGGGCGTCACTGAGCAGCTTATTGCTGAGCAGGTGCTGCTTGATAGAAGCTTCCATGACTTTGATGATGCAGAGGAGAATGATGGGGCACTATTTGGCTGCATTGGATTTATCCTGCCTTTTGTATACCTTGGCAATTTTCGATCGCAGTGTGTTAACTCCACTGGAACAGACTGACTCGGGGAGGAGCATGTTCTGGAACATAAGTCTTCAGACGGATTGAAGTTACTCAATTAATTTCGGATAACTGGTCAGCATGGGTGAGATGGACCGGAGTGTCTATTTCCATGCTGTATGTCTGTGTGACTCTCTGACTGTGAACATTGTCAGGAACCACAGCCTTTACACTATCCAGTGCCTCCCACAGTTCCTTGATATGACGTGGAGTGTATCAAATTGGCTGAAGACTGGTACCTGTGATGTTAGTGACCACTGGAGGAGGCTGAGATGTATTACCCGCTGCCAATCTGGCTGAAGGTTGCTGCAAATACTTCAGTCTTATCTTTTTCCCTGATGTGTTGGGCTCTTCAATCATTGAGGATAAGGATATTTGTGCAGCCTCTTTCTCTTCCTCCAATGAGTTTGTAAAAACGTGTCCCTGACATTTCACAACAGGACACAACAGGACTGCTTAATAAAGCTTAGATCTGGTCCATTTGTTGTGACATCCCTTTACTCTGTACATCACTTGCTGCTTGTGTTGTTTGTTAAGCAAGTAGCTGTTCCTGCCATGCTCTCCTGCACTGTCCATTGTGTCAGGGAAGTCTCCTGGCTTAATGGGAATGGTTAACTGGGAATCTGCTGGATCCTGAGGTTGTAGATTGTACTGCAGTACAGTTCTGCTTCGGTACCTCATGGATGTCTCGTTTTGAGTTGCTGGTCTTTTCAAATTCTGTCACATTTAGCACCATTCTTCATACACAACTTGCCTTTTATTGGTTTACAATCGGTCATTGGGATTCCATGGCTCTGCTCAGCAGGATCTCTTTGTTACATCATCTTTCCTGCTGAGTTCTCCCTATCCCAGTGACTCACCCTCTCCACTGGCACTTCCCTTTCTCAGGGTCAATGGCCTCATTCCACTAACACTGCTGATTTTCTGCTTGTTCCCATTTTCTATATGGAAGTGTTTTTTTGTCCCTCATCATCCGCCATCTCATTACTGATTTATCGGGTCTCCAATTTTACACTCACTCTTCCTGCTGATGTTTCTCTTAATCTTTCACTCTGCGAACTTGTTCTGCTGATTTATCTCCTGATTCTCATTTTGCACTTCTGATCTCGAATGATGATCCTCCAAATCTCCCACTGACTCCTCACACTGTTTCTCTTTCCTTCCCTTTCTGTCTCTCCGTCTCTGCTGATGTTCCTGTGAAGCTCCCATTTCACTGTCGATCCCATGTGCTGATGTGACTTGTTGTCTCTCGCTCTACACGTAATCCCTTTGCTGACGTTCTTTTTGGCCTCTCACTGTGCACTCCCTTTCTCTACTGACATTCATTTGGTCTCACTGTGCATTCACTTTCCACACTGACGTTTCACTTGACTCACATCACACTTAATCTTTCTGCTGATGTTACTCTTGGTCACTCATTCTCTGTGCTGTCTCTCCACTGATGTTCATCTTGATGTCTCACTCTGTGTTCGCTCTCACTCTCTCTGTTGATAATCCTGTTCGTCTCTCACTTGACAGTCAGTGCCTTTGGATAAAGCTCCTAACATATATGTTTGTGTCTGTCCCTTTCACTGCTTGGTTTGGAGCTGTTCAGAATCACACGATTCTCTCCCCCTGCTCTGAAATAATGTGTGGAATATGCACCTGCTCAGTATCTTTCATGTACAACTAACCCACTTGTTCTTCTCCCATTCTTGCCCTTATTCTGGTGCCCCCATGGATCTCCTTTCCAGTCTCGATGTGCTGCCTCTCTCGATGCTCAGCACACATTCCAGAGTTTCCTTGCATTAAATAATGATTCTGAAATTCCGGTGTTGGACTGGACTGTGCAAAATTAAAAATTGCAATCACCAGATAATCGTCCTTGCAGGTTTAATTTGAAGCATCAGCTTTTAGAGTGCCTCTCCTTCATCAGGTGGGTATGGTGGACACGATTGTAAGACACAGAATTTATAGCAAAAGTTGACAGTGTGATGTAACTGAAATTATACATTGAAAAATACCTTGATTGTTTGTGAAGTCTCTCATCTGTTAGAATGACCACGATAGTTTCACTTCCTTCATATGTAAATCACAAAACATTTTTTTAAAGTTACATTCTCAGATTAACTGTCACAATTGGGGGGTTGTGAGTGAGAGAGAGAGTGTACATGTGTGTGTCTGTGAGTGTAGAGTGTCTAAGTCTGTGAGAGGGTGCATGTGTGTGTGGGAGTGTGTGTATCTGTATGTGTGTGTGTTTGCCTGGGTTGGGGAGTTGTGAATATCTGAGAGAGAGAGGGAGAGTGAGTGTGTGTGTATGTGTGTGTGTGTGAGTGTGTAAAGCAGTCGCACTCTGAGAGAGGATGCATGTGTGTGGGAGTGTGGGTGTCTGCAGGAGTGTGTGAAAGTGCCTGTGTGCGTGTCTGTGTATACGTGTTTCTGTGTGTATGAGTGTGTATGGGAGTGCCTGTGTGTGTGTGTGCGTGTGTGTGTGCAGGAGTGCCTGTGTGTGTGTAGGAGTGTCTGTGTGTGTGTATAGTGCAATGGTGGTCACCTGTAGTGTGACATGAAGCCAAGGTCCCGGTTGTGGCCCTACCCATGGGTACGGAACATAGCTCTCAGCCTCTGCTCGGCCACTTTTCGCTGCTGCCTGTCCTGAACTCCGCCTTGGAGGATGGTCACCCGAAGGTCCGAAGTTCAGGACATATGCACCTGTTCAAAATAAATAATGTACAACTAACCCACTTGTTCTTCTCTCATTCTTGCCCTTATTCTGCTGCCCCCATGGATCTCCTTACCAGTCTCGATGTGCTGCCTCTCTCGATGCACAGCACACATTCCAGATTTCCCTTTCAGTAAATGCCAGCTTTGTTCCTGCATCCCTGCTGCTCTGTCTGAGCACATCTGTCTTGCTTTGCTGCCTGGTACTGCATCATTTGGATGACTCTGCTGATCTCAGGAAAGCAGCGATTGAATGGAGACTGACACCTGTGCAAGTTCATGCATTGCATTTCATAATTCTTATTTATTTTATTGAATTCTGGATCAGTGGTGCTGGAAGAACACCGCCGTTCAGGCAGCATCCAACGAGCAGCGAAATCGACGTTTCGGGCAAAAGCCCTTCATCAGGAAAAGGGCTTTTGCCCGAAACGTCGATTTCGCTGCTCGTTGGATGCTGCCTGAACTGCTGTGCTCTTCCAGCACCACTGATCCAGAATCTGGTTTCCAGCATCTGCAGTCATTGTTTTTACCTAGTTT
The DNA here is from genome assembly GCF_020745735.1 of Hemiscyllium ocellatum. Classification (NCBI taxonomy): domain Eukaryota; kingdom Metazoa; phylum Chordata; class Chondrichthyes; order Orectolobiformes; family Hemiscylliidae; genus Hemiscyllium; species Hemiscyllium ocellatum. The sequence continues at coordinate 14,405,269 of NC_083438.1, forward strand.
ATTTTATTGAAGTCCAGTGTCAAAACAATGACAAGCCTTGTCCCTATATTAACAATGTGATACACTGTAACTGATACGATCATTTTTATACAATAGAATATTTGCAAATCTCTGTACAGGTCCCAATAACACGGTGGCTTTCCTCACATTCTAATGTCTCTGTTTATTTCTCTTGCACAGTTAACATGATAGCTGTTGTGATCCTGACCCGGGAAAGACGTGGTCTCTCCAAATGTGTTTCTCGGCACTTGGTGACCATGGCAGTGGCAGACCTTCTGGTTATTATCCTGAACGTGATACTGCAGCACATTCCAAGGACTTTTCACGAAGAATTTTACCACCTGCGGTACTCCATTCGTGTGTGTAATATTCATGCCGTCCTGAGTTATGCAGCCACTGATTGTTCTGTCTGGTTCACTGTGGCTTTTACTTTTGATCGATTTGTGGCAATTTGACTGCAGCTGTGGTGCTGGGATCAGTGACTGCCCTCAGTTGTATAAAGAACATTCACTGGTATTTTATGTTAACACATCGATATACTGTCTTGAGCGTTACTTTATTCTGTCTTATATCGGACACCAATGAGAGATCGCATTTCTGGATAATGATTCAGTTCCTTCACCATCTTGTGACCCCTGGGGTCCCATTCATTCTGATCCTGCTGCTAAATATTTTCACTGTCAGACACATTATCAGGAGCAGCAGAGCACGGAGACGACTCCGGGTTGAGGGCAGTGGGGAATGTCTCAAAGATCCAGAGTTGGCCAATCGAAGGAAATCTATCACTTTAATGTTTGCACTCTCTGCAAATTTCATCCTTTTGTGGTCAACATATATGGTGTATTCCATATGGCGGAGAATGCTGTATTTTGGAAATGTGATGATTTATCTACACAATTTTGTTGACATATTGGGTTCGATGTTGCAGCTCCTGAGCTGCTGCACAAACACTTTTATTTATGCTGTCACCCAGACCAAGTTCAGGGAGCAGTTGAAACAAATGTTTATTTGTCCCTTTTCTTCACTTCTTCAGATCAGTAAATAATAATATCTTCAGCCATAAAGGAATCTGGCAACACTGTATTTACTTTCACATCTCCAGCACGTCAATGGTCCTGTAGCTCTGTCCTAAACCATGTCGTGTGTTCTGCTGCCCTCATTATAATTCACTGTGGGAAAGGAGTGGAACCAGCACAGGTGGCCTTGTAAGTATGGTCAATAACATTCAATGCAGAGAGATGGAAAATGGTTCCTTCCATTCCAAAAAAAGGAGGGTACAGTATTCGCACAGATACCAGTTGGAAGATTTGTTGGTTTATCCATATGTACCATGTCTTGCCCCTTTTATATGTGGGATATAGTTAAAGTAGTGTTACTTCTGCAATCATCATTACTTATGCAAGGTAAATTAACTCACACCAGTGTATAATTGTTTCAGCCAAGAGTTGAGTCAACAAGAATTAAACCTATGTAAAGGAAAGATATAATTGTTTTTGTATTCGCTAAAATTTGCCTACAAGAATGAAACGTGCCTGCAAACAATGGCAGATGTTACAGACAAATAGATAAGGTGCTGTGAGAATGTAGGTGAGTCAGATATGCCTGTACAAACAGCAGTTAGAAGCATCTGTTTCCCACTTCTGCAAAAAACAAAAAACAAACCCCAATTAAAAGGTCATAGCGTTCAATATGGTTGAGGAATAGGAGGAAGTGTCACAAGTGGGGGAAATAGATGGCAGTGAAGGAGGATATACCTAACAATGGACCACAGCAGGATGTGGTGAAATGGCCAAGTAAAACTTGTACTTTGTTATGCACAAGGCCGGATAAGGCAGGAGATAAACAATAGTAATGGGCACTGGGTTTGGACGAGTGAATTCTATATAAGATATGGACTTGCTAAACTCTGCGTGTCTATTTTAGACACCACGCTTGCAAGTGTATAATAAACATACTGGTTGCTTCAGATCTTGTCTCAGACTGAAATTATTGAAGTGAGTGAGCTTCGTTTCTCACATGTACAAAGAAGAAAGCACCATCATTACTCATCAAGTTAATACGGGAACGCATTCTCAAATCTTTTATTCTCACTGAGCAGCTACCGACAAGTTTCTTTCTTTTCAGAATCTACCTTGACTCTGGTGGTGCGACTTGATCCTCAAAAACTGAATTTCTCTTTTCCATGCATTTCATTTTTTTACTCCAGAATCTTTAAAACTTGCTCAGTGACATCGAGCTCTCGGAATTCGAGTTTGAAGCAACTGGGACAGAGATTGTTGCCTTGCTCTGTCAGTGTTTCTACAGCATCAGTGCTCACCAGGTCCTTTCAACACACCTCAGCCTGACTTTCTCCAGCTTTTCCTTCTGTTTCCCACTTTGTATTTCCTATTCCCAATGCCCCCACTTGGCTTTTCAGGATTAACACGGTCATTCCCGTGAATGTGGGGTGGGAGACACTGGTGGCAATTTTTGACTTTGTTGGCACTCTGGGCACTGCCCACCAGTGCAATTATGTCGGTCTCCAGCCCTGGACACAAGACATAGCTTCTTCCCAGGATATCTTGGGAACCATTGGATGACCCTGGTTGATTTCAGCCTGTATATGGTAATGGCTTTTGTCTGGGACAATCAATCTTGCTCCACAATATGTCACCCTCTGCAGGGATCTGGTCTGGTGGGAGCACAAAGGCTTAAACCCGGGCTGTTGGCCCTTCCATTGTCCCCATTCCCACAAGCTGTTTTAGCCTTGCTAGGACAGAGTCTTTCTGTGTCCACAGTCTCTGTGTAACCCACCGTTATTCCTCATGGAAAGACGTCCAACACATATTCTGGAGATGGCTGAGGATGTAGTCTCAGGGAGGGAGAGAGGATGGAAGGAAGGAACATGTGCAAAAGCAGAAAGGAGAGATCAAAGAGAAAAATAGACAGAAGGAGAGGTTGCCAGTCAGAGAGAGAGAGGAGAGAGAGCGAGACAAGTAGAATGTGAGTGAGATAGAGTAAGAGAGGGAAGAGAAAATATCAGACAGATACAAGGACAAGTCAAGGGATGGCATGGAGAGATTAAGGAGGTGAGATTCATCTGTACAGATGGCCCCAGGTCTCTCGGGTCTCTCACACCCACTCTCTCCAATTAGGGACAGACCCTGCTCCAGTGCCTTGCTTTAGGAGAGATTAGATTAGACTTACAGTGTGGAAACAGGCCCTTCGGCCCAACAAGTCCACACCGACCCGCTGAAGCGCAACCCACCCATACCCCTTACCTAACACTACGGGCAATTTAGCTTGGCCAATTCACCTGACACGCACATCTTTGGACTGTGGGAGGAAACCGGAGCAGTCGGAGGAAACCCACGCAGACACGGGGAGAACGTGCAAACTCCACACAGTCAGTCGCCTGAGTCGGGAATTGAACCCGGGTCTACAGGCGCTGTGAGGCAGCAGTGCTAACCACTGTGCCACCGTGCCGCCCTCTGGGAGGGAGTGAGGTGAAAGGATCAAAACCAGGATTGAGATTCAAAGTCTCACACAGAGACGGACAGAAACACACAGATAGCTCCCCCCGCCCCCTCCGACCCTGCACCCACCCTCAGTTAGTGTCAGCTAACTGAACCTCAACTCCTTCATCTTTCTCTTTAGTTTTTTGCTTCTGGCTGTAACTTATAACACTTACATCTGTTACTTACACAGTCTTGAAAATCTCCAAGTTATTTTCATTTAACTCCTTAATTCCCTGGATTTTCCTTTGGCTTCTCCACCACAAGGGACGTTATTTCCCCAGTGCTGATTTGACTCTCCAACCTGATCTTAGACAGAGGAACGCTACATTTCTGTCCATCTATTCCACAAATTATCACTCTCGGGTAACCTGTCTGAAAGGGTGCAAATACTGTCATCTCTTACTGTTAGAGACTGCTTACCTCCCGCATCGCTCAAAGTTGTAACGTCTTTCCCTTCTCCCCCTGTTTCTCCTGAGTAAACTTGACCCACAGAGGTGAAGTCTTTATAGAGATCGGGCACGAACTCAATACCCAGCCCCTGCCTGGGTTGTGCACTCTCCTGCAGCCCCTTGACCTTTCCTGAGGTTTCTTTTATTACTTTCTTTCATCCCACAGGTTTATCACATCTTTTCCCACAACCACCAGCACTGGGACCTTATGTGTCCCACCATCTGACAGTGAAAACACTTTTCCCAGGGCCCTTCTTAAACTATCAACACTGTAACTGCATGTGTCCCACTCTATTAGAGTCAAACACCTGAAGCCATTCAACCCCTTTCCATCCCCTTTGGCTTCATTTTTCGCCTGAGGGAAACTATTCCCAGTGTGATTTACTCGACTTTTTTCAGTGAAGGATCTCCCATTCTTGCAATTTTTATTCTTCATGGAATAAATTCCTTTTTGAAGCCAAATTCTGCCAAATGCCCCAATACATATTCATCTGCCATCTCTGCTGGCCTTCACATTTCGTGAACTTTCTGTCCATCCACATGAATTCTGATCATCTCTCCAAGTGACTTTACAAACCGCTCCAGCAGAATAATCTCTCAGAGCCTGATATATCTGATCTGCTTTTCGGGCACACACCCATCCATTATAATTACTGAGATTAATTGTTTTGAACTGAACGTAAGTCTGACCCGGTTCCTTCGTTATGTTTCTGAACCGCCGTTGAAATGCTTCTGGTCCCAATTCAGAAGCTCTCAGAATAGTCTGTGTGACATCCGTATAATCTCTTGGCCCCCCCCATCTGACAGCGCTGCACACACTTCACTAGCTCTGCCCCCCCAGCTTAGTCTGAACCAACATTACCCACAAGCTCTCTGGCCACTCCATCTTCCCAGACAATTTTTCAAACAAGGCTTCATCATCTTTCTCATCAAAATATGGCAATTTTAAGAGATTTGTTTACATCTCTCCCTTCTCTCTTTATTTCCATCTTGTTAACTTGACATTACTCACTAATTTGCAACTTCTGACTTTCAAATCCTTTCTATCTCCTCTCGCTCTCTCGCTCAGCTAAGAACATTCTCTCCTTTTCTTTATCTTTTATCTCCAGTTCCCTCATGTGCAGCGTAGGTTTCTCTAACTCTCCCACACCTGTCTGTGTCTCTGATACACCTAAGGGCTTGACCAATCGCTACATTTTCAGCTTTCCTTTGGTCCCTGGTTGAACCCAATTCTACCCTATTGGCTCATTTGAAAAGTATATCCTTCCACTGTATTTCTAAACATCCTTGGAGAGTTTGGGAAGCATCTTCAAACCCCAGAACATCTTTAGCAATCTAAAGAGCAATTTCCCTAACTTATAATATAACCAAACACAGCTAACTGAATTTAAACAAATTTCCTCACCCAAGTTATATTTAATGATGCAGGACAGTATTCGGGAAGTGTTTAAATCTGCTGGGATATTTCACACCTCAAATCTGTTCAATCCTGTCCAAGTCTCAACCTACACCTGTCTAAACTTCTCCATATCTGTCCAAATCTCAGACTGGGTCTCTTTAATCCTCTTCAATTCTGTCCAAATCTCAGACTGAATCTGTTTAAACCTCTTTAATTCTGTCGAAATCTCAGATGATGAGCCCGTAAACCATTTGAACATGGAGGCGAACCCCTCTGTTAATTAAAATCAACTCCCAGAAAAACTAACCAGCTGCAGGGTAGAGCCGGGATACCAGGAATCAATTCCCCAGTTCTGGAATGACACCCGTCACCCTATCAGAGGTTTTCACCCCAGCAGGCTGGCCATAAGTGAGTGTTGCTGTGATTATGCTCTCTGTGGGGTTAGGTAATTGCTTCCTGTAGTTTTATTACCAGGATCAGTGGAGGATGGACGGGAATAATAGATAATGTTACGTTTAGTTTAGCAATGGAAAGGGGTCGGTACTTGCCACAGATCAAGTATTATCGATAGGCCAAGGGCAATTATAATGCGATTAGGCAAGCATTAGGATGTAGAGAATGGGGTAGCAAAATGCAGGGGATGCAGACAATCGAAATGTGGAGCTGGCTTAAGGAACAGATATCGCGTGTCCTTGATAGGTATGTCTCGGTCAGGCAGGGACAAAGTGATAAGGTAAGGGAACTATGGTTTACGACAGAAATTGCATCTCTTCTCAAGAAGAAGAAAGAGACTTATGTGTTAATGAGGCAAGATGGTACAGATGAGGCGACGGAGAGTTACAGATCAGCTAGGAAGGGTTTAAAGAGAGTGTGAAGAAGAGCAAATAGAGGACACGAACTGTCTTTAGTGAATAGAATAAAGGAGAAACCGAAAGCTTTCTATAGGTATGTGTGGAATAAAAGAATGATTAGGGGAGGAATAGGGCCAGTCAAAGACGGAAGTGGAAAGTTGAGTGTGGATCCTGTAGAGATCAGAGAGGTGCTTACTCAGGGAAAAGAAAATATTGTACAGGAGAAAAATGAGATACGACATGTGAGACTAGAAAGGATTGAGATTAGTTACGCGCAGATGTTATCAATTCTAGAAAGAGTGACAGTTGAGAAGTCCCCTGGGCCAGATGGGATTGATCCAAGAATTTTCTGGGAAGCTAGGGAGGAGATAGCAGAGGCTTTGGCTTTGATATTTAAGCCGTCATTGTCTACAGGTTTAGTACCTGAGGACTGGAGGATTACAAATGCTGTGCCCTTGTTCAAGAAGGGCAGCAGAGATGACCCAGGTAATTACAGATCAGTGAGCCTTACTTCAGTTATAGGAAATGTTTTGGAAAGGATTATAAGAGATAAGATTTATAATCATCTAGCAAGCAACAATTTGATTTCAGATAGTCAACATGGTTTCATCAAGGGCAGGTCATGTCTTACAAACCTCATTGAGTTTTTGAGAAGGTGACCAAGCAAGTACATGAGGGTAGGGCAATTGACTTTGTATACTTGGAGTTCAGTAAAGTCTTTGACAAGGTTCCACATGGTAGGCTGATGGAGAAAGTGCAGAGGCATGGAATTGAGAGTGATTTAGCAGTTTGGATGAGAAACTGGCTTTCTGGAAGAAGGCAGCGAGTGGTGGTTGATGGAAAATATTCAGTCTGGAGTCCAGTTACCAGTAATGTTCCACAAGCATCTGTTTTGGAACCACTGCTGTTGGTCATTTTTATATATGACTTAGATGCAGGCGTAGGTGGATGGATTAGGAAATTTGCAGACAACACAAACGTTTGTGGTGTGGTGGACAGTTTGGAAGAATGTTACAGGTTGCAGGGAGAATGGGATAAACTGCAGAATTGGGCTGAGAGGTGGCAAATGGAGTTCAATGCACTAAATGTGAGGTGATGCACTTTGGGAAGAATAACAGGATGGCAGGGTACTTGGTCAATGGAAAGATTCTTGGTAGTGTGAATGTGCAGAGAGATCTTGGAATCCATGTACATCGATCCCTGAAAGATGCCACCCAGTTGGATAGTGCTGTTAAGAAGGCATACGATGTGTTACGTTTCATTGGTAGAGGGATTGATTTTCGGAAGCGCAATAACATGGTGCAACTATACAAAACATTGGACTATTGTGTACAGTTCTGGTCGCCTCATTACAGGAAGGATGTGAAAGCATTGGAAAAGGTGCAGAGTAGATTTCCCAGGATGTTGCCTGGTCTGGAGAGAAGGTCTTATGAGGCTGAGAGACTTGGGTCTTTTCTCATTGGAAAGAAGAAGGCTCGGGGGGGATTTGATAGAAACATGCAAGGAGATCAGAGGATTAGATGGGGTAGACAGAGAAAGGCTTTTACCTAGGATGATGATGTCAGCTTGTACGAGAGTGCATAACTACAAATTGAGGGGTGGCAGATTTAAGACTGATTTCAGAGGCAAGTTCTTTACACAGACAGTGGAAGGGCGTGGAATGCCCTACCTGCTAAGGTAGTCAACTCAGCCACATTAGGAAGATTTAAACAATCCTTAGATAAGCTCATGTATTATTTTGGGAAAGTGGAGGGGGACAAACCGAGAAAAGTCCACAGGTCAGCGCAACATCGAGGGCTGAAGGGCCTGTTCTGCGCTGTATCGTTCTATGTTCTATGTTAAGAGATATTAGATCCACTGTCTAAAGCATGTAAACCTCAGACCCTGAGCAGGTAGTGGTTCATTATGGGATAAAGGATTTAAATAAAGCTCACTTCTGGGAAAGACTTCTAAAATCTAGGCGACTGGCCTCATTTGTAAAGTGCCATACCCTTGAATGTGAATGAAGATTGTAAGGGTAACAGCAGGATGGAGGAACAGATGGATCACGGGATCCATGTCTACCCAAGTTGACAGGTTTGTTATGAAGGAATATGGTGCGTTGCCTTTCATTAGCAGAGGGATTGAGTTTCGGGGAGATGTCAGAGGTAGGTTCTTTACACAGAGAGTGGTGGGTGTGTAGAATGCACTGCCAGCAGTGGTAGTAGAGTCAGATACATTCACAATATTTAAGTGATAGTCACATGGAGGAATATAAAGTGAAGGTGATAGAGGTTAGTTTGACCTGAGAGTAGGATAAAATGTCAGCACAACATCAAAGAGTGAAGGACGTTTTCTGTGCTCCACTGTTCGGTGTTGTATGTTCCAACACTGAACTCTCTTTGATCACCAACGTCTGCAGCTCATTCAGCGACTGTGGAATATTGTAGTAGTTTCAGAAATTGATTCTGTTCTGTGCATGAAAAAGCTTTGGTGCATGTATCGCCCAGGTGTGATGGTAAGACAGCAGGACAGCTCAGTCAGAGACACCTTTCCCCATTTGTCCCAGTAAGTATGGTGAGAGAAAAATGGAATGAGAGCAAACTGGAACTGGATGTCTTCATTCTTCACTCCTGGAGAAGGGTTCCACCCGAAACATCACCTTCCCCAACTCCTGATGCTGCCTGGCTTGCTGTGTTCTTGCAGCCTCCTGCCTGTCTATTGTGGATTCCAGCATCGGCAGGTTTTATTTGTCTCTTCATTCTTTTGTTCAGCAATCCCTAAACTCAGAGGTGTTCCACCTTACATTAAAGCTGTAATTCACTCCCTAACCTCAGAGGGAGCCACTCTGAATTAAAGCTGTAATGCAATCCCCAAACTCAAGAGGGAGCCACACGACACTGAAGCTATAATTCAATCCCCAACTTCAGGGGGAGCCACTCTAAATTAAAGCTATAATTCAATCCCCAAACACAGGAGGAGCCACCCTACATTGACGCTGTAATTCAATCCCCAACCTCAGGGGTGAGACACCCTATATTAAAGCTGTGATTCAATCCCCAAACTCAGGCGGGAGTCATCCTACATTAAAACTGTAATTCAATCTCCTACCTCGGGGGAGCCACCCTACATTAAAGCTGTAATTCAATCCCCAACCTCAGGGGGGAGACACCCTGCATTAAAGCTGTAATTCAATCCAAAAAACTCAGTGGGGAGCCACCCTACATTAAAGCTGTAATTCAATCCCCAAACCCAGGGGGGGAACCACCCTACATTAAAGCTCAATCCTGAGGAGAACCCAGCATCGTCGGCACATTTTTTCTTTCGATAGTCAGTAAAAATGTGTGATGTTACTTCGACATTATTCAGGAAACTTTGGAAAACCAGCGTCTCCCCCATTGTGCGAGACTCCATTACCAAATGCATCGGCTGTTTCTAAATGCTTTTCCATTCTTCACATCAGGAATTCTTTCTGCAGGTTGGCCACAGTACAAAGATGTGTAGGTGAGGTGAATGGGTCTCATTGGGTTACTCTTGGGAGGGCTAGTGTGGACTTGTTGGGCTGAAGAGCCGGTTTCCATACTGTAGTGATTCTGGGATACTTGAGTACAATAAGAGGATATTCCACGACATGGTGGGTGGCAAGGTGGCACAGTGGTTAGCAGTGCTGCCTCACAGCGCCAGAGACCCGGGTTCAATTCCCGCCTCAGGCGACTGTCTGTGTGGAGTTTGCACGTTCTCCCTGTGTCTGTGTGGGTTTACTCGGGTGCTCCAGTTTCCTCCCACAGTCCAAAAAAAATGTGCAGGTTCGGTGAATTGGCCATGCTGAATTGCCCGTAGTGTTAGGTGTTGGGGTAAATGTAGGGGAATGGGTCTGGATGGGTTGCACTTCGGCGGGTCGGTGTGGACTTGTTGGGCCGAAGGGTCTGTTTCCACACTGTAAATAATCTGGTAATCTAAATTAGGTAACGTATTCCTGGCATAAGGACTGTTGGAGAACATGTGACATTGTTAACATCATGTCTCCCAATCCTGGTTCAGGCCAGTCTCAAATGCTTAGATCAGGAAGCATCCGAGGAGCAGGAAAATAGATGCTTCAGGCAAAAGCCCATCATCAGGAATAGAGGCAGGAAGCCTCCAAGGTGGAGAGATAAATGGCTGGGGGCGGGGGCGGGGGCTGGGGAGAAGGCAGTAAAGAGCACAATGGATGGATGGGGGTGGGGATGGAGGTGATAGATCAGAGAGGAGGGTGGAGTGGATAGGTGGGAAGGGACATTGGCAGGGAGGTCAGGTCATGAGGGCGGCGATGAGCTGGCAGGTTGGAACTGGGGTGAGGTGTGGGGGGAGGGGAAATGAGGAAACTGGAGAAGTCCACACTGATGCCATTGTGTTGAGGTGTTGCAAGGCGGAAGATGAAGCATTCTTCCTCCAAACATCAGGATGGTGAGGGAGCAGCGGTGGAGGAAGTCCAGGACCTGCATGTCCTCAGCAGAGTGGGAGGGGGAGTTGGGCCACAGACCGGTTGGCCTGATTGGTGTGGGTGTCCCAGAGATGTTCCCTGAAGCGCTCTGCGAGGAGGCATCCAGTCTCCCCAATGTAGACGAGACTGCATTGGGAGCAATGGATGTGCAGGTGAAACTTTGATGGATATGGGAGGCTCCTTTGGGGCCTTGGGTGGAGGGGACGGGAGAGGTGTGGGCGCAGGTTTTGCAATTCCTGTGGTGGCAAGGGAAGGTGCCAGGATAGGAGGGTGGGTTGCTGGGGGTTGGGGGGTTGGCGTGGACCTGACCAGGTAGTCACGGAGCGAACGGTCTTTGCGGAAAGCGGAAAGGGGTAGGGAAGGAAATATATCTCTGGTGGTGTGGTCGGTTTGGAGGTGGCAGAAATATCAGCAGATGATGCGGTTTGGTGTCTGTGCTTCAGACACTTCAATCAGTCTGTGTATTAAAACAAAACTTTATCCGAAGGTATTGTCAGTGATGCAGGTAAAGGGAAACAGAATTTGATTTCGATTTCAGCATGATTTTATTCACAAAGTTAACACTACGATGTGAGCAATTCCCAAATTCCCACAATATTTACTCTCTACAGAGCTCTATCCATCTGAGAAAGGATATTAGCTGCAATGATCCATATGTTTGAGCTGGGCCATTGGACTCTCCTTCCTCTCCGACTGAGGGCTGGTTCTCTTCCACGAAGGTGGGTCTCCCTGTCAGGGCAGATCTTCTCCTGGGCCTTATTGGGTTGCTTCATGGACTTCTCCCAGGAGGCCTAATGTCAGCCTTCACTGAGGGTGTGCCTTCCAGGTGGGTATTTTTATTCCCCTCATCCTGGACCTTCAAGAATGTTCCGTGGTACTTGGCCAATGATTTCATGAATGAGATTCCAAGTTTCCAATAGAGTCTTGCCAACACCCTTCCCTGTTGCTGTGCCGGGGCTGATGTAAATTGCACATCCTCGGGCACAAAGAGGATGTCAATTTGCCAGAGAGTCTGGTCTAATATTTTCCAACACACAATCTTCAGGCCAGTTATAACTGGTTCCACTTGAACCTGTGTAAGTTTCTGAATCTTCGATTCCACTGTTCTCTGTTTCCAATACCTGCCGGCTGGTGTTTAGTTTGGCTCATTTCTGTTACTCTCGATTTCTCTCATTGTAGGTCATTTGCGTATGTCTCATACTGGGCCCCAGGATAACTTTACCATTCAAAGTTTTGATCTCAACAGATGGGATCAACACAGATCTCCAGAAAGTTGAAATAATTCACACTTTGCCCCCTCTTCTTTGCTCATTTCTCCACTCAGGCTGTAATCAGCGTAACTTTATTCCAGCTTTAACTAAGTTGGTAGGATCACTGAAAGAATGTTTAAAAGGTTACAGTTTTCTGCCAGAATGGATGGAATGCTACACTGAAGCGGGAACAACGTACAAAGTAGGAGTCAGCTGGATTATGTCCATCATGTTGAAATTATTCTGCCTGCAAGACAGAGACAAGTCTAAACTCTGTCGTTTATCAGGGACATGAAGGGCACCTGCTTTTGGGGGATCCATCATTTTGCACACACTGCAGGTTTGCAGCAAGTAATCCTGTCCTCACCACACATGCTACTGACTCGATTAAAGACTCACTGCTTTCACCCCAGTGGCTCAGCAAATGCAGCTCAGAACGATTGTGCCCAGACATTGATGAAACACTGAAAGCAACATTTTATTGTTTTATTCTAGGACCCTCATTAACATCCTGTTCCTACTGTTCACTTTAATTCATATCTTGTGGTGACAGAAACATCTCAGGATGCAACAGATGAGTGTATGAGTGTATTTCCCCCCACTTGCAGCGAGTGTGGTATAACTGCGATGCTGTATTATTAACAGGAAGAGTTATTAAAAGACACTACAGCAGACAATCTTCCCGGTATTCTCAAATAGTCACGCTGTTAGTTGCTGTCAGGGAGACATCCACTGAGTCAGTAAATATCTGGCCTGCTGCTGCCTGTGCTGCAAATGCAGTTTCAGCCTTGCTCCTGAAGCATGGATCATCAGAGTTTACTCCTGAAGGTGAAACCTTAAACCATGGCCGAAGACAAAACATCCTCCAGACAGCAGTGAGTATTAGGACCAGACCCGAACAGATGGGAAAGGTACAGGCCCACAAATGAGGGCAATCAGAGAGTGAGTGTAAAGCAGGGCCTGATGAGGGGAGTTGCCGATGGTGGAATTTGAGTTCAATAAAAATCTGCCATGAAGAATCCAATGATGACCATGAAACGTTGTCAATTAACAGAAAACCTCACCTGGTTCACTCATGTCTTTTAGGGAAGGAAATTGCCATCCTTACCTGGTCTGACCTACATGTGACTCCAGACACACAGCAATCTGGGTGACTCTTAACTGCCCTCTGGCCATTTTGAAAAGGGCAATAAATGCTGCCTGGGCAGCGATGCCCTCATCCTGGGAATGAATATGAGGCAGTTAAAGGGGCCAGTACATCAGGAGCATGGGAAACAGGGTGGACTGATTTCCAGTGCTCTTCTCTATCAACACGAAAAATCTGTGATCCCATAGACTGAAAATGAGCGAAAAGGAGCATCCAGCATCCATCATTCCCATTCAATGACAAAAAGGATATAACCCTCTTCCACAGTGAGATGTTTGGGTCCGTCACATGGTGATTTCTATGGGTCATGATTCAAATGTCCAATTGATGCACGAATTGACAAGATGATAACAGAGTAGCAGGGCTGTGTGGGGGTGCTTGAGCCCAGGACCCACCCAATCCCATCTGCTTTCTTTCATTCTCTTTCTTCCTTCTCACTTCGGTGAGAGTGGGCTGTACGCCCGATGATGTAACATCTAAGTCGTGGCACCAAGACCATCCTCCCAGTAGTTTGGGGCCAGCGGGAGCAGCAATGTTGGCAAAGCTTCTCCAGCAATCAGAGGCAGCTGCTGTGGGATTTTCAGGGTGACAGTGTGCGAAGTCGCCATCTTGGAGGAGAGTGTTGCATTCCAGTCGCATTTTGATTTTCAAACTACTCCATGTTCAGCAATGCACACTTAATCTTTACACACAAACTAAAGTATAGACAAAATAACAAGAAAATAATTGGCTTAATTGTAACTCTATCAAAACACTTAACAATAGATACATTCACAACAATAATTAATTCTTCCAATATCGTAAGTTCCCATAAACACATGCTGAACAAAAGTAAATTCAGAAAACCAATTCTCTCCCATGACAATCTCCAACCCGGGAGATAAAACACCAAGAGAAAACTCAGAGAGAGAGGAGCACGGAGAGATGTACTGCAGCTTCCAAACCCAGCTTCAAGACCTCAACGACTGCACAAAAAGGAAAACTAAAAATCTCAGTTCTGTTCAACCATTCGGGTTGCTTCTGTTGGTCTCAATTAAAGAAAACCCAAGGCCTCACAAGCTGCTCAAAATGTCCCAATCCAATTTTCCTCAAATAAAAACCCAGAACAATGTACAGCTCTCCGAGCCATAGTATCATTACACCATCCAGTACCGAGCTCCCACCCAGTTTGAGGAGCTTACCATGAGCTCACTGGGGCCTCAGCAGATCACCTCCCTTTCTGTCTTTGAGCAGGGCTCAGCCACTCACATTGCCACGGGGGCAAAGGAGGAAGTGGTGTTGGGTGTCTTGAAGAGCATTAAGGTGGTTAAGTCCCTAGGTCCAAACGTTAACTACCACAGTTTATTGAAAGAGTCATGAGAGGGTATTGCTGGGGCCTGGACCAAGACCTTTGTATACTCACTAGCCATGGGAGAGGTCCCAGAGGACTGGTGACTGGAAGGGAAATTGGGATTATCCAAGAAATTATAGACAAGTGAGTCTCACATTGGTGGTTGGGAATCTATTGGAAAGAATTCATATGGGAAGGAATGATGCCATTTGGGAAAGCATGGCCAGTCTGCATGCCTTTGTGCCGGGCAGGTCATGTCTTAGACACTTAGTTAATTTATTTGAGAATGGCCAAAGGTGATCGATGTTTAGATTAGATTAGATTAGATTACTTAGAGTGTGGAAACAGGCCCTTCGGCCCAACAAGTCCACACCGACCCGCCGAAGCGCAACCCACCCATACCCCTACATATACCCCTTACCTAACACTACGGGCAATTTAGCATTGCCAATTCACCTGACCCGCACATCTTTGGACTGTGGGAGGAAACCGGAGCACCCGGAGGAAACCCACGCAGACACGGGGAGAATGTGCAAACTCCACACAGTCAGTGGGTAGATCAGTGGATGTTGTCGACATGGAAAGGCTTTCAACAAGGTCCCTCATGGCAGGCACATGCTGAAGATTAAGATGCATGGGATCCCCGGTAACTTGGCCACTTGGATACAGATTCAGTTTGTTCATTGAAGGGAGAGGGGAGTGGGGCTGTTTTTTAGTAGAGGAAAGGTGTGACTAGCGGTGTTCCACAGGGTTCCATACTGGGACTTCTGCTGCTGATGGTATATAAAGGTAACTTGGATGAAGATTGGGTGGGTCCATTAGAAAATTTATAAAAAAACAAATATCAGTGGAGCTGTGGATAGCGTAGAAGGTTTTCACAGGATACGGCATTAAAAAATCAGTTGCAGTTGTAGGTTAGAAATGGCACATGGAGTTTAATCTAGGTAACCCGGGTAAGTGCGAGGTACTGCACTTTGGGAGGTCAAATGTTAAGGTAAAAAATCCAGATAATGGCAGGACCCTGAACTTCATTGATGGACAGAGGGATCTTGGGAGTCATGTCCGTAATTCCCTCAAAGTGGCCACACACGCATAAAAGATGATGGAGAAGGCGCCTTTATTAGATACGCTTGTCTTTATTTGTCGGGGAATTGAACAGAAGAGTGAGGATTTCATGTTGCAGCTTTATCACACTGTGATTACACATAAAAGTGGATAAATCCTCAGGACCTGATTAGGCACATCCTTGGACGCTGTGCAGAGGCAATGAAGTGATTGCTGGGCCTCTTCCTGCGATATATGTATCATCAATAGTCACAGGTAAGGTGCTGGAAGACTGGGGTTTGGCTAACATGGTGTCACCATTTAAGAAAGGTGGTAAGGACAAGCCAGAGAACTGTAGTCCGGGGTGGCTGATGCCTGTGATGGGCATTTTGTTGGAGGGCATCCTGAGGGACAGGATATACATGCATTTGGAAAGGAAAGGGCTAATTAAGTACAGTCAACATAGCTTTGTACGTGGGAAATCATGTCTCTTAATTGAGTTTTTTGAAGAAGTAACAAAGTGGATTGATGAGGGCAGAGCAGTAGACATGATCTATGTGGACTTCAGTAAGGTGTTCGACAAGGTTCCACATAGCGAGGTTCAGTCTCATGGAATAGAGGGAGGACTAGCCATTTGGATACAGAACTGGCTCAAAGGTAGAAGACAGAGGATGGTGGTGGAGAGTCGTTTTTCAGACGGGAGACCTGTGACCAGTGGAGTGCCACAAGGGCCAGGCTGGGTCCACTACTTTCGTCATTTGTATAAGTGATTTGGATGTGAGCAGAAGATGTATAGTTAGTAAGTTTGCAGATGACACCAAAATTGGAGGTGTAGTGGGCAGTGAAGAAGATTACCTCAGAGTACAACAGGATCTTGACCAGATGGGCCAATGGGCTGAGAAGTGGCAGATGGAGTATAATTTAGATAAATGTGAGGTGCTGCATTTTGGGAAAGCAAATCTGAGCAGAAAGTATTCAGTACATGAGTTGAGAGGTCAGGTTGTGGCTGTACAGGACGTTGGTTAGGCCACTTTTGGAATGTTGTGTGCAGTTCTGGTCTCCTTCCTGTCGAAAAGATGTTGTGAAACTTGAAAGGGTTCAGAAAAGATTTACAAAGATGTTGCCAGAGTCGGAGGATTTGAGTTACAAGGAGAGGCTGAACGGGCTGGGGCTGTTACTCCTGGAATATCAGCAATGAAGGCATGACCTGACAGAGGCTAATAAAATCATAAGGAGCATGGATCAGGTAAATAGATAAGGTCTTTACCCTGGGTTGAGGGAGTCCAGAACTAGAGGGCATAGCTTTAGAGTGAGAAGGGAACGATATAAAAGAGACCTTAGGGGCAACTTTTTCTGCCTTGGAATAGATTATATAAGCTTATTAATTCATCACCATTCAATTTTACTGAAGAGTTCTGGCAAATTTGTAAACAGGTTTCATAGGAACACAAAGAGGCCATTTCCCCCCTCAAGCCTGTTCAGCCTCCTGTTAAGATGGTCGTGGATCTGTGTTCTCTCCCCATTTGCCAACCTTGATCCCATACCCCTTGATAGTCCTTGGCTTAATTAACAAAATACTATCTCAGATTTAAATGCAATAATTAAATTGGAATGGCCCACCGTTTGAGGAAGAGATTCCCAAACCCTGTCACTCTTCGCCTTCCGAGTTCTTTTCCTTTGCTCAGTCACCGGCGATCCTCCTGGTCTGGAGCGGCTCCGGCCCGATTTAAAACGGTGCCATCCTCATGGTGGCGGTGATCAGCCATCCCTCTCCCTTCACCAGCTGCTCACCATCTCACAGTATCCTCCAGTTTTAAACATAATCTGACCTACCATTTTTACTTCCAAAGTGGATAATCTCACAATTACCAAAATTGTCCTTTATCTACCAGTCTCTCGACCACTCACTGAACCGATTTAAATCTCTCTGTAGATCCACCACATCCACTGCACAGTTTGCCTTTCCACTCAATTTAGTGCCATCAGCATTACTCTCTAAGTAGTCCTCAGTATCTAAGGAAGGGTGTGATGGACTTGGAGAGTGTACAGAGGGGGCTTTACAGGAAAGATTCTGAGGATGAAGGCATTGGCGTATGAGGAGAGGTTGGGGATTCTGAGTCTATACTCGATAGAGTTTAGAATAATGAGGGACAATCTGATTGAAACCTCAAGAATACTGAGAGACCTGTACAGAGTGAAGATGGAGAAGATGTTTCCATGAGTCTCAGAGACAAGACCCCTTGGACACAGCCTCAAAGTGAAGGGCCGACCCTTTGGAACGGAGATGAGGAGGGGTTTCGTCAGTCAGATGGTGGTGATTCCGTGGCACACATTGCTGCAAAAGGCTGGAGAGCCCAAGGCATCTAGTGTATTTAACACCGAGATGGATAGGTTCCTGATTGGTAAGGGAATCAAGGTTCACAGGGTGAGGGCAGGATTTGATTTGATTTGATTCACTGTTATCACACACATTTAAGTGCAGACATAAGCTAGAAAGATCCGTTCAACAATCTCATACCAGCTGGGAATAAGCTGTTCTTGAACCTGTTGGTTACATGTGTCTTAGCTTTTGTATCTACTACCTGATGGAAGACATTGGAAGATTGTATACCCGGTGGAACGGTGTGTTTGATGACGTTGGCTGCCTTTCCACAGCAACAAGAATTGTCGGAGGTGAACAATCGCATGCTGCCTCCACAGGCTGCGCTAAACTTGGGGCAGATGGTGGTCATTGGAGCACATTGCACACTCTTGGACTTTATATCCCTTTTTCAGACTACAGTTGGATCACTGAGCACAGTTCTGACATTTATAGATATTGGTAAAAACACAATTGAAGGGTTGTGCACTCAATCGTAAAATGGATGGAGAGACACTGGAGATTGTGAACTTGAGATTTCCGAGATTGTCATCAAAAGTTATCGGTTAGATCTGTAGTAATCTGGGGCTTCTTTCTCTCAAAGGGAGCAGGCTATATGTGGGATACATTTCCTCGAAAAAAAAAGGAAAGTTGCCGAAATGATAGATGTGGAGACACCAAACCTAAGGGCCATCAGTATCAGAGAGTCACTAATAAGTGCAAGCGAGAATTCAAGACAACCGCACTTCCCCAGAGAGTGAGGGAAATGTGGAGCTCATCAACATAGGAAGTGGTCAAGATGAATCAAGTTGCTATAAGCATGGAGCTAGATAAATCTATGAAGCAGGAAGGAACTGAAGTCTCTCGAGATGGGGTGAGATGAAGAGAGGCTGGAGGGGGGGCCATGTGGAGCAGGACAACACCAGCATGGAGCAGGTGGGTAGAATACTCTCCGTTTTTGCTGTAGATCCTTTCATAGATTTTGACATGAACATAAAGTTGCAGCTTTGAGTGTGTATGTTGGTGACCTCCCTGAAATTACGGAGCTGTTGCAGAGCTCCGACTGGCTGCAGGTATGGGATGTTTCCATTGAGAATGTTCCAACATTGAAGGACGGATTGCCGACCCACCTCCCACACCCACAAACACCAAACTGTGTACTCGACAGCTGAATAAAAACAGAGCTAGACATTTATCTGAGTGAAACCCAGAGAAAGAAGGAAGGACCATTCAGGCAGATTTATTTTGTTCTGGCTGCAGTTTGTTCATGGAGGATTGTGCTTCCAATGTTAAAGCCTTTCCTTCTCGAGCCCCTACACCCCTCCCTGTCTCTGTTACCTCCTCCAGCCCCTTCACCCCTCCCTGTCTCTGTCACCTCCTCCAGCCCCTACATCCCCCTTATTGCTGCAACCTCCTCAGACCCTACACCCCCTCCCTATCTCTGTAACCTCGACCAGTCCCTACACTCCTCCCTTACACTGTAAACTCCTTCAGACACTGCGTCCCTCCATATCTCTGTCAACTCCTCCAGCACCTACACACCTCCCTATCTCTGAAAACATCATAATACAAACATATACCTGCCTCTGTAACTTCATCCAGCCCCAACATGCCCTCCCTATCTCTGTAACCTCCTCCACCCACTACATCCCTTCCTATCTCTGTAGCACCCTCTACTGAGGAGAAAAGCCAAGTACCAACCTTGAGTTCTGTGATCAGAAGTACACATGGGCAGCTGGCAGATTAGTAAGGACAAGCTCAAGTATGTTCTTCCCACTTGCTGGTTCCTTCACCACCTGCCGCAGTCCCAGTTTCGCAGGTATATCCTTTAGGACCCGACCAGCTCGATCAGTAATGCTGCTTCTGAGCCACTCTTGGTGGTGAACATTGAAATCCCCCCAGCCAGAGTATATTTGACACCCTTGCCACCCTCAGTACCTCCTGCAAACATTGTGTAACTTGGAGGAATACTGATTCATCAGCCGAAGGAGGATGGTAAGAGCTAACAAGGAAGAGGTTTCCTGGCCCATGTTTAAACCGAAACCATGAGCTTTCATGAGGTCTGGAGTTAATGTCAAGGACTCCCAGGGCAACCCCCGACTGTATCCCACTGTGCCATCGCCTCTGCTGGGTCTGTCCTACCGGTGGCACAGGACATTTCCAGGGATGGTAAAGGTGGTGTCTGGGGTGTTATCTGTCAGTTATGATTCCATAGAGTGACTGTGTCGGCTGTTGCTTGACCGGTCTGTGAGTGACAGCTCTCCCAATTTCAGCTCTAGCTCCCAGATATTGGTAAGGAGGACATCGCATGGCCGACAGGGCTGTTTGTGTGTTTGCTGTTGTCTTTTCCTGTTCCAAGGTCGATGTCAGGTCGTCTGTCCAGTTTCATTTCTTTGTTGTGACTTTCTAGTGATTGATACAACTGAGTGCCTTGCTGGGCCATTTCAGAGGGCAGCTGAGAGTCAACCACATTGCTGTGGCTCTGGAGTCACATGTAGGCCAGACCAGGTAAGGATGGCAGATTTCCTTCCCGAAAGTACATGAGGGAAGCAGTCGGGATTTTAGGTGTATCAGAGAAAGAGACAAGTGCAGTCGAGTTAGAAAAACTGAAATTACAACTGAGGTAAATGGAGTTAGAGGATTAAAAAAACCGGAAGGAGGAGTCGTGAAAGAGGAAAAAGAAATGGAGAGAAGGTTATTTGCTGCGAAAGGAGAGACAGAAGATAGAGAGAGAAAGAACGAGAAAGGGAGAGAGAATTTCAACTTCAGCAGTTGTGCATTAGTCAGGAAAATCAGGTTAACAGGATGGAGATGAGAGAAGGTACTGATGTACACAGATATGCAAAAACATTTTGGGGAGAAAGAGAGGACGGCAGATGCTGGACATTAGAGTCAAAAAATGTAGGGCTGGTAAAGCACAGCCTGTCACACAGCATCTGAGGAGCAGGAGAGTCGATGTTTCGAGCATAAGCTCTTCATCAGGAAAGTGGCGGGGGGTGCAGGGGCAGGGTGCTGAGAGATAAATGGGAGGGGTTTAGGTTTTGGGGGGAATGCGGCTGCGAATGCGATTGGTAGATGAAGATAAAAGGGGTGATGGTGATCGATCAGAGTAGAGGGTGAAGTGGACAGAAGAGGTGGAAGATGGAAAGGTAGGATAGTTCAAGAGGTTGGTACCGAGTTGGAGGGTTGGATCTGGGATAAGGTGGTGGGTGGGGAAATGAGGAAATTGATGAAATCAACGTTGATCCCGTCTGGTTGGAGGGTCCCAAGGCGGGAGTTGAGGTGTTCTTTCTCCAGGCATTGGGTGGCTGGGATTTGTCGTTGGAGCAGGACCAGGACTGACATGTTCTTGGCAGAGTGGGAGGGGTTGGTGAAATGTTTGGCCACAGGGCGGTAGCGTTGTTTCGTGAGTGAGTCCAAACCCACAGCAATGTGGTTGACTCTGAACTGCCCTCTGGGCAATTAGGAATGAGCAATAAATGCTGGCCTGGCCAGACCCACCCACATTCCGTGAATGAATTATAAAACTGTATCCAGAGAGTGATGGGGTGGAAGGTGAGGATAGGGGGCGTTCTGTACTTGTTGCGATTGGAAGAGTGGGTTTCAAGGACAGAGGTGTGGAACGTAGTGGAGATGTGCTGGAGGGCATTGTTTATCATATGGGAGGGGAAATTGTGGTCCTTGATGAAGGAGGCTATCTGGAATGTTCTGGAATGGATGTGGTCATCCTGGGAGTTGGACGAATTGGGAGTTAAAGCATTGCACATTTTTAGGACAAATACTTTCAAACCTTCCTTGCTTCATTCGAAAAAAAATGGCTGGGCAGATGGTGTGGTCAGAGGACACATGGATGATCCTGGTTCAGATAAAGCTGGCAGGCAGAGCTCGTGAGTTATTTGTAACGCTCTCCTTGTTGTGGAGAAGCCAAAGGAAAATCAGGAACTGAAGAGTTAGAAAAAAATATCCTGGAATTATTCCAGACTGAGGAGTAACAAAATTCCACCATCTGAAGTCACAGCACCAAGCAAAACTAAAAAGAAAGATGACGGAGTTGAGGGTCAGTTAATGGTTACCCTGTTTGATGTCATGGTGCAGAAACACCTGAACAGGCAGAGGATCAGGCAGAAGTGTTTAGTCCTGAAAGGCTAACGGGCGTACAACAGAAAGACCAGGCAATAAGAGTGATATATACATAGATGCATACTCAGAAAAGGCATCAGATGTATTCCTGAGGATTATTATCTTAACGATAGAATCTTAAGATGAAAATCGAGACCACGGCAGGTTAGTGCAGAGGAGAAATGGGCTGAAGCACTCCCAATTTTTTTTAAATTAATGGGTTGATTCGAGCATACAGACAGGAAGTGTTGTTATGGGTAGTGTCTGAACTACCAGTAGGAATTCACGTAGATAGAAGAAGACTCAGGCTATGGGACAAAAGCATTTCTGTTGGCTTGTACTGCTAAAGGATGTGGTTAAATGTGACTTCCATGTCATACGTGGGAAATGGTAGGTAAGCTCCAGGCAGTAATAAACCCAGCTCCTTTGTTGCCAAGTCCCACATTCGAAGAATCTTTCACGTGGGTTGTAATTGATTGAGTCAGTCCCCTCCCTAAAACTAAAAGTGGTAACCAAGACTTGCTAACCATAAAGAATGTGTCCATCAGAGTTCCAGAGGCAATTCCATTACAGAGTATGAAGGTAAAAAGGATGGGAGAGGAGTTCGTAGCTTTCTTCCCACGGTATGGGCTACCCAGAGAGATTCAGTCAGACCAAGGGTCTAACTTTACTGCTTGGCTGTTTAATGAATTCATGGATAGCTCTAGCATCCAGCCCTATAAATCAACTGCAAACTATCCTGAATCCCAGGGATCTTTGGAAAGGTGGTATCAGAGCCTGGAGCCTGGAGACCATGTTAAGAGTGCACTGTCAGGATTACCCGAATGTTTGGGACAAACGTATCCCATTTGTATTGTTTGCCATGAGAGATGCCCGTAACAAGTTGACTCAGTTTATTCCCTTTGAGTTAATGCTCGGACATGAAGTGAGAGGGCCTTTGAAATTAATTAAACAGAAAATGACAGGACTGAAATCAGGTATCTCTCCTTTTGTTCGTTATCTGAGCTGAGGGAGAGATTAAATCAGGTTGGTAAGTTTGTTAAACAACACCTAAACAGGGCACAGCACAGAATGAAGCAGGTAGCAGATAAAAACCTTATATGTCGGACGTTTTTCCATGCGGGTGATATAATAGTATTGTTACCAGTGGTAGGAGATCCCTTCAAAGCACAGTTTAGTGGCCCCTTTCAAATTGAGAAAAGCATCATTCAGGTGTACTATCTGGGAAAGATGCCAAATAGGGAAAAAAACGGAATCAGGTATGCCCTGTGTATATGTTGAAACCTTATAACAGACGCAGGGAACTGGAGAAACACGTGTTAGTTACTGCCCTGCAGAGAGGAACCAAATCCATATACCATGGAGTGTGATGTGCCTCAAAATATGTTAAAGAAAGAGGAAGTCCTTAACCGTAAAAACCACACCACACCCCAGGTTACAGTTCAACAGGTTTAATTGGAAGCACTAGCTTTCAGAGCGCTGCCCCTTCATCAGATGGTTGTGGAGTAAGACACAGAATTTATAGCAAAACATTGACAGTGTGATGGATCTGAAATTATGCATTGAAAAATACCTTGATGTTTGTTAAGTCTCTCAACTGTTAGAATGACCATGATAGTTTCACTTCTTTTATAAGGAAATCACAAAACCTTTTTAAAAAGTTACATTCTCAGGTTAACTGTAACAATTGGTGTCAGCGCAGATAAGATGTTGAGATGTTGTAGGTGTTAGCTCTCTGTGTTCCCTGTCTGTGCCATGATGTTTTGACTGACTCTAATCTAAAAAGTGAGTTAACAGAGTCTTACATGGATTCATGCAGTTTTAAGCAAAGTGCAGTGTAACTCTGCAAGTACAAATTCACCCCACAAACGTATGTGTGTATGTGTGCATGTGTTTTTGTGTGTGTGTGTGTCTGGGATAGGGGTTTGTCTGTATCTGTGAGAGAGAGTATATATGTGTGTGTGTGTGTGTGTGAGTGTAAAGTGGTCTTTGTGAGAGGGTGCATGTGTGCGTATTGGAGTGTGTGTGTCGTAGGAGTGTGTGTGTCTGTAGGAGTGTGTGTATGTATGTCTCTTGGGTGGGGTTTGAGAGTGTCAGTGTGAGAGAGTGTATATATGTGCGTGAGGGTAAAATGAGAAAGTCTGTGAGAGGGTGCATGTGTGACTGTGGGAGTGTGTGTGTCTGTATGTGTGTGTGTAAAACTGTGTCTAGAATGAGGGGTTGTGAGTGTGAGAGAGAGTGTATGTGTGTGTTTGTGTGTGTGAGTATAAAGTGTCTAAGTCTGTGAGAGGGTGCATGCGTGAGTGTGCATGTCTGTATGAGTGTGTGTGCGTGTGCATGTGTGTGTGCATGTGCATAGGAGTGTCTGTGTGTGTGTGTGCGTGTGTGTTTGTGTGTGTGTTTAGTGCAATGCTGGTCACCTATAGTGTGACATGAACCCAAGGTCCCGGGAAAGGCCCTCCCTATGGGTACGGAACTTAGGTCTCAGTCTCTACTTAGCCACTTTTCGCTGCTGCCTGTCCTGAAGTCTGCCTTGGAAGATGGTCACCCACGGGTCCGAGCTCGAATGTCCTGTGCTGCTGTTCTCCAACTGGGAGGGGACACTCCTGTCTGTTGATTGTTGTGTGGTGCTCATTCATCCGTTGTCGTAGCCTTTGTTCGGTTTCACCAATGTACCTTTTGTCAGGGCATCCTGGCCTGCAACTTATAAGATAGACAGCATTGGCTCCATCAACTCCACAACCACCTGATGTGAAAGCTAGTGCTTCCTATTAAAGCTGTTGGACTATAACCTGGTGTTGCGTGATTTTTAACTTTGTACACCCCAGTCCAACATCAGCATCTCCAAGTCAGAAGTCATTCATGACTGTGATAGGTTAATGACACACCTGTCTCAGGAGCAAAGAACCCAATTGAAAGGGCTGTTGCAGCAATATGAGGACATATGTAGGGATAAGATGGGAGGACTAATCCTATTGTGCATGAGGTAGACGTAGTGAATGCTGTTCCAATAAAACAACACCCCTCCAGATTTAATCTTTTCAAAGTTGCACAGGTCTTGAATGAAGTGGATGTCATGCTCAATGGAGATATTATTGAACCAAGACAGAGTGTATTTCACCAATCATGTTCGTTCCCAAACCTGATACGATCCAACGACTCTGTGTGGATTATCAGAAGGTCAACACCATAACAAAATTGGCCTATAAACATGAGGAGCACGTCATCACTGTGCTTTCATCCTGTACAATCACAGCGAGACATCATTACTCCAAGTTTCAAATCCTCTCACTATGAAGGCCGACATCCCATCTGCCTTCTTCACCACCTACTGCTCCTGCAATGCTCACTTTCAGCGACTGGTGTACAAGGGACATCCAGGACTTACTGCACTACACCCCCACCTTTCCCAATCTATCACTATTCCAGTAATAATCCCATCTGTAACTGTGCAACTGATGTTAACTAATTGGCAGTAAGCTCTCATGGAGAGGCTTGGCTGGGTGCAGAATGTGACGAATAAAATATTTCATCTCATTGAAATATTCAACACTGAAGCAGCTGTAGGCCATTCAGCCCTTCCGGTTGACCTCAACCATTCAATAAAACCATCTCTCATCATTCAACGCAGTGCACTGTTCCCTTGCTTTCTTACTGTGATCTCTAAAGCATCGATCCAGCTCCTTCTCAAACAACTTTCAGTATTTTGGCCATGCCACTTTTCTGAGGCAGAGAATCCCACAGGCTCACCACTCTCTGTGTGAAGACATTACTCGTTTCGTCAATCCGAGTGCCAGCATCCTCTACAAGGTGTAGCTGGAGCAAGTGGTTGGCATTTCTGTTCGGTACCTGGGAGTGGGCTTCCAAGCGAACTGATCTCCGTCTATCTGGAAATCAACACTGGCCCCACACCGCGGACCATCCCCTGTGACATGGTCCCCACAACCTGAACCATCTCGGGGATATCCTCCCGGTGGCCTTTCGAATAACACTGAGGCATTATTTGTACGGGGTGGTGCTGCAGACTGTCCACTGCGGTGCCTTTACCCCACACTCAGACACACCTTGGCATGAGGTTTTGCCCTCTGGCAGTCGAGATGCCCAGTGGAGGATTCTCTATAAAGGGGTCCCTCCCTCTTAGATCAAGGATCTAGAATAGAGAGTGCAGCATGTGGTGGTCCCATGTAATTGGCCATGGGGCATGTTAACGGGCTGCCTGACAAATTGCACATTCTGTGGTTTGGAGCAACGATTCTGAAGCCCCATTTTAGTTTTTAGAATGAGCTGCTAAAATTGTGGCTGCCCTTCAGTGCCACACTCCTGCTCTACAGGCTCCCAGTGTGGGGAGGGACAGACATGGATTTGTTCCTGGGCCTGGCCATGATGGTCATGAACAGGTCCAGGCACCAGGCCAAAGGGAGGCTTGTTGTTCCTGACTATCTGACCCTTTCATGTTTACATCCATGCTCAGGTGTCCCTGGAGAAGGAGCATGTGGTTCTACTGTGACAGTGGGGCTTTTTGAGACCATTAGGTGCCACAGGGACCGGAGTACGTAATCACCCTGCATAATGATATTCTGATTTAGTTGCTTGTTTCTGTCATAGACATTTCCGTTTTGCCTTTTTGGGTGGTGTTTGTGTTTAGATTGGTACCTTAGGAAGAGAAATGCCTTATTTGTCCTTTGTTTCAGGTTTGGGCCGTTTGGCAGAGCCAAGAGGGCTCTCTTTTTAGCCTCGGACTGCCCCTGAGCAGGGCAAATTCTTCTGGATTTTAAATCCCTGCCCCAGGAGTGTTCAATGGGGATGGGAGAGAAAGGGTTTATCTATTTAATTGTTTATTTATTTGTTTAATATGTTATGAAGGTGAAGCTGTGTACTGTAACTTGAAGAGAGAGTGAAAGCTGTCTTGCACTGAGAGCTTACAAACCCCTGTCATGTGGCTGACCAGCAGTCTCAGAGTGTACTGGATCATTGAGAATATGGAACATTTAGCTGTGAAACAAATACCTGAGTGCTGGTTGCTACGTTTTCACAACAGTTCAAATTTAACAAATCAGTTTAAATTATGCTCCAAGATAATAAAACCCAATCGAAATTGATTTTAATGATTTGACAACATTGAACCAATGAGACGATTTGATGTGTGGGGCGGTAAGGAAGCAGGCATGTTGAGAGTTTGCCAGAGAGACAGCGGTCATCTGCCATCATCACAGTATCTTCCAGCAAATCACTCTCTATCAAAGGTACCTTTTCATATGAAGCATCTTTGCAGTAAAAGACCAAAGATGACCCAGGGAGATCTGCAGCGATAGGAAGGCAGACACCAGAGACGACAGCTGCTGTATGGTTTGGAAATGAATTTGATCTTGTTACTTTGACAGGGGTGTTTTCTGGAACAGTATATTGTTGGAGAGTTGGAAGTAGATAACAAACCTTTCAGAGAAAGGAGGCTGTGGGATGTAAGCAGTTGTTGTTAAATGTTCACTTTTGAAGGTAGAGAGTGAATTGATTTTTTTTCTTGAAATAGTGGAAGTTGGGTGTTCGCTGTCATTCATACTCTCACAGATTACGAGACGAGGTGAGCTTGTCTGGGGGTTTGGGTTA
The DNA here is from genome assembly GCF_020745735.1 of Hemiscyllium ocellatum. NCBI lineage: Eukaryota > Metazoa > Chordata > Chondrichthyes > Orectolobiformes > Hemiscylliidae > Hemiscyllium > Hemiscyllium ocellatum. Next base: position 14,432,777 of record NC_083438.1, read on the forward strand.
ATGAGCAGAAAGGATCATTGCCGTGTCGGAACAAATTATTTGTTTCTTTGGTTTTGCTTTTGTTTTGGCCCCTTGTGGTCCCTGCCCAAAATAGGTTGTTGGGCATGGAGTCATGGGAAAGCCATTTTCTGATTGTTTATTTTTTCCACTGAGTAAGAAATTGTTGTTTTGAAAGAGCAGAGTGGGCTTTGCTCTGTGTTTCACATAGTGCTGTCCCTGTCCTGAGAGTGTCTGATGGGGACAGTATGGGGAGGGGAATTGTGGGACAGGAGGTGCGACTTTTTTTTTCTATGCATTCCTTTTGTCAAAAAGAGTTGAGGATTGTTTTTCAGACTGGAAGCCTCTGACCAGCGGTTTGCCACAACTGGCAAAGCCGGGTACAACCACCACATTTAAAAGGGACCTGGATGGGGAGATTTATTGAAAGTGTTGAAGAAGTATAAGATGCAAATGCTGACAAATGGGACTGCATCTGTTGAGGGTATCTGGTCAGCATGAACAAGTTCGACAGTCGACTCTGTTTCCATATTGTTAAATTCTATGGCTCAGTCTCTCCAAGCCAGGGATCATTCTAATAGACCTCCTCTGAGCTGCCTTCAATGAAATCATGTCTTTACTTAAATAAAGAGACACAAACTATTCACAGTATTCGAGATGTGATCTGAACAATATCTTGTACTTTTGACGCACTTGAAAGAATGACCAACGTTCCATGAGCTTCCTGATTCCCTGTTGTACCTGAGTGTTAGCTTTCTGTGCTTCATGTACATTTAACACCAAGTCCTGTTGAGTTACAGCTTCTGGCAGGTTTGTTTTCGCAATGTGAATAATTAATCTGTTCTTTTATTCCTCTGTCTGAAATTGATATTGTCTCATTTTCCCACAGTATATGCCATTGCCTACTTTATGCTCTTTTCTTTAACCAAACAATTTCATCTCTACCTCTCACAAACTGCCCTTTGACCTTTACTGTGTGTTGTTTGAAAATTTGACTATAATACAGTCACTTCCTTCTTCCAAATTCATCTTCCAAATTTATCATCAAACAATCATTGATAAACAGTTGTGGTCACCGCACTAATCCCTGTGGAATCACAATGGTCTCGAGGCAAACACTCCTGAATTCCCCTTGTTCTTTCCTGATCATCAGTAAGTTGTCTGTTAATGCCAATATACAATGGCCGACATTGTGGGGCTCTTACCTTATGACTTCACCTTTTTGTGTGGAAGATTGTGCACAGTCTACTGTAAGTCCAAATACGACACATTAAACAGTAGCTGGAACAATGTGAGAACTGGGTGACCAAATATATTTGCTGTGATCCAATCCTCATATTCCTGAGCAGTGATTATTACACAATCAGGTTTAATATCAGCCCATTACCACAAATGCTTTCTTTTGGTCAGTGCAGGATTCACTGTCACACACCGAGGTTAGAATTCAGCTGGAAATGGTGTTACAGATTACTGTCCACCACTTTGTGGTGACATCAGAGCCAGTCGCCATGGTGATTGTTCTGTCCCCTTCAGAAACTTCCATGTGTTAGCAGCTTTGTTCTTAACTGCATTGAAAATTCTCCAGATGCACTCATTAGTTTGCATATGTCTCTATTATATATTAAGTGGATGAGGCTAATAAGTTTGTGTTATTACAAGCGTATGGGCCTTCTTGTAATTACTTTGGTCAGACCTAAAAGATTCTGTCATGTACTTTGAGTCTAACAATACAGACATGAATTTACTTTCTGTTAGACTCCTTTAAATATTTGATTTCACTTCCTTCAGAGGGGTATGTAAATGACAATATGTATTACCCAAAATCCACCTCGTCAGATTTGTCATCATATAATCAGATCATTCAAATATGACGTGGCTTTCCACTGACTGATCCATGATGCTTAATATTTATTTATCCACTGATTATCTTTATGATTAATACTTGCTTATTTATTTGCATTTATTTATTCATTCGTTATTTACTTATTTTCAAACAGTGAGAATTGTTGCCCTTGACAATGTGTGCAGGAGGGTTTCCTGACACAGTATGTAGACCAGCCAACAAGGGGCAAGGCCACACTGGTTTTGGTACTGGGTAATGGACCAGGCCAGGTGATACATTTGGAGGTCGGTGAGCACTTTGGTGATAGTGACCACAAATGGATTATGTTTACTTTAGCGATGATAAGGGATAGGTATATAAAGCAGGGCAAGAGTTATTGCTGGGGGAAAGGCGATTATAATGCAATTCGGCAAGATTTAGGTTGCACAGATTTGGGGAAGGAAACTTCAAGGGATGGGCACAATTGGAATGTGGAGTTTATTTAAGGAACAGTTACTGCGTGTCCTTGGTAAGTATGTACCTGTCATGCAGGGAGGAAGTGGTCGAGTGAGGGAGCCGTGGTTTACAAAAGAAGTTGAATCTCTTGTCAAGAGGAAGGGGAAGGTGTATGTTAGGATGCGACGTGAAGGCTCAGTTTGGGTGCTTGAGAGTTACAAGTTAGTCAGGAAAGATCTAAATGGAGAGTTAAGTAGAGCAATGTGGGGACATGAGAATTCATTGGCAGAGAGTATCAAGGAAAACCCAAAAGCTTTCTACAGCTATATCAGGAACAAAAGAATGACTAGGGAAGATTAGGGCCAATCAAAGATAGTAGTGGGAAGGTGTGTGTGGAGTCCAAGGAGATGGGAATACACCAAGTTAATATATTTTGTCAGTATTCACACTGGAAAAAGACAATGTTATCGATGAGAATACTGAGATAAATGCAACAGGAGTAGACTTGATTTAGCTTCACAAGGAGGAGGTGTTAGTAATTCTGGAAAGCATGAAAATAGATAAGTACCCCAGGCTGGATGGGATTTATCCAAGTGTTCTCTGGAAAGCCAGTGATGAGATTGCTGAGCCTTTGGCTTTTATCTTCATGTTATCATTGTCGAGAGGATTAGTGCCAGAAGACTGGAGGAGAACAAATGTTGTCCCCTTGTTCAAGAAGGAGAGTAGAATAGAATAGAATAAATTTATTGAGTTCTTTGAGATGGTGACCAAACAGTTGGATGAGGGTAAGGTGGTTGATGTGTATATATGGGAACAGTAAAGCATTTGATAACGTTCCCCACGGCAGACGATTGCACTAAATGCAGAGGAATGGGATTGAGTGTGATTTAATGGTATGGATCAGAAATTGGCTCACTGAAAGAAGACATAGTGTGGTGGTTGATGGGAAATGTTCATCCTGGAGTTCAGGTACTAGTGGTGTACTGCAAGGATCTGTTTTGGGCCCACTGCTGTTTGTCATTTTCAGAAATGAACAAGATGAGGGCATAGAAGGATAGGTTCGTAAATTTGTGGATGACACTAAGGTTGGCACAGTTCTGGACAGTGATGAAGGGTGTTGTAGGTTACAGAGAGACATAGATAAGCTGCAGAGATGGGCTTACAGGTGGCAAATGGAGTTTAATGCAGAAAAGTGTGAGGTGATTCAATTTGGAAGGAGCAATAGGAATAAAGTATACTGGTCTAATGATAAGATTCTTGGTTGTGTAGATGAGCAGAGAGATCTTGGTGTCCATGGGCATGGATTCCTGAAAGTTGTCACCCAGGTTGATTGGGTTGTTAAGAAGGTGTACAATGTGTGAGCTTTTATTGGTAGAGGGGTTGGATTTCAGAGACATGAAGTCATACTGCAGCTGTACAAATCTCTGGCGCAGCCACATCTGGAGTATAGCATACAGTTCTGATCACCACGTTATAGGAAGGATGTGGAAGCTTTGGAAAGGGTTCAGAGGAGATTTTTTTTTAGATTAGACTTACAGTGTGGAAACAGGCCCTTCGGCCCAACAAGTCCACACCGACCCGCCGAAGCGAAACCCACCCATACCCCTACATTTACCCCTTACCTAACACTACGGGCAATTTAGCATGGCCAATTCACCTAACCCGCACATCTTTGGACTGTGGGAGGAAACCGGAGCACCCAGAGGAAACCCACGCAGACACGGGGAGAACGTACAAACTCCACACAGTCAGTCACCTGAGTCGGGAATTGAACCCTGGTCTCAGGTGCTGTGAGGCAGCAGTGCTAACCACTGTGCCACCGTGTTTACTCAGATGTTACCTGACTTGGAGGGAAGGTTTTATGAGGAAAGGCTGAGGCACTTGAGGCCGTTTTCATTCGAGAGAAGAAGGTTGCAAGGTGACTTAATTGAGACATAAAAGATAATCAGATGGTTAGATAGGATGGACAAAGAGCGCCTGTTTCCTCAGATGGTGATGGCAATGACGAGGGGACATACCTTTAAACTGAACAGTGAACGATATAGGACAGATGTCAGAGGTGGTTTCTTTACTTAGAGAATAATGGGGCATGGAACACCCTGCTTGCAACAGGAGAAGACTCATCAACTTTAAGTGCATTTAAATGGTCATTAGATAAACTTATCAATGAAAATGGAATAGTGTAGTGCAGAGAGACTTCAGATTGGTTCCACGGGTTGGCACAATATCGAGGGCCAAAGGGCTTGTGCTGCGATGTTCCATATTCTTTGCTATGTTCTATGTCTTACACCAATTATACATAGGTTTTATGTGGAAAATTCAGATTTATTGAATTGGGAGATGATCCTTGTGAATGAGCAGGAAGTGAAAAGACTCCCGAAGTGGTCACTACAATTGGATACGATGGATATGATAGGCCTACACAGAGCAGCATGCCCTACTGGACAAAAGGCAGCTGTACCCACCATCCTTGTTCACAAAGATCTTACACACGTCAAAACATTTGCATACACCCTTTCATCACTCAGCGTCCAGAGTTGGATCCAGTTGCAGGAATCAGTTAAATTCAACAATAGTTTGTTGACGCCTTGAGAGTACTTGCAAAATGGTTTTAGAATAATTCTCAGCTTACTCAGTCCCAAGGTGCCAACAATATCTTAGCAGAGAGCATGATGAGAAATGTAAATCATAGAATCCCTACAGTGTGGATGCAGGCCATTCGGCCCATGGATTCCAGACTATCCCTCTGAAGAGCCCCCACCTAGACACACACCCTAACCTATCCCTGTATTTTCCCATGGCTAACCCACCAAACCTGCACATCACTGGATTGTGGGAGGGAAACCAGAGCAGCTATAGGAAACCCACACAGACACGGGGAGAACATGCAAACTCCACACAGTCAGTCACCCGAGGCTGGAATCGAACCCGAGTCCCTGTGCTATGAGGGCAGCAGCACTGACTACTGAGCTCCCCTGCTGCCCCACATTTAAATCAATTCCGTCCTTACGTTAGCCCGTGGTGTACCCAGTCATGCTGCTGAACAGTGGATAGTGTGGAAGATGACTCCTATCAGGCATAAGAGATAGTCAGGGGTGGATTGAAGTTCCAGCCAAAGAAACATTCCCCATTAAAGCAATGACTGTCAGGAAAGAGAGGGAGGGAATAATCGAATCCAAGAGCTCAAATCAGCTCTTGCTGCAATTGTGGAAAATTAGAGCCATTGAATGTCGGAGCTTCAGCCAAGACTCTATTCGGCAAAACCCACAAATGCCCGTCACTGGCCTTACACCAAACCTTGAGGAATGGGACAACAGGTGAGTCGAGTCCGTGCAGATTGGGACTGCCGGCAGCAGGTGGCAGCCATGAGCGCAGGGATCATTTCCCCACTGCTGCAAGGAGAAACAATAGTCTCTCGATGAGAGGGTTTGATCCCAGCAGGCTGGACATGAGGGTGGTTTGCTGTGATGGGGCTGTATGTGGGGGTAGGGCATTGCTTCATGTAGTTTTACTGCTCAGGTCAGGGGAGGGTGGATGGGAATAATATATAATGTTAACAGCTGTCCACTGTCTAAATTATACAAACCTTACACCCTGAGCACTATTCAACAGCAGGCGGTCGTTAATTATTGGTTAATTAAGGGTTTAGCCGAAGCTCACTTCTGAGAAATATCGGAAAGGTTTCTGATCTCTGGTTGGAAGGTCCCATGTGTAAAATGCCATCCCCTGTGTACATGGCTATGCCCGGGCAATGGGCAGGAAGGAGGATGGAGACCCGAGCTCATGTTGTATGTTCCCAAGTTCACTCTGTTTTCTGCACAAAACCAGCTTTGGTGTATGTATCTCCCAGGTACGATGATAAAACAGCAGGACAGCTCAGTCAGAGACACCTGATCACTTTTGCTCCCAGGAAGTATGAGGACAGAAAAATGGAAGGAGAACAAACCATAAACAGATGTCTTAATTCTTTTGTTAAACAATCCCTGATCCCAGGGAGAATCATTAAACCATGGACCCAATTAAATGGTGATTCCAATCCTTCAGAGAACAAAGCATCAGAGGCGAAGTGTTTTCGCTAGCCGGAGAAGGTACCTGATGTTGCTTTGACATTGAGCTAACTAAATACATTAATTAACATATATATCATTTATCTATTACAATTTATATAAATTTATTTCTGTGTATAAACAAATAAACCAAACCCTGAGAAATCAGCCTGTCCCCTGTTGTGTGCGTAGACCATGCCCTGCTAACACATTCACTCAGACTTTAAACTTGCGAGTCGAGGGTATAGGAAATGGAAAGCTACAGGAAGTGTGGTGATAAATGACAAAGTAAGCAGCAGGTTAGCATGTACGCAGGAGGGTTTAAGCTCATGGCAGACTAGGAAAGAAGCAAAAATGAATAATTACTCAGGAGATATTAGCGATGTTGTGAATCATGAGGGTAAGAAAGTGAGCATAAGGCACGTTACCCGAATGACTGTAGCATTCGTAACAAGGTTGATGAGTCAATGGCACAAACCATCGTCAACGAATATGGTTTGGTCGCCATCTCAGAGACATGGCTGCAGAATGGTCATGACTGGGAATTAAATATCCAGGGGCACCAGACTATTCGGAACGGCAGACAGGAATGCAAGGGAGCTCTGATATTCCAGGATGACATCAGGGTAGTGCTGACCGATGATATAGCTTCTGTGGAGCATGTGATTGAATCCTTTTGGATGGAAATTAGGAATTACAAGAAGGAAAAGTCACTAATAAGCATAGTCTGTCAGCCACCACATATTAACATCACATTGGGGCAGGAAATAAGCAAGGAATTAACTAATGCCTGCGAAAATGATATGGCTATTATCATGGGGGATTTTAATCTGCATGTCGATTGGTCGAACCAGCTCGGTCAGAGTAGCCTTTAGGAGGAGTGCATTGAGAGTATCCATGGTCGTTTTCTTGAACAGCATGTAACGGAACTAACGAGGGAGCAGGAATAATTAATGACCTCATAGTTAGGGGTCCTCTTGGAAGGAACTATCACAGTATGGTTGAATTTAAAATACAGCTGGATAGTGTGAAGATAAAGTCCAATACCAGGATCCTGTGCTTGAATAAGGAGGACGATGACAGAATACCTGGTTACAGTAGACTGGGAACAGAGACTTCATGGTGCGACAGGTGACGAACAGTGGAGGACCTTCAAAGAAAGTTGTCAAGGTGCTCAACAGAAGTATATCCCAGTGAGAAGGAAGGATGGTAAGAGGAGGGGTAATCTGGCATGGGTGTCCAAGGAAATAAGGCAGGCTGTCAAAGTGAAAGAGAAGGCATGCAAAGTGACCAAAAACAGCAGACATCTCAAAGATTGGGAACATTTTAAAACCACAGAAAGAGTTATAGAGAATAGTCAGATAGAGCATGAGAAAAAACTAGCTCAGAATATAAAGACAACAAAACTTCCGACAAATATAAAATGATGTAGAGTGTTGTTGTGGTTCTGTTCGCCGAGCTGGGTGTTTTTGTTGCAAACGTTTCATCCCCTTTCTAGGTGACATCCTCAGTGCTTGGGAGCCTCCTGTGAAGCGCTTCTGTGCTGATTCCTCCGGCATTTATACTGGTTTGAATCTGCCGCTTCCGTTTGTCAGTTGCTGTCCGCTGCAGTGGCCGGTATATAGGGTCTAGTTCAATGTGTCTGTTGATAGAATTTGTGGATGAGTGCCATGCCTCTAGGAATTCCCTGGCTGTTTTCTGTTTGGCCTGCCCTATAATAGTGGTGTTGTCCCAATCGAATTCGTGTTGTTTGTCATCTGAGTGTATGGCTACTAGGGATAGCTGGTCGTGTCGCTTTGTGGCTAGTTGGTGTTCATGGATGCGGGTTGTTAGCTGTCTTCCTGTTTGTACTATGTCGTGTTTTGTGCAGTCCTTTCATGTGATTTTGTACACTGCATTGGTTTTGCTCATGGTGGGTATCGGATCCTTTGTCCTGGTGAGTTGTTGTCTAAGAGTGGCTGTTGGTTTGTGTGCTGTTATGAGTCCTAGTGGTCGCAGCAGTCTGGCTGTCAGTTCAGAAATGCTCCTGATGTATGGGAGTGTGGCCAGTCCTTTGGATTGTGGCATGTCCTCATTTCGTTGTCTTTCCCTAAGCCATCTGGTGATGAAATTGCGTGGGTATCCGTTTTTGGTGAATACCTTGTATAGGTGTTCTGCTTCCTCTTTTTGTAGTTCAGGTGTGCTGCAGTGTGTTGTGGCCCTTTTGAATAATGTCCTGATGCAACTTCGTTTGTGTGTGTCGGGGTGGTTGGTTTCATAGTTCAGGACTTGTTATGTGTGTGTGGCTTTTCTGTATACCTTCGTGGTGAACTCTCCATTCGGTGTTCTTTGTACCATCACGTCCAGGAATGGGAGCTGGTTGTCCTTTTCTTCCTCTCTCGTGAATTGGATTGCTGTGAGTGTGGCGTTGATGATCCGGTGTGTGTTCTCTATTTCTGTGTTTTTAATTATTACAAAGGTGTCGTCGACGTATCTGACCCAGAATTTGGGTTGTAATTGCGTTAACACTTTTTTCTAACCTTTGCATTACTGCATCTGCTATGAGTCCGGAGATCGGTGAGCCCATGGGTGTTCCGTTGATTTGTTCATATATCTGGTTGTTGAATGTGAAGTGTGTTGTGAGGCACAGGTCCAGTAGTTTAATTATGCCGTCTTTGTTAATAGGTTCAGAGTCCTGTTGTCTGTTATGTATGTCCAGCAGGTTGGATATTTTTTCTCTGGCTAGGATTTTTTCAATAGAAGTGAACAGTGCCGTTATATCGAATGAGAGCATGGTTTCTTCCTTGTCTATGTGTATATTTCTGATGATGTCCAAGAATTCTTGTGTTGACTGTATAGAGTGTCTGGATCTGCTGATCAGGTGTTTTAGTTGAAGAGTGGCTCTAGAAATTGTTGGTCCTTTAGAGGATGAGAAGGAGCAGTTATAAGTCTCCTGGCCCTGATGGAGTCCATCCCAGGGGACTAAAAGAGATGGTGGGAGAAATAACAGGTGGACTGGCGGTAATTTTCCAAAATTCACTGGTCGCTGGGGGAATCCCAACAGATTGGAAAATAGCAAAATGTGACACGACTGTTTAAAACGGGAATTGGACAAAAGATAGGGAATTATAGACCAGTGAGTGAGACCTCTGTAGTGCGGAAGACTCTTGAGTCGGTTATCAAGGAAAAAATAGGAGGGCATCTTGAAAGAAATTGTCTCATTGTACAGATGCAGCATGGGTACATGAAGGGCAGGTCATGCTTCACAAATCTTTTAAAATTCCATGAAGACATTTCAAGCAAGGGGGGATAATGGGCACCATTTGGATGTGGTGTACCGAGATTTCCAAAAGGCTTTTGACTAGGTGCTGCACATGAGGCTGCAGCATAAGATAAGAATTCATGGTGTTAGGGGTAGATTATTAGTGTTGATAGAGGATTGGTTAACTGACAGAAGTAAAAAGTGGAGATAAATGAGTGCTATTCTGCCTGGCAATCAGTGCCTAGTGGTGTGCCTGAGGGATTGATGTTGAGCCCACATTATGTACAATTTTGACAGATTATTTGGACTTGGGGACCACATGTACGGTGTCAAAAGTTACCAATGACACTAAGATGAGTGGCAGAGCGAAGTGTGCAGAGGACTGTGAAACTTTGCAGAGGAACGTGGATACATCGAGTGGGTGGGCAAAGATCTGGCAGATATAATACAATGCAAATAAATGTGAAATCATGCGTTTTGGTAGGGGTAAGTAAAAAGGATTATTACTTGTATGGTAAAAACAACTGCAGCATGCTGATTTGCAGAGGAACCTGGGTGTCCTTGTGCATGAACTGCAGAAGGATGGTCTGCAGGTACAACAAGTAATTAGGAAGGCAAATGGAATTTTGTCTTTCATTGGTGAAGGGAAGGAGTTTAAAAGCAGGTAATGCTATAGCTGTACAAGGTGCTGGTGAGGCCACACCTGGAGTACTGTGTGCAGATTTGGTCTCCTTACTTAAGAAAGGATGTACTGGCACTGGAGGGGGTACAGAGGCGGTTCATTAGTTCGAGTCCAGAGTTGAGGGGTTTGGCTGATGTGGATATACTCAGTCGGTTGGGATTATATTCATTGGAATTCAGATGACTGAGTGGGGGATCTTTTGGAAATATACAAAATAATGAAGGGCATCAATAAAATAGAACTATAGAGGATGTTTCCACTGGTGGGTGAGTCTAGGACAAGAGGGCATGGCCCCAAGATTAGAGGAAGCAGGTTTAGAATGAACTGAGAAGGGACTTCTTCACCCAGAGGGTTGTTAATTGATGGAATTCCTTGCCCAGGGAAGTAGTTGACGCTACGTCAGTAATCACTTTTAAAGCTAAGGTAGATACTTTTTTTTGAAAAAAGAAAGGAATTAAGGGATATGGTGAAAACGTGGGGAGGGGGAGCTGAGTCCATGAAAGGATGAGCCATGATTGTTTTGAATGGCTGAGCAGGCTCGAAGGGCCGGGCAGCCTCCTCCTGCTCCTAGTTCTTATGTTCTTATGTGGACTGGACCATGAAGAGAGAGTGAAAGCTGTCTTGCACTGAGGGCTTACAAACCCCTGTCATGTGGCTGACCAGCAGTCTCAGAGTGTACTGGATCATTGAAAATATGGAACATTGGCTGTGAAACAAATACCTGAGTACTGGTTGCTATGTTTTCACAACAGTTCAAATTTAACAAATCAGTTTAAATTATGCCTCAAAATATTAAAACCCAATGGAATTTGGATTTAATGTTTTGACAGCATTGAACCAATGAGACAATCTGATCTTTGGGATATAATGAAGTGGACATTTTGAGATTTAGCCAGAGAGAGCAACCAACTGTTATCATCCGAGTAACTTCCAGCAAACTACTCTCTTTCAAAGGCACCTTTTCATATGAAACATCTTTGCAGTAAAAGACCGAAGATGACCCAGGGAGATCTATAGCCAGACGAAGGCAGACACCAGAGACAACAGCCGCTGTAGGGCTTTGCAAATTAAGTTGATGCAATTTTAACAGGGCATTTATTAGAACAGTATATTTTTATCGTGTTGGAGGTAGATAACAAGCCTGTAAGAGAATGAACGGTCAGAGTTGTAAGCAATTGTTGTTTCATATTCACTTTTAGAGTGAGAGAATAAATTAACTTTTTCTTGAAATAGTGGGAGTTGGGTGTTATCTGCCATTCATACTCTCACAGATTATGAGAAGAGATGAGTTTTTCTGGGGGTTTGGTTTAATTAGCAGAAGGGTTCACCACCGTGTCATTACAAATTATGTGTTTCTTTAATTTTGCTTTTGTTTTGGCCCCTTGTGGTCCCTGCCCAAAAGTGGTTGATGGGGATGGAGTCATGGGAGAGCCTTTTCCTGTTTGTTTATTTTTTGCACAGAATAAGAAATTGTTGTTTTGAAAGAGCAGAGTGGGCTTTGCTCTGTGTTTCATTCAGTGCTGTCCCTGTCCCGAGAGTGTCTGATGGGGACAGTATGGGGTGGGGGGGGAGTGGTGGGACGGGGAGTGCTTTTTTTTACTGTGTATTCCTTCTGTCTGAAAGAGGTGAGGATTGTTTTTCAGACTGGAGGCCTCTGACCAGTGGTGTGCCAAAACTGGTAAAGCTGGGTACAACCACCACATTTAAAAGGGACCTGGATGGGGAGATGTATTGAAAGGGTTTAAGAGGGAGAAGTGGCAAATGCTGACAATTGGGACTGCATCAGTTTAGGATATCTGGTCAGTATGAACAAGCTGGACTGTAGAGTCTCTTTCCATGCTGTAAAACTCAATGACTCAGTCTCTCCAAGCCAGCGGTCATTCTAATAAACCTCCTCTGAACTGCCTTCAATAAAATCAGATCTTTACTGAAATAAGGAGACAAAAACTATTCACAGTATTCGATATGTGGTGTTAACAGCACCTTGTACATTTACAGTAAGACCTCTCTACTCTCGTACTTTTGACGCACTTGAAAGAATGACCAACATTCCATGAGCTTCCTGATTCCCTGTTGTACCTGAGTGTGAGCTTTCTGTGCTTCATGTACATGTCACACCAAGTCCTGTTGGGTTACAGCTTCCTGCAGGTTTTTATTTCTCCATTTGAATAATTATTCTGTTCTTTTATTCCTCTGGTCTGAAATTGACAATGTCTCACTTTCCCACAGTATATGCCATTGCCAACATGATGCTCGCTACTTTAATCAATCAATTTTATGTCTGCCTCTCACAACCTGCCCTTTGACCTTTATTGTGTGTTGTTTGAAAATCTGGCTGCAATGCATTCACTTCCTTCTTCCAAATCCATCTTCCAAATTTATCATCAAACAATCATTGATAAACAGTTGTGGTCACCGCACTAATCCCTGTGGAATCACAATTGGCTCTGGGAGTGAACAGAAAAAAACACTCCTAAATCCCCTTTGTTCTTTCCTGATCATTATTAAGTTGTCTGTTAATGCCAATATACTACCTTATGACTTCACCTTTTTGTATGGAAGATTATGTAACGCCTTCTGGAAGTCCAAATACAACACACCCCACAGTAGCTGGAACAACGTGAGAACTGGGTGACCAAATATATTTGCTGTGATCCAATCCTCATATTCCTGAGCAGTGATAATGACACAATCAGGTTTAATATCAGCCCATTACCACAAATGCTTTCTTTTGGTCAGTGAAGGATTCATTGTCACACGCATGGGGTTAGAATTCAGCTGGAAATGGTGTTCCAGGTTACTGTCCACCACTTTGTGGTGATATCAGAGCCAGTCATCATGGTGATCGTTCTGTCCCCTTCAGAAACTTCCATGTGTTAGCAGCTTTGTCCTAAACTGCATTGAAGATTCTCCAGACGCACTCATTAGTTTGCATATGTCTCTCACATATATTAGGTTAGATGAGGCTAATAAATTTGTGTTATTAGACAATAGACAGTAGACAATAGGTGCAGGAATAGGCCGTTCAGGCCTTCGAGCCTGCTTCGCCATTCAATATGATCATGGCTGATCATCCTTAATCAGTATCCTCTTCCTGCCTTATCTCCATCACCCTTGATTCAACTATCTTTGAGAGCTCTGTCCAACCCTTTCTTAAATGAATCCAGAGACTGGGCCTCCACTACCCTCTGGGGCAGAGCATTCCACACAGCCACCACTCTCTGGGTGAAGAAGTTTCTCCTAATCTCTGTCCTAAATGGTCTATCCCGTATTTTTAAGCTGTGTCCTCTAGTTCGGCACTCACCCATCAGCAGAAACATGTATTATAAGCACATAGGCTTGCCTGAGATCACTTTGGTCAGACCCAAGAGATTCTGTCATGTACTTTGAGTCCAACAATAAAGACATGAATTTATTTTCTGTCAGAGTCCTTTGAAATATTTGATTTCACTTCCTTCAGAGGCTTATGTAAATGACAACGTGTATTACCCAAAATCCACCTCAGCAGATTTGTCATCAAACAATCAGATCTTTCAAATATGACGTGGCTTTCCACTGACTTATCCATGATGCTTAATATTTATTATCTGTGTGAGTGATACTTGTTTGGCTCGGTGACATGTTTATTTATTTTCATTTATTTATTCATTCTTTATTTACTTATTTTCAAACAGTGAAAATTGTTGCCCTGAATTATGTTCTTTCAAGTGTTGTCATCATTGATGTCAGGTGGCATCGTCTGCCAATTTAAACCTTAATTTCTTTAATTGAAAACGTGCTACCCTTTAATCCTATGCAATGACACCTTTATATAAAAAATACCCTGCCCATCTCTTGAATTATTTCCTCCATGTTTGTTTACATTAAAGCCCAACATGGACCAGGTCAATGTTCTTATCTATTGTGGGACAAAACTGATTTGATTCAAAGTGGTTAACTCCAACTGTTTGTTCATTGACTGGAATTCATGTCTGACTCACTGAAATTAACTGTGTCCCTGGGGGAGCTGGGAGCTGCTCCATCAGTTGCTCATTATGAGATTCCCTTCAATTGTTTATCACAGAATGACAGCAGGAGCAATATCTCTGCAGCAATCAGAGATCAGCACAACTGTAGATATGGAGCGATGGTATTGGTATCGGAGAACATTAGAGTGGAATACCACTGCAATTAGTGACAATCAGAGGGAAAAGGATTGGAATAATCCAGTGATGTGAAGGAGTATCTCTGGTTGGCTCTACATCCTTTACACTGATGATTATTCCTTTACATTAGTCGTTCGAATTCAGGCTGCCCTTCGGATTTTTGCTTATGTTTACTTTCCCATACTTGGCATTGTTGGGGTCCCTGGTAAGTCTGTGCCTCACGATGAGTTCTGTAAACCATGTTGAACAAATTGACAGATCTTACCATTTATGGTGCCATCCTTGTTGATGTGCCTGTTCTTTGCAATTCTCTGTACCTGAGTGTTCACTGTGTAAACACAGTTAATTTGTTCACTTTCTTGTCATTGCTTCAGTTCTTTTAGAGAAATCTAAGTATTAGATATTTTAAACATGATTCATTGCTGTCTGCTTGCTGCCTTTATCCTCACCTTTACCTGGTTCACCTCACTTTCATTTCCATGTCCACCCTGCCACCTTCCTCCATTACTGCTCTTTCATTTAATATATTTGTACCTTCCCTCACACTCACTGCCGATCTCTAATCTGTCCTTTGCTTTTGTTGACCCTGGGACAGACTGTCAAAGTTGTGACTGCAGTATGATCACTCTTTATTCCTCTGACAGTGGGAATGAGCTGTTTCTGTCAGTTCTGACCTCGTCACCCATAAACACAGATCATTGAACAGTCAAATATCTCTCTGAGTACTGAGAAAATGTCTTAGTTTTATTCCTCTCTCCCACCCTTACCCTCTCCCTCCCCATTGAGTGACCTTTGACCATGACATGATGTTAAACTATTCTTCCTTCATATTCTTTGTCTCTGTGTCCAAATGTTTAAATCAGATTCTTCTTCCAACCCTTCACTCACCTCCAATACACTCACTCCACTTGGTCTCCTCCATCTGGCCTTTTGGTATCACTCAAACTGGGATTTTTTAAAGTATTCTCTCTGTTGTGTTGATTTTGGGCGGCACGGTGGCACAGTGATTAGCACTGCTGTCTCACAGCGCCTGAGACCCGGATTCAATTCCCGACTCAGGCGACTGACTGTGTGGAGTTTGCACGTTCTCCCCGTGTCTGCGTGGGTTTGTTCCGGGGGCTCCGGTTTCCTCCCACAGTCCAAAGATGTGCGGGTCAGGTGAATTGGCCATGCTAAATTGCCTGTAGTGTTAAGTAAGGGGTAAATGTAGGGGTTTGGGTGGGTTGCACTTCGGCAGGCCGGTGTGGACTTGTTGGGCTGAAGGGCCTGTTTCCACACTGAAAGTAATCTAATCAAATCTAAAAAAAAACCTTAATCTCTGTGCACCCTGCCCTGAACCATTCAGACACCCCTACCTTTGAACTAACTGCACTCTGTGCTCTCAGGCTCATTCCTGACTTTGTAACCAAGCCTACTCCAAGGGTGGGGCTGTTGTTGTCTGACAGACTCACCTGTACACTGTGGAAGCAGAGTGTCAGCTCTCCGATACCTCTTACACCTCTCCCAGAACATGGCCCCACCATCTAACATCAGGCTATTGTGTCCATCACACTCACTAATCTCATCTAATCTGGAGATCTCCCCCACTCACTGCACATCCTCCAACCTCACAATCCCCCAAAACCCATCACACCTGCTTCTACCGTCTTCTTCTCCCAGATCCACAAACATTGGTACGGCCTATTCCTTGATCAGTGGTGCTGGAAGAGCACAGCAGTTCACGCAGCATCCAACGAGCAGCGAAATCGACGCTTTGGGCAAAAGCCCTTCATCAGGAATAAAGGCAGAGAGCCTGAAGCATGGAGAGATAAGCTAGAGGAGGGTGGGGGTGGGGAGAAAGTAGCATAGAGCACAATAGGTGAGTGGGGGAGGGGATGAAGGTGAGAAGTCAGGGAGGAGGGTGGAGTGGATAGGTGAAAAAGGAGATAGGCAGGTAGGACAAGTTCGGGCAAGTCATGGGGACAGTGCTGAGCGGGAAGTTTGGAACTAGGGTGAGGTGGGGGAAGGGGAAAAGAGGAAACTGTTGAAGTTCACATTGATGCCCTGGGGTTGAAGTGTTCAGAAGCGGAAGATGAGGCATTCTTCCTCCAGGCGTCTGGTGGTGAGGGAGCGGCGGTGAATGAGGCCCAGGACCTCCATGTCTTCGGCAGAGTGTGAGGGGGAGGGGGAGGTATGACCCCAACCAGGAGAAAGGAAGGACAACAGATGCTGGAGCTCAGATTCGAGAGCGTGGTGCTGGAAAACCACAGTCGGTCAGGCAGCATCCAAGAAGCAGGAGAATCAATGTTTCCGGCAGAAGCCTGACAAGGGGCTTGTCTCCTGCTCCTCGGACGCTGCCTGACCTACTGTGCTTTTCCAGCACCACACTCTCGACCATGACTCCAACTAGCGTAGAATGTGTCCCATGATACCCATTGGTTCCGTTTAGCCAAGGTCCCTTTGATCCCACGCTCGTTCAGATGCGGCCTTGATGGTATGAGCTGTTACTCTCTCCCCATAAGTTCTGGAACACAAGGCTTCAGTAATATTGAAGTGACTGGATTAATTTTGGATAACTGGTCAGCATGGGCGAGTTAGACTGGAGTGTCCATTTCCATGCTGTATGTCTGTGTGACTCTCTGACTCTGAGCATTGTCAGGACCCACAGCCTTTACAATATCCAGTGCCTCCCACAGTGCCTTGATATGATGTGGAGTGTATCAAATTGGCTGAAGACTGGTACCTGTGATGTTAGTGACCACTGGAGGAGGCTGAGATGTATTACCCGCTGCCAATCTGGCTGAAAGTTGTGAGAAATAAGACCATAAGACCATTAGCAATAAGAATGGAAGTAAGGCCATTCAGCCCATCAAATCCACTGTGCCGTTCAATCATGGCTGATGGGCGTTTCAACTCCACTTACTCACACTCTCCCTTTATCCCTTAATTCATTGCAAGACTAAGAATTTATCAAGCTCTGCCTTGAAGCCATTTAATGTCCCAGCCTCCACTGTGCTCTGTGGCAATGAATTCCACAGGCCCACCACTCTCTGGCTGAAGAAATGTCTGCTCAGTTCCATTCTAAATTGACCCCCTCTAATTCTCAGGCTGTACTCACGGGTACTAGTATCCCTGCCTGACGGAAACAATTTCCCAGTGTCTACCCTTTCTCAGCCATGAATTATCTTGTAAGTTTCTATCAGACCTCACCTTAACCTTCTTAACTTTAATGAATACAATCCCAGGTTTCTCAACCGTTCATCATATGTTAGGCCTCGCATTCCAGGGATCATCTGTGTGAATCTCTACTGGGCACGTTCCAGTGTCAGTATGTCCTTCCTGAGGTGTGGGGCCCAACAGTGGGCACATTTTTCTAAATGGGGACTAACTAGAGCTTTATAAATTCTCAGTCGTACAACACTGCTTTTATATTCCAAATTTCTTGAGATAAATTACGACATTGTATTCGTTTTTTTAAACACAGACTCAACCTGCAAGTCAACCTTTAGACAATCCTGTACTGGCACTCCGAGATCCCATTGTACTTTGGCATATTGAATTTTCTCACCGTTTAAAAAATGCCTGTGTTCTTTTTTCCAAAGTGCAAGACCACGCATTCGTAAATGCTTCAGTCTTATCTTTTTCCCTGATGAGTTGTGCTCCCCCATCATTGAGGATAAGGAGACTTGTGCAGTCTCTTCCTCCACTATGTTTTTCAAAACTAGTCCTCCACATTTCACAACAGGATACAGTGGGACTGCTCAGTAAAGTTGAGATCAGGTCCATTCATTGTGGCATCACCAAACTCAGTCAATCACATGCTGCTTGTGCTATTTGTGAAGCAAGTACTCCTGTTTGGTAGCTTGACACTCACTAGTCCCTCACTCTCTCTGCTAATGTTCCTCTTCATCTGGTCCTTTGCAGTCACTGTCTTTGCTCATGATGCCCTTGACCTCCAACCACTCTCACTGTTATTCTTCAATTTCTCTCACTGTACATTCCATGTCCCTCATGATTTTCCTCTCCATCACTCAGCCATCATTCACACCGTGATCATTTTCCCACTTGTCCTTCACTACTGACTCCCTCTCTCGGTGAATGTAATCTTTGGTCACTAACTGTTCCTTACTCTCTCTGCTGATGTTCTTCTTTGTCTCTGAGTCAACACTGACTGGCTCTGCTCATGTTCCTTCTTGGTCTCTCCCTTTACATCTATGGTCGCTGTTATTACTTCTCCGACACTCAAACCCTCTGTTGATATTCCTCTTGGTTTCTCACTTTACACTAACACTGTTGATTTTCTGCTTGTTCTCAATCTGGCCACATTTTCTATGTGGAAGTGTTTTTGGTCCCTCATCATTCGCTCATTCTCATTCCTGATTTATCGAGTCTCCCATTTTGCACTCACTCTACCTGCTGATGTTTCTCTTAATCTTTCACTCTGCGAACTTGTTCTGCTGACTTATCTCCTGGTTCTCATTTTGAACTTCTGATCTCGAATGATGATCCTGCAAATCTCCCACTGACTCCTCACAATGTTTCTGTTTCCTTCCCTTTCTGTCTCTACGTCTCGGCTGATGTTCCTGTGAAGCTCCCATTTCACTGTCGATCCCATCTGCTGATGTGTCTTGTCTCTCAGTCTACAGGTAATCCCTGTGCTGACGTTCTTGTTGGCCTCTCACTGTGCACTCCCTTTCTCTACTGACATTTATTTGGTCTCACTGTGCATTCACTTTCCACACTGACGTTTCACTTGACTCACATCACACTTAATCTTTCTGCTGATGTTACTCTTGGTCACTCATTCTCTGTGCTGTCTCTCCACTGATGTTCATATTGATATCTCACTCTGTGTTCACTCTCACTCTCTCTTTTGATCATCCTGTTCGTCTCTCACTTGACATTCATTGCCTTTGGATAAAGCACCTAAAATATATGTTTGTGTCTGTACCTTTCACTGATGGGTTTGGAGCTGTTCAGAATCACACGATTCTCTCCCTCTGCTCTGAAATAAGGTGTGGAATATGCACCTGCTCAGTATATCTCATGTACAACTAACCCACATGTTCTTCACTCATTCTTGCCCTTATTCTGGTGCACCCATGGATCTCCTTTCCAGTCTCGATGTGCTGCCTCTCTTGATGCTCAGCACACATTCCAGATTTCCCTTTCAATAAATGCCAGCTTTGTTCCTGCATCCCTGCTGCTCTGTCTGAGCCTATCGGTCTTGCTTTGCTGCCTGGTACTGCATCATTTGGATGACTCTGCTGATCTCAGGAAAGCAACGATTGAATGGAGACTGACACCTGTGCAAGTTCATGCATTGCATTTCATAATTCTTATTTATTTTATTGAAGTCCAGTGTCAACGGAATGGCAAGCCTTGTCCCTATATTAACAATGTGATACACTGTAACTGATACAATCATTTTTATACAATAGCACATTTGCAAATCTCTGTCCAGGTCCCAATAACACGGTGGTTTTGCTCACATTCTAATGTCTCTGTTTGTTTCCCTTGCACAGTTAACATGACAGCTGTTGTGCTCCTAACCCGGGGAAGATGTGACCTCTCCAAATGTGTTTCTCGATACTTGGTGACCATGGCAGTGGCAGACCTTCTGGTTATTATCCTGGACGTGATACTGCAGCATATCCCACGGACTTTTCATGAAGAATTTTATGACCTGCGGTACTCCATTCGTGTGTGTAATATTCATGCCGTCCTGAGTTATGCAGCCACTGATTGTTCTGTCTGGTTCACTGTGGCTTTTACTTTTGATCGATTTGTGGCAATTTGCTGTCAGAAGTTGAAAAGTAGATATTGCACTGAGAGAACTGCAGCTGTGGTGCTGGGAACAGTGACTGCCCTCTATTGTATAAAGAACATTTTCTGGTATTTTATGTTCACATATCGAAATACTTTCACGAGCGTTACTTTATTTTGTCATTTCAGGGACACCAATCAGAGATCACATTTCTGGATAATGATTCAGTTCCTTCAACATCTTGTGACCCCTGGGGTCCCATTCATTCTGATTCTGCTGCTAAATATTTTCACTGTCAGACACATTATCAGGAGCAGCAGAGCACGGAGACGACTCCGGGTTCAGGGCAGTGGGGTATGTCCCAAAGATCCAGAGTTGGCCAGTCGAAGGAAATCTATTATTTTAATGTTTGCACTCTCTGCAAATTTCATCCTTTTATGGTCAATATATATGGTGTATTCCATATGGCAGAGAATGCTGTATTTTGGAAATGTGATAATTTATCTACACAGAGTTGTTGACATATTGGGTTCCATGTTGCAGCTACTGAGCTGCTGCACAAACACTTTTATTTATGCTGTCACCCAGACCAAGTTCAGGGAGCAGTTGAAACAAATGTTTATTTGTTCATTTACTTCAGTTCATCAGATCAGTAAATAATAATATCTTCAGCCATAAGTGTATCTCGCAACATTGTATTTAATTTCACATCTCCAGCCCGTCAATGGTCCTGTAGCTCTGTCCTCAACCATGTCGTGTGTTCTGCTGCCCTCATTATAATTCACTGTGGGAAAGGAGTGGAACCAGCACAGGTGGCCTTGTAAGTATGGTCAATAACATTCAATGCAGAGAGATGGAAAATGGTTCCTTCCTTTCCAAAAAAGGGAGGGTACAGGATACGCACAGATACCAGTTGGAAGATTTGTTGGTTGATCCATATGTCCTAAGGCTCTCCCCCTCGTTTCACAGAAGAAAATGCCATCATTTTGTCTCAAGTTAATACGGGAACTCATTCTCAAACCTTTTATTCTCATTGAACAGCTACCTACAAGTTTCTTT
The DNA here is from genome assembly GCF_020745735.1 of Hemiscyllium ocellatum. Classification (NCBI taxonomy): domain Eukaryota; kingdom Metazoa; phylum Chordata; class Chondrichthyes; order Orectolobiformes; family Hemiscylliidae; genus Hemiscyllium; species Hemiscyllium ocellatum. The sequence continues at coordinate 14,453,971 of NC_083438.1, forward strand.
CTGTTCAGAACCCACCTTTACTCTCCAGATGTGTCATGTTTGAAGAAAACTAAATTTTTCTACATTCCTTGTATTTTTTTTTACACCAGAATCTTTTCAAACTTGCTCAGTGACATTGAGCTCTCGGAATTCGGGTTAGAAGCAACTGGGACAGAGATTGCTGACTTGCTCTGTCAGTGTTTCTACAGCAGCAGTGCTCACCAGGTCCTTTCAGCACACCTCAGCCTGACTTTCTCCAGCTTTTCCTTCTGTTTCTCACTTTGTGTTTCCTATTCCCTAAAGCCCCACTTGGCTCTCTCTTGTGTTTGCATAAACTTCAGTACTTTAATAACTTTTCATGGATTGAAAGAAACAGTAGTAACTCTTTCAGGAATAAACTGGTTCCTGAGGTGAGATGGACGTGGAGAAACTGGCATAGAGGAATTAAAAGCAACATGTTCCTTAACCATCCTGGGAAGGAGATATTGAAACAACATGAACAAGTTGTATCTTGGGAAGAGGAGTATGACATTCAGCCGCTGGAACCTGTTCTGTCATTCGATGACATCATGACTGATCTGTGGCCTCAATCCATCTATCTGCCTTTGACAATGTCCCTTAATTTTTTTGACTGACAAAAATCAATTTCAAATTTAAAATTAACAACTGACTTCCCACCAACTGCCATATGTGGAAGTGAACACCTACCACACTGTCAAAGTTGAAATGTTTCCAAACATTGCACCTGAACTGTCTGGCCCTAATTTTTCAATAATGCCTTTTTGTGTTACGTCCGAGAGGCTCCTAATGGTTTCAATGTGAACATGAGGTTAATGAACAGAAATAGATTATTTCACTTCTCAAACGTGCAGATCCAACCATATTGAATTGACATCCACCCTGACCAGGGACACTGTGCCCATGAAAGGACAGGCATAGACAACATGTCACCGAATTCAGGATTAATACGGTCGTTCTTTTGAATGTGGGATGGGAGTCACCGGTGGCAATTTTTGTCTTTGTGAGCACTCTGGGCACTGCCCACCAATGCAGCTATGTCGGTATCCAGCCCTGGACACAAGACATAGCTTCTTCCCAGGATATCTTGGAAACCATTGGATGACCCTGGTTGATTTCAGCCTGTAACTGGTGGTGACCTTTGCCTGGGACAGTCAATCTTGCTCCCAAATATGTCACCCTCTGCAGTGATCTGGTCTGGTGGGAGCACAAAGGTTTCAGCCCGGGTTGTTAGACCTTCCATTTTCCCCATTCCCACCAGCTGTTTTAGCCTTGCTAGGACAGAGTCTTTCTGTGTCCACAGTCTCTGTGTAACCCACCGTTATTCCTCATGGAAAGACATCCAACACATGTTCTGGAGATGGCTGAGGTTGTAGTCTCAGGGAGGGAGGGAGAATGGAAGGAAGGGCCATGTGCAAAAGTAGAAAGAAGAGATCAAAGAGAAAAAAGACAAAAGGAGAGGTTGCCAGTGAGAGAAAGTCTCAGAGAGAGAGAGTCTCAGAGAGAGAGAGAGAGACTGGTGTGATATAGATTAAGAGAAAGAAGAGAAAATATCAGACAAATACAAGGACATTTCAAGGAATGACACGGAGAGATTAAGGTGAGATTCATCTTTCCAGATGGCCCCAGGATTCTCGATGGTCTCTCACACCCATTCTCTCCATTTAGGGACAGACCCTGCTCCAGGGCCATGCTTTAGGAGAGATGTTCAGGATGGGAGTGAGGTTAAAGGAACAAAACCAGGATTGAGATTCAAATTCTCACTCAGAGTCAGATAGAAACACACAGATAAGTCCCCCCTCAGACAGTGCGCCCACTCCTGACGGCAACCACCTTCTCAGTTCACAGGGTGAAAGGGACAATCACTGCCAGATCTTGACTGGAATACCCCCCAGGTCTGTAACTCAAAACCATTCCAATTTTAAAGGCCCCATCACTTCATGTCCAAATATTCATTCAAAGGGGGTAAACTGAGTCAGTTTGTTTGGGGCATCTCGAATGATAAACAATATAAATGGGATGCCTTTATACCAACAATTCAGTTAACCTGACAGCACACTGTTCACATGGTCTTCAGGGTCTGAGACCACCTTTCCAAGGCTCCCTGGGATTCAGGACGGTACACACTTGATTTTCAGCCTAACCTATCCATGACTTCCTGAAACAGCCAAGCAGTAAAATTAAACCCTGGGTCAGATTATATCTCTCTGGGGACCCCATACCGCGTCAAGAAAGCTACCAACCCCTTTTTCCCTGAACACTCCGGAATGGAATTGTCTCTGGAACTGAAGTAGACACATCCATTATGTTGAGAAAGTACTGCTTCATACTTTAGGTTTGGTTTGATGGAGGGGACCAACACAATCAATCATAACCTGCATGAAAGATTCTTCAAATGTAGGAATTCCCAACAAAGGTGCTGGTTTTATTACTGTCTGTCCCTTCCCTCCCATGTGTGACATGTACGGCAAAATGTAAACACATGCTTATACAGACCAGGCCGAAAGAAGTGCTTTTGTATCTGAACCTGAGTCCTCCTCACCTCTCAGTGACTACCTACTTGTAACTAATGTGCTCCCCGTAATATGTCCTGTCTGGATGCTCCCAGCAACACAATCCGGTGCACTTCCGCCCACTTCCCCTCTGCACTCACATGCTGTCGACTCCATTTTGGTCTCAGGGTTCTGCCCTTTTGATAATAACTGCTGGGAATACAGACTGGGTCCTTTTCTGGGTATGCTTCTACATTTATATCTTTTATTGTCTCATCTTTCTGTTCGCCTTTCAGGCCTAAACACCTTTGCCTGACCCTCCACCTGTTCAGGTTGTCCCTGTACCATTACATCAAACAGAGGGTCAGCTAACTGAACCACAACTCCTTCATCTTTCTCTTTAGTTTTTCCTTCTGTCTGTAACGTATGACACTTACATCTATTCCTTTTCTGAGTATACTTCTATGTCTTATCTGGTTTCATCTTTCTGTTAGTCTTTCAGGACGAGGCGACATCTTGCAAAATGTCCAAATTACAGAGGAGGAAGTGCTGGATGTCTTGAAACGGGTAAATGTGGATAAATCCACAGGACCTGATCAGGTGCACCATAGAACTCTGTGCGAAGGGAGAGAAATGATTGTTGGGCCTCTTGCTGAGATAATTTTATCATCAATAGTCACAGGTGAGGTGCCAGAAAACTGGTAGTTGGCAAACGTGGTGCCACTTTTTAATGAGGATGGTTAAGGACAAACCAGGGTACAAAATACCAGTGAGCATGATGTTGGTGGTGGGTAAGTTGCTGGAGGGAATCCTGAGGATCAGGATGTACATGTATTTGGAAAGGCAAGGACTGAGTATGGATAGTCAACACGGTTTTGTGCGTGGGAAATCATGTCTCACAAACTTGACTGAGTTTTTTGAAGAAGCAACAAAGAGGATTTTTGAGAACAGAGCGGTAGATGTGATCTACATGGAATTCAGTAAGGCATTCGGCAAGGTTCCCATGGCAGACTAATTAGCAAGGTTAGGTCTCACAGAATATAGGGAGAACAAGCCATTTGGATACAGAACTGGCACAGAGGCAGACGACAGAGGGTGGTGGTGGAGAGTTGTTTTTCAGATTGGAGGCCTGTGACTGGTGGAGTGCCACAAGGATCGGTGCTGGGTCCTCTCTTTTTGTCATTTATATAAATGATTTGGATGAGAGCATAAGAGGTACAGTTAGTACGTTTGCAGATGACACGAAAATTGGAGGTGTAGTGAACAGCGAAGAGGGTTATCTCAGATTAAAATAGGATCTTGACCAGTTGGGCCAATGGGCTGAGAAGTGGCAGATGAAATTTAATTTCAATAAATGCGAGGTGCTGTATTTTGGGAAAGCAAATCTTAGCAGGACTTATAAACTTAATGGTAAGGTCCAAGGGAGTGTTGCTGAACAAAGAGATCTTGGAGTGCAGGTTCATAGATCCTTGAAAGTGGAGTCGCAGATAGATAGGATAGTGAAGAATGCGTTTGGTATGCTTTCCGTGATTGGTCAGAGTATTGAGTACAGGAGTTGAGAGGTAATGTTGTGGTTGTACAGGACATTGGTTTGGCCACTGTTGGAATATTGTGTGCAATTCTGGTCTCCTTCCTGTCGAAAAGATGTTGTGAAACGTGAAAGGGTTCAGAAAAGATTTACAAGGATGTTGCCAGAATCGGAGGATTTGATTGATAAGGAGAGACTGAACAGGCTGGGGCTGTTTTCCCTGGAGCGTCGGAGGCTGAGGGGTGACCTTATAGAGGTTTACAAAATTATGAGGGCCATGGATAGGATAAATAAGCAAAGTGTTTTCCCTGGAATCGGGGAGTCCAGAACTAGAGGGCATAGGTTTAGGGTGAGAGGGGAAGGATACAAAAGAGATCTATGGGGCAACTTTTTGATACAGAGGGTGATACTTATATGGAAAGAGCTGCCAGAGGAAGTGGTGGAGGCTGGTGCAATTGCAACATTTATGAGGCATTTGGACGGGTATATGAAGAGGTAGGGTTTGGAAGGATATGGGCCGGGTGCTCGCATGTGGGATTAGACTGGGTTGGGATAACTGGTCGGCATGGAAGGGTTGGACCGAAGGGACTGTTTCCATGCTATACATCTCTATGACTCTATGACTAAGCACCTCTGCCTGACCCTCCATCTGTTCAGGTCTTTTCGGTGCCATTATATCAAACAGAGTGTCAGCTAACTGAACCTCAACTCGTTCGTCTTTCCCTTTAGATTTTTTTCTTCTGGCTGTGACTTATGACACTTACATCTGGTACTTACACAGTTTTGAAAAACTCCAAGACATTTTTCTTTAACTCCTTAATTCCCTGGATTTTCCTTTGGCTTCTCCACCACAAGGGACGTTATTTCCCCAGTGCTGATTTGACTCTCCAACCTGATCTTAGACAGAGGAACGCTACATTTCTGTCCATCTATTCCACAAATTATCACTCTCAGGTAACTTGTCCGGAAGGCTGCAAATACTGTCATCTCTTACTATTAGAGACCGCTTACGTCCCATATCAATCACAATTTTAACATCTTTCCCTTTTCCCTCATTTCTTTCTGAGTAATCTTTACCCACAGAGGTGAAGTCTTTATAGAGATCGGGCACTAACTCAATACCCAGCCCCTGTCTGACCTGTGCACTCTCCTGCAGCCCCTCGGCCTTTCCTGAGGTTTCCTTTATTACTTTCATTAATCCCACTGGTTTAGCCTCTTTTACCACATCTTTTCCCACAACCACCAGCACTGGGACCTTATGTGTCCCACCTTCTGACAGTGAAAACACCTTTTCCCAGGGCCCTTCTTAAACTCTCGACACTGTCACTGCATGTGTCCCACTCTATTAGAGTCAAACACCTGAAGCCTTTCAACTCCTTTCCATCCCCTTTGGCTTCTTTTTTCACCTGAGGGAAACTATTCCCAGTGTGGTTTACTTGACTTTTTTTTCAGTGAAGGATCTCCCATTCTTCCAATTTTTATTCTTCATGGAATAAATTCCCTTTGAAAGTTAAATTTTGCCAAATGCCCCAATACATATTCATCTGCCAACTCTGCTGCTCTTCACATTTCGTGAACTTTCTGTCCATCCACATGAATTCTGATCATCTCTCCAAGTGAGTTTACAAACCCCTCCAGCAGAATAATCTCTCAGAGCCTGATATATCTGATCTGCTTTTCGGGCACACACCAATCCATTGTAATTACTGAGATTAATTCTTTTGAACTGAACGTAAGTCTGACCCGGTTCCTTCGTTATGTTTCTGAACCGCCGTCGAAATGCTTCTGGTCCCAATTCAGAAGCTCTCAGAATAGTCTGTGTGACATCTGTATCATCTTTTGACCCCCCCATCTGACAGCGCTGCACACACTTCACTAGCTCTGCACCCCCAGCTCAGTCTGAACTAGCATTACCCACAAGCTCTCTGGCCACTCCATCTTCCCAGACATATTTTCAGATGAAATAAACAAGGTTTCATCATCTTTCTCATCAAAATATGGCAATTTTTTAAGCTACTGGTGTACATCACTACCTTCTCTCTTCATTTCCATCCTGTTAGCTTGACTCATTCTCTCTCCTCTCGCTCTCTCTGCTCATCTAAGAACATTCTCTCCAGTTCCCTCATGTGCAGCGTATGTTTCTCTAACTCTCCTGCACCTGTCTGTCTCTCTGATACACCTAAGGGCTTGACCAATCGCTACATTTTCAGCTTTCCTTTGGTCCCTGGTTGAACCCAATTCTACCCTATTGGCTCATTCGAAAAGTATATCCTTCCACGGTATTTCTAAACTTCCTTGGAGAGTTTGGGAAGCACCTTCACACCCCAGGACTTCTTTATCTATCTTAAGAGCAATTTCCCTAATTTATAATAGCCGAAATTAAATAAATTTCCTCACATCAGTATTACTAATGATCCAGGACAGTTTTCGATAAGTGTTTAGGTCTACTGGGACATTTCACACCCCAAATCTGTTCAAAACTGAACCAGTCTCAGACTGGGTCTGTCTAAGCCTACCCAAACCGTTCCAAATCGCACATTGGGTCTGTTTAAACCTCTCCAAATTGGTCCAAATCTCAGACTGGGTCTGTCTAAACCTCTCCAAATCTATCCAAATCTCAGATGATGAGCCCCTAAACCATTTGAACGTGGAGAGGAACCCCTCTGTTAATTAAAACCAACTCCCAGAAAAACTAACCAGCTGCAGGGTAGAGCCAGGATACCAGGAATCAATTCCCCACTGCTGGAAGGACACCCGACATCCTACCAGAGGATTTCACCCCAGCAGGCTGGCCATAAGTGAGTGTTGCTGTGATTATGCTCTCTGAGGGATTAGGCAATTGGTTCCTGTAGTTTTATTACTAGGGACAGGGAGGGTGGATAGAAATCATAGACAATGGTAATAGGTATTAGATCCACTATCTAAATCATACATACCTCACACTCTGAACACTTTTCAACAGCAGGCAGTGGTTAATTACTGGGGTAAAGAAGTTAAACAAAGCTCACTTGAGGAAATTGCTGAAATGTGGGTGACCGGCCTCATTTGTAAAGTGCCATATCCTCGAATTTGAATGTAGATTATAGGGTTAAATGCAGGATTCTTGGCAGGTTGGAGTAACAGAGGGATCATGGGATCCACGTCCACCCAAGTTAACAGGTTTGATATGAAGGCATATGGTGCGTTGCCTTTCATTAGCAGAGGGATTGAGTTTCGGGGAGATGTCAGAGGCAGGTTCTTTACACAGAGAGTGGTGGGTATGTAGAATGCCCTGCTAACAGTGCTAGTAGAGTCAGATACATTTGGGATATTTCCAGCACTCTTGGATCGTTACATGGATGATTGTAAAATGAAGGGGATGGAGGTTACTTTGACGTGAGAAGAGGATCAAATGTCAGCACAACATCAAGGAGTGAAGGACCTTTTCTGTGCTTCTCTACGTTCCAACACTGAACTCTCTTTGATCACCCAATGGGATTGTCTGCAGTTCATTCAGGGACGGTAGAATATTATAGCAGTTTCCCAAATTCATTCTGTTCTCTGCATGAAAAGACTTCGGTGTATGATCTCCCAGGTGTGACGATAAGACAGCAGGACAGCTCAGTCAGAGACATCTTTCCCCATTTGTCACAGTAAGGATGATGAGAGAAAAATGGAAGGAGAGCAAACTAGAACTGGATGTCTTCATTCTTCACTCCTGGAGAAGGGTTCCACCCGAAACATCACCTTCTCCACCTCCTGATGCTGCTTGGCTTGCTGTGTTCTTGCAGCCTCCTGCCTGTCTGTTGTGGATTTCAGCGTCTGCTGGTTTTATTTGTCTCTTCATTCTTTTGTTGAGCAATCCTCAACCTCAGGGGGGAGTCACCCTACATTTAAGCTGTAATTCAATCCCCAACCTCAGGGGAGAGCCACCCGATATTAAAGCTGTAATTCAATCCCTAACCTCTTGGGGGAGCCACCCTACATTAAAGCTGTAATTCAATCCTTAGTAGAATACAGCATCGTCGGCAGATGTTTTCTTTCAGGAGCCATCAAAATTATCGAATGTTACATTGAATTATTCACTAAACTTTGAGAAGCCGGCCTGTTCCCCCATTGAGCGAGAAGCCCGTACTCCATTACCAAATGTATAGGCTGTTTCTAAATGTTTTTCCATCTTTGACATCATGAATTCTTTCTGTAAGATTTCAGATAAAAGAGAAAATAAAATCCTTTTCTTTTTTGGCATTCAGGAAGCAGAATAATACTGAGAATTCTCTGCAACGGGCTTTCAATGATACACCATCTCTCTACCATTGGCAGCACTGTGGCTCAGTGGTTAACACTGTTGTCTCATAGCCTCATGACCCGGGTTCAATTCCACCCTCAGGCGCCTGTCTGCGTGGAGTTTGCACATTCTCCCCGTGTCTGGGTGGTCCGGTTTCCTGTCACAGGGCAAAGATAGTCAGGTTAGGTGAATGGGTCTCAGTGGGTTACTCTTGGGAGGGCTGGTGTGGACTTGTTGGGCCGAAGGGCCTGTTCCCACACCGTAGGGATTCTGGGATACTTGAGTCCCATCAGAGGATATTCCATGACACTAACTGGGTAATGTATTCCTGGCAACAGGAACTGTAGGAGAACATGTGACATTGTTAACAGTATGTTTACCAATCCTGGTTCAGGCCAGTCTCAAATGCTGTCTGTGCTTCAAACACTTCAATCAGCCTGTGTATTAAAACAAAAACTTTACCCGAAGGTATTGTCAGTGATGCAGACAGAGGGAAACCGAATTTGATTTCTATTTCAATTCGACTTTGTTCACAAAGTTAACACTATGATGTGAATAATTCCCAAATTCCCACAATATTCACTCTCTACATAGCTCTATCCATCTGAGAAAGGATATTAGCTGCAATGATCCACATGTTTGAGCTGGGCCATTGCAATCTCCTTCCTCTCTGACCGAGGGCTGGTTCCCTTCCATGAAGGTGGGTCTCCCTGTCAGGGCAGATCTTCTCCTGGGCCTTATTGGATTGCTTCATGGTCTTCTCCCAGGAGTCTTGATGTCAGCCTTCACTGAGGGTGTGCCTTCCAGTTGGTATTTTAATTCCCCTCATCCTGGACCTTCCACAATGTTCCGAGGTCCTTGGCCAATGAGGCCGTGAATGAGGTAACAAGTTTCCAATAGAGTCTGCTAAAAATGTGTTGCTGGTTAAAGCACAGCAGGTTAGGCAGCATCCAAGGAATAGGAAATTCGACGTTTCGGGCATAAGCCCTTCATCTCATTCCTGATGAAGGGCTTATGCCCGAAACGTCGAATTTCCTATTCCTTGGATGCTGCCTAACCTGCTGTGCTTTCACCAGCAACACATTTTTAGCTGTGATCTCCAGCATCTGCAGACCTCATTTTTTACCCATTCCAATAGAGTCTTGCCAACACCCTTCCCTGTTGCCGCGCCGGGGCTGATGTAAATTGCACATCCTCGGGCACAAAGAGGATGTCATGTTGCCAGAGAGTCTGATCTAATATTTTCCAACACACAATCTTCAGGCCCGTTGTAACTGGTTCCGTTTGAACCGATGTGAGTTTTTTGACCTTCGTTTCCACTGTTTTCTGTCACCAATACCTGCTACCTGGTGTTTAGTTTGGCTCATTTTCTGTTGAGCTTGATTTCTCTCGTTGTAGGTCAATTGTATATGTTCAATATTGGACCCAGTGATAATTTTACCATTCAAAGATTTGAACTCAGTAGATGGGATCAACACAGATCACCAGAAAGCTGAAATAATTCACACTTTGCCCCCTCTTCTTTGCTCATTTCTCCACTCAGGCTGTAATCAGTGTAACTTTATTCCAGCTTTAACTAAGTTGGTAGGATTACTGAAAGAATGTTTAAAAGGTTACAGTTTTCAGCCAGAATGGATGGAATGCTACACTGAAGCGGGAACAACGTACAAAGTAGGAGTCAGCTGGATTATGTCCATCATGTTGAAATTATTCTACCTGCAAGACTGAGCCAAGTCTAAACTCTGTCGTTTATCAGGGACAAGCCGGAACTGTGTAGCCAATTGTGCAGTCGGTTTACATCCAACAAGGAGAAGTGAGCACCTGTCTGTCCATGAAGGGCACCTGCTTTTGGGGGATCCATCATTTTGCACACACTGCAGGTTTGCAGCAAGTAATCCTGTCCTCACCACACATGCTACTGACTCAATTAAAGACTCACTGCTTTCACCCCAGTGGCTCAGCAAATGCAGTTCAGAACGATTGTGCCCAGACATTGATGAAACACTGAAAGCAATATGTTATTGGTTTATTCAAGGACCCTCATTAACATCCTGTCCCTATTGTTACTTTAATTAATATCTTGTGGTGACAGAAACATTTCAGAATGCAACAGATGAGTGTATGAGTTTATTTTCCCCCACTTGCAGGGAGTGAGGTATAACTGCGATGCTGTATGATTAACAGGAAGAGTTATTAAAAGACACTACAGCAGACAATCTTCCCAGTATTCTCAAAAAGTCACGCTGTTAGTTGCTGTCAGGGAGACATCCACTGAGTCAGTAAATATCTGGCCTGCTGCTGCCTGTGCTGCAAATGCAGTTTCAGCCTTGCTCCTGAAGCATGAATCATCAGAGTTTACTCCTGAAGGTGAAACCATAAACCATGGCCGAAGACAAAACATGCTCCAGACAGCAGTGAACATTAGGACCAGACCCGACCAGATGGGAAAGGTACGGGCCCACAAAAGAGGACAATCACAGAGTGAGCGAAAAGCAGGGCCTGATGAGGGGAGTTGCTGTCTGAGTGGTAATATCACTGGGCTGTTAATCCAGAAACCCAGGAATAGACTGGGAACCCAGGTTCAAATCCCACCCTTGCAGATGGTGGAATTTGAGTTCAATAAAAATGTGCACTTAAGAATCTAATGATGTCCATTAAACATCGTCAATTGTTGGAAAGTCCCGTCTGGTTCACTAATGTCTTTTGGGGAAGGAAATTACCATCCAAACCTACTCTGGCTCACATGTGACTCCAGACACACAGCAATGTAGATGACTCCTAACTGCCCTCTGGCCATTTTGGGATGGGTAATAAATGCTGCCTGGGCAGCGATGCCCTCATCCAGGGAATGAATATGAGGCAGTTAAAGGGGCCAGTACATCAGGAGCATGGGAAACAGGGTGGGCTGACTTCCAGTGCTCTTCTCTATCAACACGAAAAATCTGTGATCCCAGAGACTGAAAATGCTCTAAACACAGCATCTACCATCCTTCATTCCCAATTAATGATAAAAACAATATAATCCTCTTCAACAGCGAGGTGTTTTGGTCTCACACATGGCGATATCTAAGACTTATGATTCAAATGTCCAATTGATGCACTAATTAACACCTGAAGATGGTAACAGAGTAGCAGGGCTGCGTGGGGGGTGCTTGAGCCTATGGCTGATAGAACATAGAACATAGAACATAGAACAGTACAGCACAGAACAGGCCCTTCAAGCCATGATGTTGTGCCGACCATTGGTAATCATGTATGCACCATCAAATTTCAGTGAACATATGCATGTCCAGGAGCCTCTTAAATGTCCCCAATGACTCTGCCTCCACAACTGCTGCTGGCAACGCATTCCATGCTCTCACAACTCTCTGTGTAAAGAAGCCGCCTCTGACATCCCATCTATACTTTCCTCCAAACCGCTTCAAACTATGACCCCTCGTGTTAGTCATTTCTGCCCTGGGAAATAGTCTCTGGCTATCAACTCTATCTATGCCTCTCAAAATCTTGAATACCTCAATTTGGCCCCCTCTCCTCCTCCTTTTCTCCAATGAAAAAAAGTCCGAGCTCAGTCAACCTCTCTTCATAAGATAAGCCCTCCAGTCCAGGCAGCATCCAGGTAAACCTCCTCTGAACCCTCTCCAAAGCATCCACATCTTTCCTATAATAGGGCGACCAGAACCGGACTTAGTATTCCAAGTGCGGTCTAACCAAAGTTTTATCGAGCTGCAACAAGATCTCACGCCTCTTAAACTCAATCCCCCTGTTAATGAAAGCCAAAACACCATATGCTTTCTTAACAACCCTGTTCAATTGAGTGGCCATTTTAAGGGATCTATGTACCTGCACACCAAGATCCCCGTGTTCCTCCAAACTGTCAGAAGCTTATCCACTCACATCTGCTTTCTTACATTCTTTTTACACAATTTACTTCTGAGCAAGTGAGCCATGTGCCCGATAATACAACCTCTCAAAAATGGTCGTGGCACCAAGACCGTCCTCCCAGTAGTTTGGGGCCAGCGGTAGCAGCAATGGTGGCAAAGCTTCTCCAGCAATCAGAGGCAGCGGCTGTGGGGTTTTCAGGGTGACAGTGTACGCAAGTCGCCATCTTGGAGGAGAGTGTTGCATTCCACTCGCATTTCGATTGGTCAGACTACTCGATGCTCAGCAAAACACACTTAATCTTGACACAGAAACTAAAATATAGACAAAATAACAAGAAATGAATTGGCTTAATTTGCACTCTGTTGAGGTCCTTAATAATGGATATATATAACTACAATAATTAACTCTTCCAATACAGTCAGTTCCCGTAAACACATCCTTAACAAAAGGAAATTCAGAAAACCAGTTGTCTCCCATGACAATCTCCAACCCAGGAGATAAAACACCAAGAGAAAACTCAGAGAGAGAGAGGAGCACGGAGAGATGTACTGCAGCTTCCAAACCCAGCTTCAAGACCCCAGCGACTGCAACTGAAAAGGAAAACTAAAAATCTCGGTTCTGCCAGAGCCTGTCCCCAAACATTTAGGCTGCTTCTGTTGGTCTCAATTAAGGAAAACCCCAGGCCTCACAATCTGCTCAAAACGTCCCACTCAAATTTTCTTCAAATAAAATCCCAGAACAATATACAGCTCTCTGAGCCATAGTATCATTACATCATCCAGTACCGAGCTCCCACCCAGTTTGAGGAGCTTACCATGAACTCACTGGGGCCGCAGCAGATCACCTCCCTTTCTGTCTTTGAGAAGGGCTCAGCCCCTCACATTGTCATGGTGGGGGGGGGGGGGGGGTTGGACGGTACTCAGGCCTTCTTTCTGTTTGACCAGGACCATTCCTCTTCTGGCAACATACGGAACATCCAAACATCCAGCGAAACCTGCAGGTGATGGTTAGAAAGATCCCCATCCTCCAAATCAAGGGAAAGGTTCAGTCGACATATCGGATGGGAACAAGAAACATGTGGAGAGATGGCGCTGCAGCTTTCATGGAGACTTCTTTCTTATCAGAAACCCAGTGATCTACCAGGAGGCTGTCAACGTTTCCTCAATGCTGCCCAAGCTGCTGGGTGAACGGAGAGAGAACACAGTGCCCCCGAGAGGCTGGGTGCACCCTCTGAAGATGCTGGACTCAAAAGGCACTCAGCTTTCCCGTGATGTCAGTAGTGGTCTGGTCACTCAGTGCCAGTGGGTCATGGGTCAATTCGATGACATCGAGGTGAAAAGCAATGATCTGATCAACAGCCCAGCTGCAGAAGCCTCCTCTAAGATCAAGGACAAGGTCCAACCCTTCAGGAGAATGGTCTGGAATTGCTGGACCATCTTCCAAATGGGGCTGTCACAAACACTGCTCTCCATCCAGGCTGGGGAGCAAGGGGAAAGTGGCCGAGAGGAAATGTTGGCCGAAGCATGGCATCCTGGATATTACAGGGTTCATTCAGGAACAGATAGAGAGTAACTAAACCTCTGGAGAAGAGGGGAGTAGACAAACACAACAGAGAGTCTGCTGCCAGGTCATTCTGGGGTAGTGTCAGGAAGCTCTTTCACACAGAGAGATTGGTAATCTAGAATATTCTTCTTCAGTAATCTGTCTACAGGGGGGTTCAATCGAGGAAAACTGATCACTACAAATAATGGGAGATATTTTTGGGGTGAGGGTATTATGATGTAACCAAACAAGCTCAGTAAATGATATTGATAGACAAGCAGAACGCTAGAAGAACACAGCACGCCAGGCACCATCAGGCAGTGGAGACATCAGTGTTTCGGGCTAACCCTTCTTCAGGACTGGAGGTGGGTGTAAGGGGAGCAGCAGACAAAGGTTGGAGAGTGGGGTGTGTTTTGGGTGGGAAGGGGATGGACTGTTGGGGGATGGCGTGCTGATCCCTCCATCCAGGGCCCCAAACAGTCCTTCCCGGTGAAACAGAGGTCCACCTGCCTCCCCTCCACTCTAGTTTACAGTGTCTGGTGCTCCTGTGGTGGTCTTCTCTCCATCAGGAACACCAAATGTAAACTAAGGGAATGTTTCACAAATCATTCCAGCTGGGCCCACAGGGGCCGACCTGATCACCCAGTCACTGCACATTTCAATTCCCCTTCCCATTCCCTCTCCGACATCACCATCCTCAGCCTCCTCCATTGCCACAGTGAATCAGACCACAGATTGGTGGCACGGTGGCTTAGTGGCTCGCACTGTTGCCTCACAACACCATGGTCCCTGGTTTGATTCCAGCCTCAGGCCATTGTCTGTGTGGAGTTTGCACATTCTCCCTCTGTCTGTGTGGGATTCCTCCGGGTGCTCTGGTTTCCCCCCACAATCCAAAGATATGCAAATCAAGTGAATTGGCCACGTCAAATTACCCATAGTACGAGGTGTGTTTGTCAGAGGGAAATGGGTCTGGGTGGGTCACTCTGTGGAGGGTCGTTGTGGACTTATTGGGCTGAAGGGCCTGTTTTCATATTAGTGAATCTAATCTAAACACCTCATCTTTCATTCGGGCAGCCTTTGGAGGTCTCAACATTGAGTTCCCCGATTTCAAATAACCTCCCTTCTCGTCCCCTGACTCCTTTCCCAGCCCCTCCTCCTCCCTTCCAATCCCCTGACTGACCCTTACTTCCAACCTGGTTCACTCCTCCCATCGACCAACCAGCCGTGCTCTCTCCATGTTTTCACCTATCACCATCCTGCCGCTCTCACCATCCAAAACCCTCCACCCCAACACCACCCCGCTCCCCCCATTTTCTACAGCTCCCATTACACCCACCCCCAGTCCTGAAGAAGGGTTACATGGAAAACATTGCCTTCTCCACCAGCAGATGCTGCCTGGCTCGCTGTGTTCTTCCAGCCTCCTGCTTGTCCACCTTGGATTCCAGCATCTGCAGGGTTTTTTTTCTCTCAGTTACCAACATCCACATACACACCAGCTGTCATTTCAAGGCAGATTTGCTCTGACAATTGTGTTCAATAAAATGGGTACGTTCTTGATTTATTTTCTGTTGGTTATTGATCTGTAAACCATGGAGTCAACAGGAAAATATACAATCACAAAGAGTTGCTTATGGGGTGTGTGCATGTTCGTGTGAGAGAGCATTCAGTTCGACTTGGATATCATTGCAACACTATCCCTATATCTGCACATCTCAGTCAATCGTGTTGTGCCAAACCTGACACCAAATTAAACTCATCCCTTTTGTCTGCCCTTGACATCCCTCCATTCCTTGCACATTCATGGTAACAAAGAGCATTTTGTAAACAGTGATCACAACTTCTTAAGTTTTAAGATAGTTATGAATAAGGATAAGTCAGGAGCTTGTGGGAAGGTACTAAATCAGGGCCGGGCAAATTACATCAGTATTAGGCAGGAGCTAGGGAGTGTTAATTGGGAGGGTCTGTTACCAGGCAAGCCTACACTTGACATGTGGGAACTGTCTATGAGAATTTAAGAACAACATGTTCCAGTAAGTAGGAATGACAAGGATGGTAAGTTAAAGGATGCTTGGTTAATGAGGGAGGTTGTGAATTTAGTCAAAAAAAGGGTAAAATCAGCATATGTAAGGTTCAGGAAGCTAAAAGTGGACAGGGCCCATGACTAATATAAAGAAAGCATTGAAGTACTCAAGCAGGGACCATGAAATGACCTCGGCATTTAGGCTTAAAGAGGATCCCAAGGCATTCTATACACATATTAAAAACACCAGGATGGCAAAGGAGGAGGTAGGACCATTCAGGAATAAAGGAGGGAACTTGTGCTTGGAGGCAGTGGATGTGGGTGAGACCCGAGCTGAGTACTTTGTGTCAGTATTCACACGGGAGAAGGTTATGGAGGATCAGGAGATCCGTGTGGAGCATGCTATTATGCGACGGCATTTCGAGATAAAGAAAGAAGTGGTGCGGGTCACTTGAAGAGCATTAAGGTGATTGAGTCCTCAGGGCCCAATGGTATATCCCACAGGTTATTGAAAGATTTAAGAGAGGAGATTGCTGGGGCTTGACCAAAACCTTTGTCTCCACGCTAGACACGAGAGAGGTCTCAGAGGACTGGCAAATAGAAGGGAAATTGGGATTATTCAGGAAATGATAGACCATTGAGTCTCATATTGGTGGTTGGGAAGCTTTTGGAATGAATTCATATGGGTAGGATTTATGTCCATTCGGGAAAGCATGGCCTAATTAGGGACAGTCTGCATGACCCTGTGCAGTAAAAAGTGAGGTCTGCAGATGCTGGAGATCAGAGCTGAAAATGTGTTGCTGGTTAAAGCACAGCAGGTCAGGCATCATCCAAGGAGCAGGAGAATCGATGTTTCGGGCATGAGCCCTTCATCAGGACTTTGTGCTGGGCAGTTCATGTCTTACGTACTTAGTTAAATCTTTAGAGCAGGGGAGAAACGTGATCGATGAGGGTAGAGCAGTGGATGTTGTCTACATGGAAAGGCTTTCAAAGAGGTCACTTTTGGTAGGCACATGCAGGAGATTAAGATGCATGGGATCCCCGGTAACTTGGCCACGTGGATTCAGAATCAGTTTGCTCATTGAAGGCAGAGGGGAGTGGGGGAAAGGTGTTTTTCAGCATTGAAATCTGTGACTAGTGGTGCTCCACAGGGATCTGTACTGGGACCTCTGGTGTTCCTGATCTATACAAATAACTTGGATGAAAATGCGGATGGGTAGGTTAGCAAGTGGGTTACGAAATGGCACATGCAGTTTATCCAGGTAAGTGCGAGGTACTGCACTTTCGGAGATCAAATGTTAAGGTAAAGTGTCCAGTTAATGTCAGGACCCTGAACTTCATTCATGGACAGAGGGATCTTGGGATTCATGTCCATAGTTCCCTCAAAGTAGCCACACATGTAGATAAGATGGTGGAGAAGGCATAAGGTGTGATTGCCTTTATTGGTCGGGGAATTGAATACAAGAGTGAGGATGTCATGTTGCAGCTTTATAACACTTTAACTGCACATATAAATGGATAAATTCTGAACACCTGATTAGATGTACCCTAGAATTCTGTGGGAAGCTGAGGAAGTGATTGTCTGGCCTCTTGCCGAGATAGTTGTATCATCAATAGTCACAGGTGAGGTGCAGGAAGACTGGAGGTTGGCTAGCGTGGTGCCACTATTTAAGCAAGATGGTAAGGACAAGCAAGGGAACTACAGACCAGTGAGTTTGATGTCAGTGAGGGGCAAGTTGTTGGACGGAATCCTGAGATACTGGATGTACAGGAATTTGGAAAGGCAAGGACTGATTAGTGATAGTCACCATGGCTTTGTGCGTGGGACATACTTGACTGAGTTTTTGAAGAAATTAACAACGAGGATTGACGAGGGCAGAGCGGTAGATGTGATCTATATGGACCTCAGTAAGGCATTCTACAAGGTTCCACACAGGAGACTGTTTCGCAAGGGGAGATCTCATGAAGTTCTGAGAGAACGAGCCAATTGGATACAGAACTGGCTCAAAGGTAGAAGACAGAGGGTGGTGGTGGAGGGTTGTTTTTCAGACTAGAGGCCTGTCTCCAGTGGACTTCTGCAAGGACTGATGCTGGGTCCACTACTTTTCATCAGTTACATGAATGATTTTTATATGAGCTAAAGAGGTATAGAGAGTAAGTTTGCAGATGGCACCAAAATTGGAGGTGTAGTGGACAGCAAAAAGTTAACTCAGATTAAAACGGGATCTTGATCAGATGGGCCAATGGGCTGAGGAATGGCAGATGGAATTTAATTTAGATTAATTGAATGTGCTGCTTTTGGAAATGAAAGTCTTAGGAGGACTTAATAAGGTCCGAGG
Organism: Hemiscyllium ocellatum; assembly: GCF_020745735.1. Lineage (NCBI taxonomy): Eukaryota > Metazoa > Chordata > Chondrichthyes > Orectolobiformes > Hemiscylliidae > Hemiscyllium > Hemiscyllium ocellatum. The sequence goes on from NC_083438.1 coordinate 14,472,038, forward strand.
GAGTGCTGCTGAGTCTTGAAGTACAGGTTCATAGCTCCTTAAAAGTCGAGTTGCAAGTAGATAGGATAGCGAAGAAAGCATTCGGCATGCTTTCCGTTATTGGTCACCACATCAGTGAGGATGTGGGGGATTTGGAGAGGGTGCAGAAGAGGTTCAGCAGGATGCTCCCTGGATTTGAGGGTATGAGCTATAAGGAGGTCTCAAAAACCTTGGCTTGTTTTCTGTGGAACAGCAGAGGCTGAGGGGAGATTGGATAGAAATCTATAAAATCATGAGATGCATTGTGTGAGAGACGAAGCTCACTCACTTCAGTAATTTCAGCCCGAGACAAGATCTGAAGCAGTAGTATTGTTTATTACGCTTTTGCAAGAGGGGTGTGGTGTCTATTTACAAAATAGTCACACACACACCATGTTTAAAGAGTACACAATATTTATGTAATTCGTTCCTCTTCCCTCCTCCTATTGCCCCTCCCCTGTTTACATCTCCCACTTCTCTGAGACCAGCACTCATTACTCTTGTTTATCTCTTGCCTTATCCGGCCTTGTCTGTGACAAAATGCTTATTTCTGGCCTCACAAGGCCGTTTGACCATATCCTGCTGTGGTCCATTGTTAGGTATATCCTCCTTTCCTGCCATCTGTTTCCTTGCTTGCTATGACCTTGTGACCTCATGATTGTGGTTTGTTCTTGTTGCAGAAGTGGGAACCAGATGTTTATAACTCCTGTTTGTACACGTATACCTGGCTTCACCCCCTCCCCTCACAGCACCTTATCTATTTGTCTCTAACATCTACCATTGTTTGCAGGCACATTTCACTCTTGTACGCACATTTTAGCTCATACAAAAACAATTATATGTTTCTTTCACATAGTTTTCATTCTTGTTAACTCAGCTCTTGGCTGAAACAATTATACACTGGTGTGAGTTCATTTACCTTGCATCAGTAATTATGATTGCAGAAGTAACACTGCTTTACCTGTATCCCACAACTGATAGGCTTGACAGTCAGAATATTTTCCCCAGAATCGAAATGTCTAAAACTAGGGAGCATGCAGAAGGGATTAGTTTAATTTGTCGTCATGATTGGCACAACATGGTGGGCCGAAGGGTCTCTTCCTGTGTTGTCCTTTTCTATGGACATTGTGAACACAATCCCATATTGGCGACTCAATCAGCAGTAACTGTAAACTGAGAAATACACAGCCCCATCCCAGCTGTTTCAGCACAACCAGCCCTACCTTGGAATAGATTATCCATCCTTATTCGTTCATTACAATTCGATTTTACTGAAGAGTTTGAAAACAAGCTTCATAGGAACAAGAAAGAGGACGCCATTCAGCCCTTCAAACCTGTTCAGCCTCTTGATAAATGGCGGCTCATCTGTGGCCTCACTCCATTTGCCAGCCTTGAGCACATACCCCTTGATATCCCTGGGCTTAATTTAAAAAAAGGTTATTTCAGATTTACATTTAATCCTTAAATTGGAATGGCCCACTGTTTGAGGAGGAGATTCCCAAACCCTGTCACTCTTCGCCTGTCCGAATTCTCTTCCTTTGCTCAGTCACCGGCTGGAACTGAATGAGAAGGTGATAGCAAATGGAACTAAGCTTGATGAGATGGATCAGAAACTTGAGAAGTAATAGGACACACAGGGTAATGGGACAGTCGTGTTTGACTGACTGGAGGCCCATGTCCTGCAGTACACATGACTCGGATCAGTGCTGGGACTTTTATTGTTTGTCATTTATATAGATGATGGAGATTACAATGTTGGGGGAGTGTGAAGCAAGCTACCTAAGACACTCAGGTTGGTCATGTGGTTCATAGTGAAGAAGATGGCTGTAGGTTATAGGAAGATATAGATGGGCTGGTCAGATGGGCAGAGCAGTGGCAGATGCTGTTTAACCCTGAGAAATGCAAAGTGATGCACTTCAGAAGAAGAGACAAGAGGGAGGAGTATTTAATGAATGGCAGGACATTGGGGAGTTAGAGGCACAGAGAGATGGTGCTGCAATTATTCACAGATCCCTGAAGTTGGTGGAACATTTGAATAGGATCGTTAAGGCAGCAGATGGGATCCATCAGCTTCCATCAGTCGTGGCAGGTATATAAGAAAGAGAAAGGAGGGAATGTTGGAGGTTTATAGAGTGTTGGTCTGGTCCCAGCTGGAGTACTGTGTACAGTTCGGGTCATCTCATTGCAGCCAGGATGTGACAGGACTGGAGAGTATTCAGAGTGGGTTCACCAGAATGTTGAGAGTGTGGTGCTGGAAAAGCACAGCAGGTCAGGCAGCATCCGAGGAGCAGGAGGATCGATGTTTCGGACATAATTCCATTATCGCAAATGATGTTTGTGGGTGGGGGAGGTCTGAGAGAAAAATGTGAGGAGGGTGGACTGGGGGAGAAGGTAGCTGGGAATGCAATAGCTAGATGAAGGTGTGGGTGTGGTAAGATGACTGGTTGGACGGGAGGGTGGAGCGGATAGATGGGAAAGACGGTGGAGAAGTCAAGAGGGTGGTGCCATGTTGGAGATTGGGGCTGGGATAAGTTGGGGGAGTGGAATGAGGAAACTGCTGAAATCGACCTTAATCCTGTATGGTTGCAGGGCCCCAAGGCGGAAGATGAGATGTTCTTCCTCCAGGCGTCTGGTGATTTGGGTTTGGCGATGGAGGAGGCCCAGGACCTGCATGTCCTTGGTAGAGTGGGAGGGGGAGTAGCCCTCACTTTTACCAGCATGTTGCCTGGGATGGAAATATTGAACTATATAAAAAGATTAGATCGGCCTAGATTGTTTTGTTTCGAGAAGGGAAGACTGAGGCAGGAAATGATTGAGGTTTTTAAGATTATGAGGGATATGGACCGGGTGAATGAAGAGGAGATGTTCCGTTGGTTGACGGGTCAATCACATTGGGACATATGTTTAAGGTAAAGGGTAGGAGATTCAGAGAGGTTTTCAGAAAAAAAAGACTTTTTCACTGTGAGGGGGTGGAATCTGGAATGTATTGCCTGAGAAGGCAGTGGAGACCGGAATTATAACAAGCTTTAAAAGATATTTGGATGAGTACTTGAAATATCATAATAACATGCAGGTGCAGCAGACTGTGAGGAGAACAACTGACAAGCTGGGCTTCATAGTGAGAGGATTTGAGTATCGGAGTAAGGATGTCTTCCTGCAATTACACAGGGCCTTGGGGAGGCCACACCTTGTGAGCTGTGTGTGGTTTTGGTCTCCTGGCTTGAGGAAGGACATTGTTACCATTGAGGGATTTAAGTGAAGGTTCACCAGACTGATTCCCAGGATGGCAGGACTGACATACGAAGAAACATTGGATCAACTGGGATTGTGCTCACTAGAATTTAGAAGAATGAGGGGGATCTCATGAAAACATATAAAATCCTGATGGGATTGGAGAGGCTCGATGCAGGAAGAATGTTCCCGATGTTGGGGAAGACAGAAGTAGGGGTTGCAGTTAATAAATAAGGGGTAAGTCATTCAGGACTGAGATGAGGAAGGATTTCTTCACTCAGAGAGTAGTGAACCTGTGGAATTCTCTCCCACAGGAAGCTATTGGGGACAGTTCATTCGCTTGATTCAAGAGGGAATTGGGTGTGACGCTTGCTTCCATAGGGATCAAGGGATATGAAGAGTAAGTGAGAGTGTGGCGCCTAGATTGCATGATCAGTCATGATTATATTGAATTGTGGTGAAGTCTCAAAGGGCTGAGTGGACTATTCCTAGGCCTATTTTCTATGTGTTTGTTGGTGTTGGTGAAACAACCTCTCCCTTCCTACTGTCAATCTTTCAGAATTGGAGAATTCTCTTGTAGAATTCTGGTGATGAGACAGTTCAGAGATGTTACTTCAAGAACGCACATTGCAATTGGAACCCTGTGCTCTAATTCCCTCCCAGCTATTCCCTCACAAGTACCATGCCCTCACACATTCACTGACTCACCTACAAGGTATTCAAAACCCTCCATGCTGACCTTCACTTATCGCTTTCTGACTGGTTGGAAGATAACAGTCTGTATTGAATAAGATGAAACAGGAACTGGATAAGGTGACACAAGTTCTCATGTGGTTTCCCAACGCTATTTCTAACGTCCATGTTCGGATGAGTCAGGTGATTGTTAATGTCAGAATAAAAGACAATATTGCTGAGCAGTCCACACTGAAGCAGTGTGTGGGTGTGAGACCCCTAAGGTCCTTCAGGCAGATTACCCACAGTTCTAAGGAAGGCTCACCGCACCCGAAACGTTAATTTTGATTCCGAGTCACAGAGTCAGAGAGTCCCACAGCTCGGAGACAGGCCCTTTGGACCAAACTGGTCCGTGCCGACACAAATGTCCATCGACACTAACCCCATTTCCCTGCACTTAACCCATATCCTTCTCAACTTTTCATATCCCTCGATATGACCAAATGCCTTTTAAATGTTGTTAATGCACCCTCTTCAACTCCTTCTGCTGCCAGCTCATTCCACATGTGCACCAAGCTCTGGGTAAAAAGGTTGCCTCTCAGATTTCCTATCATTGTTTCCCCTCTAACAAAACACTGATGCCCTCTAGTCCGCAATTCCCCGACCCTGGGAAAAAGAGAGTGCACTCACTCTATCCGAGCCTCTCCTGATCTTATACAGTTCCATAAGATCGCCCCTCAGTCTCCTACATTCTAAAGAAAGTATCCTTGCTTGTCCAACCTCTCCCTATAACTCAGACCACTGAGTCCTGGCAACATCCTTGTAAATTTCTTCAGCACTCGTTCCAATTCAATATCATCCTTCCTGTAGCAAGGTGACCAAAACTGAACACAATACTCCAAGTACGGCCTCATCAATGCCCTGTACAACTGCAACATAACTTCCCAACTTCAAAACTCAAAGCTCTGACTGATGAAGGCCATTGTGCCAAAAGCCTTCCTCACTGTCCTGTCAACCTGTGATTCCACTTTCAGAGAACTGTGGCCCCATTGCAAAAAAGGCCCCAGTGTAAACCAGTACCCATTGTAAACCAGCCCCATTGTAAACCAGGCCCCATTGTAAACCAGGCCCCATTGTAAACCAGGCCCTATTGTAAACCGGACACCATTGTAAACCAGGCCCGATTGCAAACTGGGCTCGATTGTAAACCGGGCTCCACTGTAAACCAGACCCAATTGTAAACCAGAGCGCATTGTCAACCGGACACCACTGTAAACCAGGATTCACTGTAACCAGTTCCCATTGTAAACTGGGCTCCACTATAAACTGGGCCGCATTGTAAACAGGACGCAATTATAAAACAGGCTCCAATGTAAACCAGACCATGTATTGTAAACCGGACTTCACTGTAAACTCGGCCCGTATGTAAATCAGGGCCCCATGGTAAACCAGTCCCCAGTGAAAACAGTCCCCATTATAAACCGGGCCCCATTATAAATTGGTCCTCATTGTAAAATGGACATCAATGTACACTGAGCCCCATTGTACACCAGGCCCCATTGTACACCAGGCCCCGTTGTAAACTGGGCTCTATTGTAACACAAGCCCAAGTGTAAACCAGGCCCATTGAGACGCAGGCTCCATGTTCAATCAGGCCCAGTTGTAAATCGGGCCCCACTTTAAACCAGGCCTTAATTTAATCCGGGCCCAACTGTAAACAAGGCCCCATTGTAAACCAGGCCACATTGTAAAATAGGTCACACAGTATACCGGGTTCCATTGTACACCGGGCCCCACTGTAAACTGGGCTCCATTGTGGTCGGCACGGTAGCACAGTGGTTAGCACTGCTGCCTCACAGTGCCTGAGACCCGGGTTCAATTCCCGACTCAGGCGACTGACTGTGTGGAGTTTGCACATTCTCCCTGTGTCTGCGTGGGTTTCCTCCGGGTGCTCCGGTTTCCTCCCACAGTCCAAAGATGTGCGGGTCAGGTGAATTGGCCATGCTAAATTGCCCGTTGTGTTAGGTAAGGGGTCAAATGTAGGATTATGGGTGGGTTGCGCTTCGGCGGGTCGGTGTGGACTTGTTGGGCTGAAGGGCCTGTTTCCACACTGTAAGTAATCTAATCTAATCTAATTGTAGACAGGGCCACGTTGAATACTAAGCCCCACTGTCAACCATGTCACATTGTAACCAGGCTGAAGTGTAAACCGAGCTCCATTGCCACCCGGGCCCCATTGTAAACCAAGTAATTTTGATTGGTAGGTAAGGGCATTCAAATAAAGCAAACCGATGACGCTCTGAGAGAGACGATTATTTTGGAAGAGTTCAAATATAGGCATATGGCCGAGAATGGAATGTTTTAGGTTAGATGGGATTCAGATTGGTTTCACATCAGTGCAACATCGAGGGCTGAAGGACATGTCCTGGGCTGTAATGTTCTACCTTCTATGTCCATGACAATAATGAGAGGAAAAAATAGAGTCGATAGCCAGATACTATTTCCCAGAGCAGAAATGGCTAACACGAGGGGTCATAGTTTTAAGCTGGTTGGAGGAAAATATAGAGGGGATGTCAGAGCCGGGTTCTTTACACAGAGAGTTGTGAAAGCATGGAATGCGTTGCCATCAGCAGTTGTGGAAGCGAGGTCATTGGGGACATTTAAGAGACAGCTGGACATGCATATGGTCACAGAAATTTGAGGGTGTACACATGAGGATCAATGGTCGGCACAACATCGTGGGCTGAAGGGCCTGTTCTGTGCTGTACTGTTCTATGTTCTATGTTCTATTTTATTGTTATGTAAGAAGCAAGTGGGTAACGAGAGAAAGGATTGGTCCACTAAAGGATAATGAAGGAAGGCTGTGTGCCGAACCTGAGAGGATGGGTGAGATTCTGAATGATTACTTTGCATCAGTGTTCACTGAGGAGAGGAACATGATGAATCTTGAGATCAGAAATAAAAATTTGATTACTCTGCATCACATTGACATAAGTGGGGAAGATGTATTGGGTAGGCTTGAGGTTATTAAAGTGGACAAATCCCCAGGACTGGTTGGGATCTATCCCAGGTTGCTGAGGGAGGCGAGAGAGGAAATAGCTGCGCCCCCAGCAGATATCTTTGTGGTATCCTTAAACGCAGGTGAGGTGCCGGAGGACTGGAATGTTGCTGATGTTGTCCCCCTTGCACAAGAAGGGTAGTAGGGATATACTGGGTAACTACAGAGCATTGAGCCTGATGTCGGTAATGGGAAGGTTGCTGGAGAGTGTACTGATGGGTAGGATCAATTTCTATTTAGAAAAGAATGGGCTTATCAGTGATAGACAACATGGTTTTGCGTGGGAGAGATTGTGCCTTACCAATTAATAGAGTTCTTCGAGGAAGTGATCAAGTTGATAGATAAAGGAGGGGCTGTTGATGTCATATACATGGACTTTAGTAAGGTGTTTGATAAGGTTACCCATCGTAGACTAATGGAGAAGGTGAAGTCACATGGTGTGCAGGGTGTTCTGGTGAGGTGGATAAAGAACTGGTTGAGCAACAGGAGACAGAGAGTAGTAGTTGAAGGGAGTTTCTTGAAATGGAGAAAGGTGACAAGTGGTGTTCCACAGGGGTCAGTGCTGGGGCCACTGTTCTTTGTGATATACATAAATGATCTGGAAGAGGACATTGTTGGTATGATCAGCAAGTTTGCAGATGACCCAGAGATTGGTGAAGTAGCAGAAAGCATAAGGGACTGTCAGAGAATACAGGAGGATATAGATAGACTGGAGAATCGTGCGGAAAAGTGGCAGATGAATTTCAATCCAGAAAAATGTTATGTGATGCATTTAGGCAAGACAAATTCTAGGGTGAATTATGCAATGAATGGAAGAGCCTTGCGATAAGTTGATGGGCAGAGAGGTCTGGCAGTGCAGGTCCATTGTACCCTGAAGGTTGCTGCGAAGGTGGACAGAATGGTAAAGAAGGCATATAGTATGCTTGCCTTCATTGGACGGGGTATTGAGTATCAGAGCTGGCAAGTCATATTACAATTGTACAAGACATTGGTTCAGACGCATTTAGAATACCGTATACAGGTCTGTTCACCACATTACCAAAAGGATGTGGGCGATTTGGGGAGGGTGCAGAAAAGGTTTACGAGGATGTTGTCTGGTATGGAAGGTGCTAGCTATGAAGAAAGGTTGGGAAAGTTATGATTGTTTTCATTAGAAAAAAGGAGATTGAGGGGGGACCTGATAGAGGTTTACAAGATCATGAAGGGTATAGACAGGGCATGTAGAGACAAGTTTTTTCCCAGGGTGAAGGATTCAATAACGAGAGGTCACACTTTCAAGGTGAGAGGTGGAAAGTTTAAGGGAGATACACGCAGCAAGTACTTCGCACAGAGGGTGGTGGGCATCTGGAACGCGTTGCCAGCAGAGGTGGTAGAGGCAGGCACAGTAGATTTATTTAAGATGCGCCTGGACAGATGCATGAGTAGGTGGGGAGTAGAAGGATACAGATGAAATGGGCAGTGACTGGATGATCAGGTCTGCCCCTGTGGGTCCAGCTGGGATATTTGGCGAAACGTTCCCTTAGTTTACGTTTGGCCTCCCTGATGGAGGGAAGACCACAATGTGAGCATCAGACACAGTAACCTAGATGGGAGGGGAGGCAGGTGGACCTCTGTTTCACTGGAAAGGACTGTTTGGGGCCCTGGATGGAGAGATCAACACTCCACCCCCAACACTCCGCCCCTCGTCCCACCCAAAACACTCCCCCACTCTCCAACCATTATCTGCTGCTCCCCTTACACCCACCCCCAGTCCTGAAGAAGGGTGACAACTGAAACATTGATGTCTCCACCACCTGATGGTGCCTGGTTTGTTGGGTTCTTCCATCCTCCTGCTTGTCAACCAATGTCATTTACTGAGCTTGGTTATTTACATCATAATATCCTCACCCCATTTGTATTGATGACTTTTCCTCAATTGAGCCCCCCTGTAAATAGATTACTGAAGAAGAATATTCTTGATTTCCAATCTCTCAGCATGAAGAGCTTCCTGACACTACCCCAGAATGACCTGGCAGCAGATTCTCTGTTGTGCTTGAGCACTCCCTTCTTCTCCTGAAGGGTAGTTACTCTCTATCTGTTCCTGAGTGAACCCTGTCATATCCAGGATAACATGCTTCGGCCAACCCGATACCTGTTCGATGGGAAGGTGCAATAGCCTATTTTGTGAGGCTCTTCCTCATGAAGATAAGAGTCTTCATCCATCCCCATCTCCTCACTCAGATCTCTGTGCTGCCATAGTCAGTGGATGCTCACAATCTGTATTTCGTGGCAGATCTCAGGCTGCTCCTATATTTCAGGCTCAAGTCTTTACTGTTTGCACATGCTCAGCTCGCTCCTCACATGATATTCTGCAAAGTAACCCTCAATCTTCACCTCATTTTCAACCTGGGATGGACGGGCCCAGGAGGTGGTGAGTGATGGAGGTTCGTGTTGAGAGAGGAGAGCACTGGAAGTCAGCCCACCCTGTTTCCCATGCTCCTGCTGTACCAGCCCCTTTAACTGCCTCATATTCATTCCCAGGATGAGGGCATCGCTGCCCAGGAAGCATTTATTGCCCATCCCAAAATAGCCAGAGGGTAGTTAAGAGTCACCCACGCTGCTGTGTGTCTGGAGTCACATGTAGGACAGACCAGGTAAGGATGGCAATTTCCTTCACTTAGGTAACCAGGTGAGGTTTTCTGTTAATTGACGACATTTCATGATCATCATTGGATTCTTCATAGCAGATTTTTATTGAACTCAAATTCAACCATCTGCAACTCCCCTCATCACGCCCTGCTTTCCAGTCACTCTGTGATTGACCTCATTTGCAGGCCGGTACCTTTCCCATCTGGTCTGGTCTGGTCCTAATATTCAATGCTGTCTAGAACATGTTTTGTCTTCGGCCATGGTTTAAGGTTTCACCTTCAGGAGTAAACTCTGATGATCTATGCTTCAGGAGCAAGGCTGAAACTGCATTTGCAGCACAGGCAGCAGCAGGCCAGATATTTACTGACTCAGTGGATGTCTCCCTGACAGCACCTAACAGCGGGACTATTTGAGAATACCGGGAAGATTGTCTGGTGTAGTGTCTTTTAATAACTCTTCCTGTTAATAATACAGCATCGCAGTTATACCGCACTCCCTGCAAGTGGGTGAATAATACAGTCATACACTCATCTGTTGCATCCTGAAATGTTTCTGTCACCACAAGATATGAATTAAAGTGAACAGTAGGAACAGGATGTTAATGAGGGTCCGAGAACAAACCAATAAAATGTTGGTTTTAGTGTGACATCAATGTCTGGGCACAATCGTTCTGAGCTGCATTTGCTGAGCCACTGGGGTGAAAGCAGTGAGTCTTTAATCGAGTCAGTAGCATGTGTGGTGAGGACAGGATTACTTGCTGCAAACCTGCAGTGTGTGCAAAATGATGGATCTCCCAAAAGCAGGTGCCCTTCATGGACAGACAGGTGCTCACTTCTCCTTGTTGGATGTACACCGACTGCACAATTGGCTACACAGTTCCGGCTTGTCCCTGATAAACGACAGAGTTTAGACTTGGCTCAGTCTTGCAGGTAGAATAATTTCAAAATGATGGGCATAATCCAGCTGACTCCTACTTTGTACGTTGTTCCCACTTCAGTGTAGCATTCCATCCATTCTGGCTGAAACCTGTAACCTTTTAAACATTCTTTCAGTGATCCTACCAACTTAGTTAAAGCTGGAATAAAGTTACACTGATTACAGCCTGAGTGGAGAAATGAGCAAAGAACAGAGGGCAAAGTGTGAATTATTTCAACTTTCTAGAGATCTGTGTTGATCCCATCTGTTGAGATCAAAACTTTGAATGGTAAAGTTATCATGGGGCCCAGTATTAGACGTACGCAAATGACCTACAACTAGAGAAACCGAGAGTAACAGAAATGAGCCAAACTAAACACCAGCCGGCAGGTATTGGAAACAGAGAACAGTGGAATCGAAGATTCAGAAACTTACACAGGTTCAAGTGGAGCCAGTTATAACTGGCCTGAGGATTGTGTGTTGGAAAATATTAGACCAGACTTTCTGGCAACTTGACATCCTGTTTGTGCCCGAGGATGTGCAATTTACATCAGCCCCAGCACGGCAACAGGGAAGGGTGTTGGCAAGACTCTATTGGAAACTTGGAACCTCATTCATGGCCTCATTGGCCAAGGACCACGGAACATTGTTGAAGGTCCAGGATGAGGGGAATAAAAATACCACCTGAAAGGCACACCCTCAGTGAAGGCAGACATCAAGACTCCTGGGAGAAGTCCATGAAGCAACCCAACAAGGCCCAGGAGAAGATCTGCCCTGACAGCGAGACCTACCCTTGTGGAAGGGAACCAGCCCTCTGTCGGAGAGTAAGGAGATTCCAACGGCCCAGCTCAAACATGTGGATCATTGCAGCTAATATCCTTTCTCAGATGGATAGAGCTATGACGAGAGTAAATATTGTGGGAATTTGGGAATTGCTCACATCGTAGTGTTAACTTTGTGAATGAAATCATGCTGAAATCGAAATCAAATTCTGTTTCCCTTTATCTGCATCACTGACAATACCTTCGGGTAAAGTTTTGTTTTAATACACAGACTGATTGAAGTGTCTGAAGCACAGACACCAAACCGCATCATCTGCTGACATTTCTGCCTCCTCCAAACCGATCCCACCACCAGAGATAGATTTCCTTCCCTACCCCTTTCTGCTTTCCGCAAAGGCCGTTCGCTCCGTGACTACCTGGTCAGGTCCACGCCTCCCCTCCCCCCCACCCAGCAACCCACCCTCCTATCCTGGCCCTTTCCCCTGCCACCACAGGAATTTCAAAACCTGTTCCCACACCTCTCCTCTCACGTCCATCCAAGGCCCCAAAGGAGCCTTCCACATCCATCAAAGTTTCACCTGTTGCTCCCGATGCAGTCTCGTCTACATTGGGGAGACTGGACACCTCTTCACAGAGCGCTTCAGGTAACATCTTTGCGAAACCCGCACCAATCAAGCCCACTGCCCTGTGGCCCAACTCCCCCCCTCACTCTGCTGAGGACATGCAGGTCCTGGACCTCCTCCATCACCGCTCCCTCACCATCCGCCGCCTGGAGGAAGAATGTCTCATCTTCCGCCTCGGAACACCTCAACACAATGGCATCAATGTGGACTTGTCCAGTTTCCTCATTTCCCCTCTCCCCACCTCACCCCAGTTCCAACCTTCCAGCTCATCACCACCCTCATGACCTATCCTAGCTGCCAATCTCCCTTCCCACCTATCCACTCCACGCTCCTCTCTGAACTATCACCTCCATCCACCCATTGTTCTCTTTGCTGCCTTCTCCCCGGCCATTTATCTCTCCATTTGAGGCGTCCTGCCTCTATTCCTGGTGATTGGCTTTTGCCTGAAATGTTTATTTTCCTGCTCCTCGGATGCTGCCTGACATGCTGTGCTTTTCCAGCACCACTCTGATCTAAGCATTTGAGACTGGCCTGAACCAGGATTGGTAGATGTGATGTTAACAATGTCACATGTTCTCCAACAGTACTTGGGCCAGGAATATGTTACCGAGTTTAGATTACCACATTACTTACAGTGTGGAAACAGACCCTTCGGCCCAACAAGTCCACACCGACCCGGCGAAGTGCAACCCATCCAGACCCATTCCACGACATTTACCCCAACACCTAACGCTATGGGCAATTTAGCATGGCCAATGCACCTAACCTGCACATTTTTTTGGACTGTGGGAGGAAACTGGGGCAGCCGGAGTAAACCCACACAGACACTGGGAGAATGTGCAAACTCCACACAGTCAGTTTCCTGAGGCGGGAATTGAACCCGGGTCTCTGGCGCTGTGAGGCAGCACTGCTAACCACTGTGCCACCGTGCCGCGTCGTGGAAAATCCTCTGATTGGACTCAAGTATCCCAGAATGCCTACAGTATGGAAACCGGCTCTTCAGCCCAACAAGTCCACACTAGCCCTCCCAAAAGTAACCCAATGAGACCCATTCACCTCACCTGCACATCTTTGTACTGTGGCAAACCTGCAGAAAGAATTCATGATGTGAAGAATGGAAAAGCATTTAGAAACAGCCTATGCATTTGGTAATGGAGTCTCGCACAATGCGGGAGAGGCTGGTTTTCCAAAGTTTCCTGAATAATGTCGAAGTAACATCAGACATTTTTACTGGCTGCCGAAAGAAAAAATGTGCCGACGATGCTGTGTTCTCCTCAGGATTGAATCACAGCTTTAAGGTAGGGTAGCTCCCCGCTGAGGTTGGGATTAAATTATAGCTTTAATATAGGGTGGCTCCCCCTGAGGTTGGGGATTGAATTACAGCTTTAATGTAGGGTGGCTCCCCCCTGAGGTTGGGGAGTGAATTACAGCTTTAATGTAGTGTGACTCCCCCCTGAGGTTGGGGTTTGCTTAACAAAAGAATGAAGAGACAAATAAAACCTGCCGATGCTGGAATCCACAATAGACAGGCAGGAGTCTGCAAGAACCCAGCAAGCCAGGCAGCATCAGGAGGTGGGGAAGGTGATGTTTCGGGTGGAATCCTTCTCCAGGAGTGAAGGATGAAGACATCCAGTTCCAGTTTGCTCTCATTCCATTTTTCTCTCATCATCCTTACTGGGACAAATGGGGGAAGGTGTCTCTGACTGAGCTGTCCTGCTGTCTTATCATCACACCAGGGAGATCATACACCAAAGCTTTTTCATGCAGAAAATAGAATGAATTTGGGAAACTACTCCAACATTCTGCAGTCCCAGAATGAGCTGCAGACAATCCCATTGGTGATCAAAGAGAGTTCGGTGTAGGAACATACAACATATAACAGTGGAGCACAGAAAAGGTCCTTCACTCCTTGATGTTGTACTGACATTTTATCCTCCTCTCAGGTCAAACTAACCTCCTTTCCATTCATTTTGCAACCATCCATGTGACTATCACTTAAATATTGTGAATGTATCTGACTCTACTACCACTGCTGGTAGTGCATTCTGCACACCCACCACTCTCTGTGTAAAGAACCTACCTCTGACATCTCCCTTAAACTCAATCCCTCTGCTCATGAAAGTCAATGCACTGCAATGATAAACCTGCCAACTTGAGTAGACATGGATCCCCTGATCCGTCTGTTCCTCCAACCTGCCAAGAATCCTGCTGTTAACTTTACAATCTTCATTCACATTCAAGTTTATGGCACTTTACAAATGAGGCCAGTCACCTTGATTTCAGAAGTCATTCCCAGAAGTGAGCTTTGTTTAAATCCTTTATCCCATAATGAACCACTACCTGCTCAGGGTCTGAGGTTTACATGCTTTAGACAGTGGATCTAATATCTCTTAACATAGAACAATACAGTGCAGAACAGGCCCTTCGGCCCTCGATGTTGCGCTGACCTGTGGACTTTTCATAGTTCGTCCTCCTACACTATCCCAAAATAATCCATGAGCTTATCTAAGGATTGTTTAAATCTCCCTAATGTGGCTGAGTTGACTACCTTAGCGGGTAGGGCATCCCACGCCCTTCCACTGTGTGTGTAAAGAAATTGCCTCTGACATCAGTCTTAAATCTATCACCCCTCAATTTGTAGTTATACACTCTCGTACAAGCTGACATCATCATCCTAGGTAGAAGTCTTTCTCTGTCTACCCTATCTAATCCTCTGGTCATCTTGTATGTTTCTATCAAATCCCCCCTTAGTCTTCATCTCTCAGCCTCATAAGACCTTCTCTCCAGACCTGGCAACATTCTGGTAAATCTCCTCTGCACCTTTTCCAATGCTTCCACATCCTTCCTGTAATGGGGCAACAAGAACTGTACACAATATTCCAAGTGTGGCCGCACCAGTGTTTTGTATAGTTGCAGCATGATATTGCAGTTCCGAAAATCAATCCCTCTACCAATGAAACGTAACACACCGTATGCCTTCTTAACAGCACTATCCATCTGTGTGGTAACTTCCAGGGATCTACGTACATGGATTCCAAGATCTCTCTGCACATCCACACTACCAAGAATCTTTCCATTGACCAAGTACCCTGCCATCCTGTTATTCTTCCCAAAGTGCATCACCTCACATTTAGTGCATTGAACTCCATTTGCCACCTCTCAGCCCAATTCTTCAGTTTGTCCAAATCCCCCTGCAACCTGTAACATTCTTCCAAACTGTCCACCACTCCACCAACTTTTGTGTTGTCTGCAAATTTCCTAATCCATCCACCTATGCCTGCATCTAAGTCATATATTAAAATGACCAACAGCAGTGGTCCCAAAACAGATCCTTGTGGAACACCACTGGTAACTGGACTCCAGACTGAATATTTTCCATCAACCACCACTCGCTGCCTTCTTCCAGAAAGCCAGTTTCTCATCCAAACTGCTAAATCACCCTCAACTCCATGCTTCTGCATTTTTTCCATCAACCTATCATGTGGAAAACCTGATCAAAGACTTTACTGTAGTCCAAGTATACCACGTCAATTGCCCTACCCTCATCTACTTGCTTGGTCACCTTCTCAAAAAACTCAATGAAGTTTGTAAGACACGACCTGCCCTTGATGAAACCATGTTGACTATCTGAAATCAAATTGTTGCTTGCTAGATGATTAAAGATCTTATAATCCTTTCCAAAACATTTCTTATAACTGAAGTAAGGCTCACTGGTCTGTAATTATCTGGGTCATCTCTGCTGCCCTTCTTGAACAAGGGCACAGCATTTGTAATCCTCCAGTCCTCAGGTACTAAACCCGTAGACAATGACAGCTTAAATATCAAAGCCAAAGGCTTTGCTATCTCCTCCATAGCTTCCCAGAGAATCCTCGGATCAATCCTATCTGGCCCGGGGACTTGTCGATTTTCGCTCCTTCTAGAATTGATAACATGTGTGCGTAACTAACCTCAATCCTTTCTAGTCTAATATCTCATACTTCATTTTTCTCCTGTACAATATTCTCTTTTCCCTGAGTAAACGTCGATGTGAAATGTTCATTTAGCACCTCTCCGATCTCTACAGGGTCCACACTCAACTTCCTACTTCTGTCTTTGACTGGCCCTATTCCTCCCCTAATCACTCTTTTATTCCTCACATATGTATAGAAGGCTTTAGGGTTCTCCTTTATTTTGTTTGCTAAAGACTGTTCGTGTCCTCTATTTGCTCTCCTTAACTCTCTCTTTAAATCCTTCCTAGCTGATCTGTAACTCTCCGTCGCCTCATCTGTACCATCTTGCCTCATTAACACATAAGCCTCTTTCTTCTTCTTAACAAGAGATGCAATTTCTGTTGTAAACCATAGTTCCCTTACCTTATCACTTCGTCCCTGCCTGACCAAGTTTTACCTATCAAAGACACGCGATATCTGTTCCTAAAGCCAGCTCCACATTTCGATTGTCTGCATCCCCTGCATTTTGCTCCCCCATTCTATGCATCCTAATGCTTGCCTAATGGCATTATAATTGCCCTTGCCCTATCGATAACATTTGAGCTGTGACATGTACCGAACGCTTCCCATTGCTAAACTAAACGTAACATTATCTATTATTCCCATCCATCCTCCACTGATCCTGGTAATAAAACTCCAGGAACCAATTGCCTAACCCCATAGAGAGCATAATCACAGCAACACTCACTTATGGCCAGCCTGCTGGGTTGAAAACATCTGATAGGGTGACGGGTGTCATTCCAGAAGTGGGCAATTGATTCCTGGTATCCCGGCTCTACCCTACAGCTGGTTAGTTTTTTTTCTGAGAGTTGGTTTTAATTAACAGAGGGGTTCGCCTCCATGTTCAAATGGTTTAGGGGCTCATCATCTGAGATTTGGAAAGAATTGAAGAGGATTAAAGAGATCCAGTCTGAGATTTGGACAGATATGGAGAAGTTTAGACAGGTGTACATAGAACATAGAAGGATACAGCGCAGTACAGGCCCTTCGGCCCTCGATGTTGCGCCGACCGAATCCTACCTAACCTATACTAGCCCAATAACTTCCAAATGCCTATCCAATGCCCGCTTAAATGACCATAAAGAAGGAGAGTTCACCACTGATACGGGCAGGGCATTCCATGAACTCACAACCCGCTGTGTGAAGAATCTACCCCTAACATCTGTCCTATACCTACCACCCCTTAATTTAAAGCTATGTCCCCTAGTAACACCTGACTCCATTAGGCTGAGACTTGGACAGATTTGAACACGTTTGAGGTGTGAAATATCCCAGCAGATTTAAACACTTCCCAAATACTGTCCTACATCATTAAATATAACTTTGGTGAGGAAATTTGTTTAATTTCAGTCAGCTGTGTTTGGCTATATTATAAGTTAGGGAAATTGCTCTTAAGATTGCTAAAGGGGGATTCAAGATGGCGGCCACCCAGCAAGTCTGAGTCTACTGTGCTCCTCCCAAGACTTGGGCAAAGTGGGTCATCCACCCCCACCATACTCACCAAATCATTTAAAATAGCTTTTATTTAATGTAATTGGTTGTCTAGTATTAAATTTAAACAATCTAATCTTTAGTTAAAATGACTAAAGGGAAGAGAGCCCACACCTCTCAGCAAGCAGGAACCCCTCCCCCACCCTCTCCAGCTGCAGCTGAAGCGTCCGCATCCGCCCCGGGGGACTTACCTACAGTGACAAGCCTTATGGAAATCATCTCCAAACTGGATGCGAAGATCGACGCTTTTATCAAAGAATCCCGAAATCGATGGGACTCACTCTCGGCCACGCTGGAAAAGCATGACCGAGACATTAAGGAAATCGAGCGCCAAGTCGGAGGGGCGGAGCTAAAGACCGCGACCTCCAAAACTACAGCGCAATCGGCCGTGGATCAGGTCCGGACTCTCGAACAGCGAGTCCGGACTTTAGAGAATCATATTGATGACCTCGATAATCAAGGTCGCCGAAAAAATATTTGTTTGCTGGGCCTTCCCGAACGGGAAGAGGAAGGCCAGCTTACAGCGTTTCTCGAGCAGTGGCTGCCACAACTTTTAAATTTGGAAGCTGGATCAGGCCAGGTAAGGGTGGAATGGGCCTACCGGGTCACAATATGCGGGCCCGGCTTGAACCAGCGCCCACACCCGGTCCTGTTCCTGCTGCAGAGCTGTAGGGAGAGGCAGACACTCCTAGAAGCCTCTAGAAATTTTTGAAAAGATTCCCAAGCCATGATTTATAAAGGATACAAGATCATGTTATTCCAGGACTTTTCCCCAGCTCTGGTCTGAAAGAGGAAGGCATTCGACGAGGCGAAGAAGTGTTTAAGGGACTTAAATATTCAGTACTCGGTACGCTACCCAGCAACGCTATGCTTTAACCATGAAGGATCCGTGTATAACTTCGGATCGCCAGAAAAGGCTAAGGAATCCTTGGACTCTCTTAGATAAACTGTAAGAGATAATCGATATTGGTTTGCTTTTCCCCCCACTCCGGTTTATATTGCCCCTTTTTTTCTTTTTTCTTACCTTCCTGTTTAATATTATCTGCGGGGTGGGGAGACGGATTTATTTATTTGTTCTCTATTTAACGATTTTCTCTCCCCCTTGGGTTTTTTTTATTGTTATATGTATGTATGTGTGTATGTATATATGTTGTATATATGTGTGTATGCATGTGTGTGTGTGTAAAAAAGCCGGGGGGTTTAGTTAATGTTGGTGAGGCGAGGCGGTTACCTTATTCTATTTTACCTCTGTCTCTCGGAGCGGGGTTGTTTTCCCTTGCTATTTTGTATTATTATATTTAATTATTATTTGTTGAGGTTGTAATTTTATAGTTATACATTTATATATTAACATTACCATATATAGCCAGGTGTGTGTGGAGGGGGGGGGGTGCGGTGGGGGTAGGGTGCTCACTGTTAACTCAAGCTCTGTACTATATCTGAATTCTCCTCATCCTATTGAGGAGCACCTGGGTCAAGGGTGGGTCACTGGTTGGGAGAGGATACGATGGACCTTCGGAAAGGAAGTGATACCCCCTGGGAACAAGGGGAAAAAATCTCCATTTAAATACGTTTTATTTTTTTTATTATTTAGAAATAGTTTTTTAATGATACTGTTGTGAGTGTACTAGAGAGCCTTAATTTTTGTGAATTTTATATGCTCTATGCTTGGGGTGTTTGGATAGGGTTTCCCTCCCAAGGGGTCTCGGATTTGCCTGGACGATTATGGTTGATCAGTCAGTTATGTGATGCACCTGGAATGTCAAGGGGAGTAATTCGCCAGTCGAAAGGAAGAAAATACTATCAAATCTTAAGAAAGAAAGAGTTGATATAGCTCTCCTAGAGGAGACACATCTGTTGGATTAAGAACACTTGAAATTACGACTGGGTGGATTTAATCAGGTCTTTTTTTCTTCTTTTAGCTCAAAAAGTAGGGGAGTTGTTATTCTTGTTCAGAAGAATTTCCGTTTCAAAATACTAAATCAGATAAAAGACGAATCTGGACAATATATTCTGATTAAAGCCCTTATAAATGGAGAGGAATATGGGATTTTAAATTTGTACTGCCCCCCAGCACACCCCTTTAAATTTATAACGGAAGCCTTTTCAAAATTGATGGCTCTCGGTGCCCGTCATACAATTATAGGGGGAGACTTTAATTGTATTATGGATACGGAAATAGATAGGATTCCCAAGAGTACTGCAGGAGTATCTCCCAGATCTAGACAATTGGTGGATCTGAACAAAAAATTAGGATTAGTAGACGTATGGAGATGTCTTCATCCACAGGGCAAAGATTTTTCTTTCTACTCCAATCCACATAAATGTCATACCAGAATTGATATGTTTTATGCCCCCTCGATTTTTTAAAATTCCACATCATCCTGTAAAATAGGTAGAATAGCAATTTCCGACCACGCTGCTGTATAAATGGAAACCAAGCCGAGGAACAATGGGACATCCGCTCGGCATTGGCGTATGGACCCCTTCCTAATGAAAGACAGTAAATTTGTGAAGTACTTCTCTCAAGAATTTAAAACCTTTTTAGAAATTAATTTAGGTACGGCTAGCAACCTATCAATGATGTGGGAGACCATCAAAGCTTACGCACGAGGTTTCATCACCTCCTCCTCAGCGACCCAGAAAAAATTAAAGGGAGAACAACAGCGTCTGCTCAAAGCTCGCTTAAAAGCAGCTAAAACTGCATACACTGATAGACCTTCTATTATAAATTTGCAAACGATTACGGCCCTTAGGACAGCTCTAAACTCTATGCTTACTCAAACTGCTAAGAGGGAAATATTATTTGCAAAACAAAGGTTATATGAATTTGGCGACAAACCGGGTAGATAGTTAACATTTCTTGCAAAGAGAAAAAGGGCCCCTCAAACTATTACGTCTATCAAGGAAAATACGGGTATTTTGACTCATGATCATAAAAAGATTAATGCAATCTTTAGAAAATTTTATTCTGATTTATATAACTCGCAGGATTGTGAAGACAGGACTAGGAAGATGCAATCATTTTTTCAAAAATTTGACCTTTCCAGGCCTAACTCCAGAACAGGTATCGGTCTTAAATGCTCCCCTAACAGTCCAAGAAATACTTGACGCAATCAGGCAACTTCAGAGCGGTAAGGCACTGGGCCCAGATGGTTTTCAAGCTGAATTCTATGAAGAATTTACAGAAATATTGGCTGGTCCACTTATGGACATGTATAACTATGCATATAGTCAGGGCTGTCTCCCGCCTTCGCTGAAAGAGGCAAATATCTCTCTTATCCTTAAAAAAGGAAAAGGTTCAGAAGATTGTGCGTCATACAGACCAATATCCTTGGTAAATGTAGATTTAAAAATCCTTTCTAAAGCATTAGCATTGAGTCTAGAAAGGATACTGCCATATATTACAAAGGAGGATCAGACGGGGTTTATTAAGGGCCGTAGATCATCCAATAATATTAGAAGGGTTTTGAATATGATTCAAACCTGCCATCAGGGAAAGATACCAGGAGTAGTAGTTTCATTAGACGCGGAAAAGGCATTTGTTTTACACTTTGGAAAGGTTTGGTGTTGGAAAGGTGTTTACCAAATGGGTCTCAACATTGTATAGTGATCCCAAAGCAGTTGTGGCTACCAATGGATTAGGTTCGGATAGCTTCAGTGTGGGTCGGGGCTGCCGTCAGGGATGTCCTCTCTCGCCATTGTTATTTGCGCTAACAATTGAACCACTAGCAGAAGCTATACGGGCTGATCCTAATATAACGGCCCCGAGGATTCGTACAGGTAAACATAAAATTACCCTTTATGCAGATGATGTTCTTCTATTCCTCAGTAATCCTCTGATGTCCGTACCTCGCCTAATCCAAGTTATTAATACATTTAGCGCATTCTCAGGCGATAAAAGTAATTTTTCAAAATCGGAGGCTATGCCAATGGGTGGCCTGGCTATGACACCCCACTTAACAGATGGATCCCATTTTCCCTTTCATTGGTCCCTGGAAGGTTTCTTATATTTAGGCATTATATTATACCATTATTTGGTCAGTTGTATAAGGCTAACTTTGTGCATTTACTGGAAAGGATCAGGCAGGACCTCCAGCGATGGGGAGACCTTCCAATTTCTTGGTTGGGTAGAATAGCACTAATTAAAATAAATGTCCTGCCCCGTCTGCTGTGTCCTATGAGAATGCTTCCGGTGATGCTGCCGAGGGTGGCACTAAGTAAATTATATGGCCGGTTGGGTTCCCTTATCTGGAATCATAGATGGCCCCTCAAAAAACTGAAGAAGCTACAGCTTCCACAGGCAAGGGGAGGATTGGGTTTCCCAGATTTTAGGAAACATCAATTAAGTTCTCTATTAAGTTACATAGCTGATTGGGTCTTGTCTGATCCACAATCAATCTGGTTGGATATCGAGGCCTCTCAAGTGAAATACCCACTTATTAAACTTTTATTTTCAGACAAGAGGACAATCATTCCAGACAACTGTAAAAAAAAACCCTATAATACTAAACACAATTAAGGCTTGGAATATAATGCGGCAAAATGAGGGTAATTCACATAAAACACCCCCCTATGCACCGATAGTGGGAGCATGGTGATTCCAACCAGGATTTACAGATGCCACTTTTAAACTCTGGAGATCCAGGGGTATCTCATGTCTAGGGGACCTATCTGAAGATGGGATCCTGATGTCTTTTGAACAGCTGCGTCAGAAATTCGGATTACCTAATGGAGACCTCTTTTGATACTTCCAAATTCGAGACTATATACAGAAGAAGACTACGTTATTAGATAGTCTTTACAAATCAGATAGAGAATGTAGAGTACTACGACCAAGGGGAGTATCCTCCATCAGTACTATTTATCATTTACTACATGATGAAGTATCGGGAGATATGGACAATCTACTTAAAACATGGGATCAGGAATTGAGGCTATAAATCTCTACAGAAACGTGGAATGATATTTGGGAAAACGCCAGGAGAATCACCATTTGTAACAGAACTCAGGCTATCCAACTGAAGATACTTCATAGGGCCCATATAGCATTGGATCGATTGGCAAAGTTTAAGGTGGGGACATCCCCAATGTGTCCCAAATGTAAAATAGAGGTGGGCACAATTGTACATTGTCTATGGACCTGTCATAAGATCCGTAGATACAGGACTAAAATAGCAAGTTCCCTGACAGAAATTTTTGGAACGAAAATTAAAGTGGACCCCGTATCTCTCCTTTTGGGCTTTTCGAACTTATCCTCCCTGGACATGCACAGGAAGAGGCTATTTTCTATTCTCTCCTTCTGTGCAAAGAAAAATAGTTTGGTAAACTGGGTGGCTGAGGGCCCCCCGGACTTTCGAATTGGCACAGATTGATTATGGAATGTATTCCCCTTGACTTCCTTACAAATATGGTGCACCGAAAGACCGAATTATTTTATAAAATATGGCAGCCCTTCTTGAATTATATGAATGCAGATATTTCGGCTATCCTAACAAGGACTGTTATTTAATTGAGATTACGAACTGGCTGGTCCGGGGCCCCCTGAGAGAGGAATCCTGCATGAATACAGGTTTTGTTACATTTGATGTTCACACATTCCGAGCATGTATCTCACTATCCAATTTCTATGTTATACTTTTTTTTTCTTTCTCTTATTTGAATAATGTAAGAGACTCAATTATACACTCTGCTTAGTTGTAGGTAAGATTAGTAGTTATTTGAGTTTTGCTTTTTTTTCTCTTGGTATTTTTCTTTTGTTAAATTTTGGTTATTATATATTAAACATTTAATTGTATATCGATGTTCGTACTTGAGAGTTTGTTTATTTTTGTAAACTTGTAAAGATGTTAAATTTCTAATAAAAATATCTATAAAAAAGATTGCTAAAGAGGTTCTGGGGTTTGAAGATGCTTCCCAAACTCTCCAAGGAAGTTTAGAAATACAGTGGAAGGATATACTTTTCGAGTGAGCCAATAGGGTAGAATTGGGTTCAACCAGGGACCAAAGGAAAGGTGAAAATGTAGCGACTGGTCAAGCCCTTAGGTGTATCAGAGACAGAGACAGGTGCAGCAAAGTTAGAGAAACATACGCTGCACATGAGTGAACTGGAGATAGAAGATAAAGAAAAGGAGAGAATGTTCTTAGCTGAGCAGAGAGAGCGAGAGGAGAGAGAGAGAGGATTTGAACTTCAGAAGTTGCAAATTAGTGAGTAAGGTCAAGTTAACAAGTTGGAAATAAAGAGAGAAGGGAGAGATGTATACAACTCTCTTAAAAATTGCCATATTTTGATGAGAAAGACAATGAAGCCTTATTTATTTCATTTGAAAGATTGTCTGGGAAGATGGAGTGGCCAGAGAGCTTGTGGGTAATGGTAGTTCAGACTGAGCTGGGGGGCAGAGCTAGTGAAGTGTGTGCAGCGCTGTCAGATGGGGGAGGCCAAGAGATTATACAGATGTCACACAGACTATTCTGAGAGCTTCTGAATTGGGACCAGAAGCATTTCGACGGCAGTTCAGGAACATAACGAAGGAACCGGGTCAGACTTAGGTTGAATTCAAAAGAATTAAACACAGTACTTATAATGGATGGGTGTGTGCCCTAAAAGCAGATAAGATATATCAGGCTTTGAGAGATTATTCTGCTGGAGGGGTTTGTAAACTCACTTGTAGAGATGATAAGAATTCACGTGGATGGACAGAAAGTTCACGAAATGTGAAGAGCAGCAGAGATGGCAGATGAATATGCATTGGTGCATTTGGCAGAATTTGGCTTCCAAAAGGAATTTATTCCCATGAAGGATACAAATTGGAAGAATGGGAGATCTTTCACTGAAAAAAAAGTCGAGTAAATCACACAGGGAATAATTTCCGTCAGGTGAAAAAAGAAGCCAAAGTGGGTGGAAAGGCGTTGAAAGGTTTCAGGTGTTTGACTCTAATAGAGTGGGACATATGCAGTTACAGTGTTGATAGTTTAAGAAGGACCCTGGGAAAAGGTGTTTTCACTGTCAGAAGGTGGGACACATAAGGTCCCAGTGCTGGTGATTGTGGGAAAAGATGTGGTAAAAGAGACTAAACCAGTGGGATTAATGAAAGTAATAAAGGAAACCTCAGGAAAGGCCGAGGAGCTGCAGGTGAGGGCATAGCCCAGGCAGGGGCTGGGTATTGAGTTAATGCCCGATCTCTATAAAGACTTCACCTCTGTGGGTAAATTTATTCAGGAAAAAACAGGGGGAGACGGGAAAGACGTTACAACTTTGAGTGATGCGGTAGGTAATCAGTCTCTCACAGTAAGAGATGACAGTATTTGCACTCTTTCGGACAGGTTACCCAAGAGTGATAATTTGTGGAATAGATGGACAGAAATGTAGCGTTCCTCTGTCTCAGATCAGGTTGGAGAGTCAAATCAGCACTGGGGAAATAACGCCCCTTGTGGTGGAGAAGCCAAAGGAAAATCCAGGGAACTGAGGAGTTAAAGGAAAATAACCTGGAGATTTTCCAGACTGTGTAAGTAACAGATGTAATTGTCATAAGTTACGCCAGAAGCAAAAAACTAAAGAGAAAGATGAAGGAGTTGAGGTTCAGTTAGCTGACCCTCTGTCTGATGTAATGGCACAGGGACAACCTGAACAGGTGGAGGGTCAGGCAGAGGTGTTTCGGCCTGAAAGGCGAACAGAAAGATGAAACAATGAAAGATATAAATTTAGAAGCGTTCCCAGAAATGGACCCAATCTGTATTCCCAGCAGTTATTATCAAAAGGGCAGAATCCTGAGACCAAAACGGAGTCGACAACATGTGAGTGCAGAGGAGAAATGGGCAGAAGTGCACCGGATCGTGTTGCGGGGAGCATCCAGACGGGAAATATTACGGGAAACACATTAGTTACAAGTAGGAAGTCACTGAGGGGTGGGGAGGACTCAGGCTCAGATACAAAAGCACCTCTTATGGCCAGGTCTGCATAAGCATGTGTTTACGTTTTGCTGTACATGTTACACATGGGAGGGAAGAGACAGACAGTAATAAAACCAGCATCTTTGTTGCAAATTCTAACAGTTGCAGAAACTTTCACGCTGTTTATGATTAATTATTCAGGTCCTCTCCCTCAAACCAAAACTAAAAGTGTGAAGCAGTACTTTCTAACCATAATGAATGCGTCGACTAGAGTTCCAGAGACAATTCCATTCCAGAGTGTTCAGGCAAAAAGGGTGGTGGAGGGGTTGGTAGCTTTCTTGAGCCGGTATGGGGTCCCCAGAGAGATCAAATCTGACCCAGGGTTTAATTTTACTGCTTGGCTGTTTCGGAAAGTCATGGAGAGGTTAGGCTAAAAATCAAGTGCATACCGTCCTGAATCCCAGGGAGCCTTGGAAAGGTGGTCTCAGACCTGAAGACCATGTTAACAGTGAGTTGTCAGGAGTATCCGAATGATTGGGAGAATGGTTCATATCGTTTGCCATTAGAGGTGCCCCAAACAAACTGACTCAGTTTACTCCCTTTGAATGAAAATTTGGACATCAAGTGATGGGGTCTTTGAAATTAGGAGGGTTTTTGAGTTACAGACCTGAGGATATTCCAGCCAAGTTCTGGCAGTGATTGTCCCTTTCACCTTGTGGACCGAGCAGAAGCATGCGGTCGGGGGTGGGCACAGGGTTGGAGGTGGAAACTATCCATATGTTTCTGTCCATATCTGTTTGAGGCTTTGAATCTCAATCCTGGTTTTGATCCTTTAACCTCACTGCTTCCCTGAACAGCTCTCCTAAAGCAAGGCCCTGAAGCAGGGTCTGTCCCGAATTGGAGAGAGTGGGTGTGAGAGACCATCGAGAGACTTGGGGCTACATGGACAGATGAATCTCACCTCCTTATTCTCTCCATGTCATCCCTTGACTTGTCCTTGTATCTGTCTGATATTTCCTCTTCCCTCTCTTACTCAATCTCACTCACTTTCTACTTCTCTCTCTCTCTCTCTCTCAAACTTTCTCGCTCTTACTGGCAACCTCTCCTTTTGTCTTTTTTATCTTTGATCTCTTCTTTCTGCTTTTGCACATGTTCCTTCCTTCCATTCTCTCCCCTTCTGAGACGACAAACTCAGCCATCTCCAGAATATGCTGGGAATGGGGAAAATGGAAGGGCCAACAACCCGGGCTGAAACCTTTGTGCTCCCACCAGACCAGATCACTGCAGAGGGTGACATATTGGGGAGCAAGATTGATTGTCCCAGACAAAAGCCATCACCATATAAAGGCTAAAATCAACCAGGGTCATCCAATGGTTCCCAAGATATCCTGGGAAGAAGCTATGTCTTGTGTCCAGGGCTGGATACCGACATAGCTGCATTGGTGGGCAGTGCCCTGAGTGCCAACAAAGTCAAAAATCGCCACAAGTGGCTCCCACCCGACATTCACGGGAACGACCGTGTTAATCCTGAATAGCCAAGTGGGGGCATTGGGAATAGGAAATACAAAGTGAGAAACAGAAGGAAAAACTGGAGAAAGTCAGGCTGAGGTGTGCTGAAAGGACCTGGTGAGCACTGCTGCTGTAGAAACACTGACAGAGCAAGTCTGCAATCTCTGTCCCAGTTGCTTCTAACTCGAATTCCGAGAGCTCAATGTCATTGAGCAAGTTTTAAAAGATTCTGGTGTAAAAAAAAATGAAATGCAAGGAAAAGAGAAATTCAGTTTTTGAGGATCATGTCGCACCATCAGAGTAAAGGTAGATTCTGAACAGAAAGAAATTTGTAGGCAGCTGTTCAGTGAGAATAAAAGGTTTGAGAATGCGTTCCCGTATTAACTTGACGAGTAATAATGGTGCTTTCTTCTTTGTACATGTGAGAAACGAAGCTCACTCACTTCAATAATTTCAGTCTGAGACAAGATCTGAAGCAACCAGTATGTTTATTATACACTTGCAAGCGTGGTGTCTAAAATAGACACGCAGAGTTTAGCAAGTCCATATCTTATATAGGATTCACTCTTCCAAACCCAGTGCCCATTACTATTGATTATCTCCTGCCTTATCCGGCCTTGTGCATAACAAAGTACAAGTTTTACTTGGCCATTTCACCACATCCTGCTGTGGTCCATTGTTAGGTATATCCTCCTTCACTGCCATCTATTTCCCCCATTGTGACACTTCCTCCTATTCCTCAACCATATTGAACGCTATGACCTTTTAATTGGGGTTTGTTTTTTGTTTTTTGCAGAAGTGGGAAACAGATGCTTGTAACAACTGTTTGTACAGGCATATCTGACTAACCTACATTCTCACAGCACCTTATCTATTGTCTGTAACATCTACCATTGTTTGCAGGCACGTTTCATTCTTGCATGCACATTTTAGCGAATACAAAAGCAATTATATATTTGCTTTACATAGTTTTCATTCTTGTTGATTCAAATCTTGGCTGAAACAATTATACACTGGTGAGAGTTCATTTACCTTGCATAAGTAATGATGAATGCAGAAGTAACACTACTTTACCTATATCCCACATATAAAAGGGGAGAGCCTTAGTACATATGGATAACCCAACAAATCTTTCAACTGGTATCTGTGCGTATACTGTACCCTCCCTTTTTTGGAATGGAAGGAACCATTTTCCAACTCTCTGCATTGAATGTTATTGACCATCCTTACAAGGCCACCTGTGCTGGTTCCACTCCTTTCGCACAGTGAATTATAATGAAGGCAGCAGAACACACGACATGGTTTTGGACATAGCTACAGGACCATTGATGGGCTGGAGATGTGAAATTACATACAATGTTGCCAGATTCCCTTACGGCTGAAGATATTATTATTGACTGATCTGAAGAACGAAGTAAACGCATAAAAAAACGTTAATTTCAACTGCTCTCTGAACTTGGTCTGGGTCACAGCATAAATAAAAGTGTTTGTGCAGCAGCTCAGGAGCTGCAACATCGAACCCAATATGTCAAGAAAACTGGGTAGATAAATCATCACATTTTCAAAATAAAGCATTCTAAACCATATGGAATACACCATAAGTATTGACCATAAAAGGATGAAATTTGCAGATAGTGTAAACATTAAAATAATAGATTTCCTTCGACTGGCCAATTCTGGATCTTTGGCACATTCCCCACTGCCCTGAACCCGGAGTCGTCCCCGTGCTCTGCTGCTCCTGATAATGTGTCTGACAGTGAAAATATTTAGCAGCAGGATCAGAATGAATGGGACCCCAGGGGTCACAAGATGGTGAAGGAACTGAATCATTATCCAGAAATGTGATCTCTGATTGGTGTCCCTGAAATGACAAAATGAACTAACGCTCGTGAAAGTATATCGATCTGTGAACATGAAAGACCAGTGAATGTTCTTTATACAACTGAGGACAGTCACTGTTCCCAGCACCACAGCTGCAGCTTTCTCAGTGCAATATCTACTTTTCAACTTCTGACAGCAAATTGCCACAAATCGATCAAAAGTAAAAGCCACAGTGAACCAGACAGAACAATCAGTGGCTGCATAACTCAGGACGGCATGAATATTACACACACGAATGGAATACCGCAGGTCGTAAAATTCTTCGTGAAAAGTCCGTGTAATATGCTGCAGTATCACGTCCAGGATAATAACCAGAAGATCTGCCACTGCCATGGCCACCAAGTATCGAGAAACACATTTGGAGAGGCCACATCTTCCCCGGGTTAGGATCACAACAGCTATCATGTTAACTGTGCAAGGGAAACAAACAGAGACATTAGAATGTGAGCAAAGCCACCGTATTATTGGGACCTGTACAGAGATTTGCAAATGTGCTATTGTATAAAACTGATTGTATCAGTTACAGTGTATCACATTGTTAATATAGGGACAAGGCTTGCCATTCTGTTGACACTGGACTTCTTGAAAATAAATAAGAATTATGAAATGGTGTCAGTCTCCATTCAATCGTTGCTTTCCTGAGATCAGCAGAGTCATCCAAATGATGCAGTGCCAGGCAGCAAAGCAAGACAGATGGGCTCAGACAGAGCAGCAGGAATGCAGGAACAAAGCTGGCATTTATTGAAAGGGAAATCTGGAATGTGTGCTGAGCATCGAGAGGGGCAGCACATCGAGACTGGAAATGAGATCCATGGGGACACCAGAATAAGGGCAAGAATGAGAGAAGAACAGGAGGGTTAGTTGTACATTTATATTTTGAACAGGTGCATATGTCCTGGACCTCGGACCTTCGGGTGACCATCCTCCAAGGCGGATTTCAGGACAGGCAGCAGTGAAAAGTGGCCGAGCAGAGGCTGAAAGCTATGCTCCGTGTCCATAGGGAGGGCCACAACCGGGACCCACTATAGGTGACCACCATTGCACTATACACACACACAGACACTCCTACACACAAACACACAGGCACTCCCATACACATACATACACACAGAAATACATATACGCGGACACGCACACAGACACTTTCACACACTCCTGCAGATACCCACACTCCCACACCCCACACACATGCATCCTCTCTCAGAGTGAGACCACTTTACACTCACACCCACACATAGACACTCTCTCTATCAGACACTCACAAACCCCCACCCCAAGCAAACACACACATACAGATACACACACTCCCACACACATACATGCACCCTCTCACAGACTTTGAAACTCTACACTCACAGACACACACATATACACTCTCTCTCTCACTCACAACCCCCCCAATTGTGACAGTTAATCTGAGAATGTAACTTTTAAAAAAATGTTTTATGATTTCCATATGAAGGAAGTGAAACCATCATGGTCATTCTAACAGATGAGAGACTTCACAAAAAATCAAGGTATTTTTCAATGTATAATTTCAGTTACATCACACTATCAACTTTTGCTGTAAATTCTGTGTCTTACAATCGTGACGGCCACATCCACCTGATGAAGGAGCGACAATCTAAAAGCTAGTGCTTCCAACTAAACCTGCAAGGACGTTTATCTGGTGTTTGTGATTTTTAACTTTGTACACTCCAGTCCAACACTGGAATTTCCGAATCATTTTTTACAAAAGGAAAATCTGGACTGTGTGCTGAGCATCGAGAGAGGCAGCACATCGAGATTGGAAAGGAGATCCATGGGGGCACCAGAATAAGGGCAAGAATTAGAGAAGAACAAGTGGGTTAGTTGTACATGAAAGATACTGAGCAGGTGCATATTCCACACCTTATTTCAGAGCAGAGGGAGAGAATCGTGTGATTCTGAACAGCTCCAAACCCAGCAGTGAAAGAGACAGACATAAACATATATTTTAGGAGCTTTATCCAAAGGCACTGAATGTCAAGTTAGAGTCGAACAGGCTTATCAACAGAGAGAGTGAGAGTGAACACAGAGTGAGACATCAAGAAGAACATCAGTGGAGAGACAGCACAGAGAATGAGTGACCAAGAGTAACATCAGCAGAAAGATTAAGTGTGATGTGAGTCAAGTGTGGAAAGTGAATGCACAGTGAGACCAAATGAATGTCAGTAGAGAAAGGGAGTGCACAGTGAGAGGCTAACAAGAACGTCAGCAAAGGGATTACATGTGGAATGAGAGACAACAAGTCGCATCAGCACATGGGATCGACAGTGAATTGGGAGCTTCACAGGCACATCAGCAGAGACGGAGAGACAGAAAGGGAAGGAAACAGAAACAGTGTGAGGAGTCAGTGGAAGATTTGGAGGATCATTGTTCGAGATCAGAAGTGGAAAATGGGAGACTCAATAAATCAGTAATGAGAATGGGCGAATGGGAGACAAAAAACACTTCCACATACAAAATGGGAACAAACAGAAAAGTAGCATTTTTATTGCAGAGTGAGAAACCAAGAGGAATATCACCAGAGGGTTTGAGTGTCGGAGAAGGAATAATAGCGACCATACGTGTAAAGGGAGAGACCAAGAAGGAACATGAGCAGAGCCAGTCAGTGTTGACTCAGAGACAAAGAAGAACATCAGCAGAGAGAGTAAGGAACAGTTAGTGACCAAAGATGACATTCACCGAGAGAGGGAGTCAGTAGTGAGGGACAAATGGGAAAATGATCACGGTGTGAATGATGGCTGAGTGATGGAGAGGAAAATCAGGAGGGACATGGAATGTACAGTGAGAGAAACGGAAGAATCACAGTGAGAGTGACTGGAGGATGATAGGTCAAAGGGCATCATGAGCAAAGACAGCAAAGACAGGAATAGATGAAGAGGAACATTAGCAGAGAGATTGAGTGACTAGTGAATGTGTAGTGAGACACCAAGAGGAAAAGGAGCAGAAAAATGGAACTTAGTTTGCGAAGCAGCGTGGAATGTCAGCAGAGAGATTGAGGGCGGACTGGAAGACAAGGATGAATCATCAGCTGAGTGACTGTGTGCATTCTGAGGGACAAAAATAACATGAGCAGGGAGTTTCAGTTCAGAGTTAGAGACCCAGAAAACCAAAATTAAAGAGCTAGTGAGGAATGAGAGAGGAAGAGGAAGATTAATAGAGAGGGGTAGTGAACAGAGGGAGAAAGAGTGAGCTTGGACAGTAAGTCAACAGTCTTAGCAAGAGGAACATCAGCACAGAGACTGAAGGGTTGAATGAGGCCATTGACCCTGAGAATGAGCTGTGCCAGTGGAGAGGGTGAGTCACTGGGATAGGGAGAACTCAGCAGGAAAGATGATGTAACAAAGAGATCCTGCTGAGCAGAGCCATGGAATCCCAATGGCCGATTGTAAACCAATAAAAGGGAAGTTGTGTATGAAGAATGGTGCTAAATGTGACAGAATTTGAAATGATCAGCAACTCAAGTTGAGATACCGAAGCAGAACTGCACTGCAGTGCAATCTACAGTCTCAGGATCCAGCAGATTCCCAATTAACCATTCACATTAAGCCATGAGATGTCCCCGACTCAATGGAGAATGTAGGAGAGCATTCCAGGAACAGCACCAGGCTTGAGTGGTCACCGTGTCAAGCTCCCAAACAGGACTACTTGCTTCACAAACAGCACAAGCAGCAAGTGATGGACAGAGTTAAGGGATGCCACAACAAATGGAACAGATCTAAGCTTTACTAAGCAGTCCTGCTGTGTCCAGTTGTGAAATGTTGGGAACAAGTTTTAAAAAACTCATTGGAGGAAGAGGCTGCACAAGTATCCTTATCCTCAATGATGGAAGAGTCCAACACATCAGGGAAAAAGATAAGACTAAAGCATTTGCAGCAACCTTCAGCCAGATTGGCAGCGGGTAATACATCTCAGCCTCCTCCAGTGGTCACTAACATCACAGGTACCAGTCTTCAGCCAATTTGATACACTCCACGTCATATCAAGAAACTGTGGGAGGCACTGGATAGTGTAAAGGCTGTGGGCCCTGACAATGTTCAGAGTCAGAGAGTCTCACAGACATAGAGCATGGAAATGGACACTCCGGTCCAACTCGCCCATGCTGACCAGTTATCCGAAATTAATCTAGTAACTTCAAGCCGAATGAAGACTTGTGTTCCAGAACATGTTCCTCCCCAAGTCAGTCTGTTCCAGTGGAGCTCTGACACTGGAATCGAAAATTGCCAAGTTGTACAAAAGGCAGGATAAATCCAACCCAGCCAAATAGTGCCCCATCAGTCTCTTCTGCACCATCAGTGATGGAAGCTTCTATCAAGCAGCACCTGCTCAGCAATAAGCTGCTCAGTGACGCCCAGTTTGGGTTCCTCCAGGGCCATTCGGTCTGGAACTCATCAGAACCTTGGTTAAAACATGGATAAAGAATTCTAAAGGCAGGGAGAGAGGAACGGATCATAACATCAAGGCCGCATCTGAACGAACGTGGGATCAAAGGAACCTTGGCTAAACGGGAACCAATGTGTATCATGGGGCACATTCTCCGCTGGTTGGAGTCATGTTCGAGAGTGTGGTGCTGGAAAAGCACAGTCAGTCAGGCAGCATCCGAGGAGCAGGAGATTCAATGTTTCAGGCACAAGCCCCACGTCAGGCTAATGCCCGAAACATCGATTCTCCTGCTTCTCGGATGCTGCCTGACCTACTGTACTTTTCCAGCACCACACTCTCGAATCTGATCTCCAGCATCTGCAGTCCTCCCTTTCTCCTGGTTGGAGTCATACCTCACCCTCCAGGAGAGGAAGGCAGGTGGTGCACCAGTCTCCTGTGGCTATTCCCGTCTCTAACAGGTTTACTGTTTTGGATACTGTTGGGAGGGATAGCCTTTCGGGGGGAGGATAACAGCAGCAGCCAGGCCTGGGGCACTACAACTGGCTCTGCTGTAAACCAAGGGCGGGCAGAGGCCACGCGAGTGATAGTTGGAGGGGACTTGCTAGTTCGGGGCAGACAGGTATTTCTCTGGCTGTGTTGGAGACTCCAGGATGGTGTGGTCCCTCCCTGGTGACAGGGTCTCTGAGCGGTTGTATGACATCCCTAAAGAGGAGGGTCAGCAGCCAGGGTCATTGTGCACACAGGTAGGAAGAGGGATGGGATCCTGAGGAGGGAGTACAGGGAGTTAGGGAAGAGGCTTAAAAGCAGGGCCTTGAGGCTAGTAATCCTTGAGTTAGTCCCAGTGCTACATGTGAGTGAGGCCAGGACTACAAGATAGGACAGAGATGTGTGGCTTAGCAGCTGGTACAGGGGGCAGGGTTTCAGGTTATTTGATCATTGGGACCTCTTCTGTGGCAGGGCTGACCTGTACAAGAAGGATAGGTTGTACCTAAACTGGAGGGGAATCAATATCCTCGCAGGGAGGTTCGCTAGTGCTACTCAGGAGGGTTTCAACTAGAGTGGCAGGGGGCTAGGAACCAAAGCAGCGCGTCAGGAAATGGAAGGGTTGTGGAGAAGGTAGATGGTAGGACCAGGAAATCAGAAAGGAAGGGCAGGCAGAGACAGGTAAATGAACGCAATGGGACTGATGGGCTGAAGTGTGTTTATTTCAACACAAGGAGCATCATAGGGAAGGCAAATGAGCTTCGAGCCTGGATCAGTATGTGGGACTATGATATAGGGGCCAATACTGGAGTTGGCTGAGGGAGGGACAGGACTGTCTGTTCAGCATTCTAGGGTTTTGTTGTTTTAGACGAGATAGAGAGGGAGGTAGAAGACACGGAGGAATGACATTACTGATCAGGGAGAATGTTGTTACTCTGCACTCAGAGAGGACAGAGTGGAGGCTCATCCACTGAGGCAGTATGGGTAAAGCTCAGATATCACTCTGATGGGATTATGCTGTAAGTCCTTGAACTGCTACTGAGACATTGAGGAACAAATATGTCGGCAGATTATGGAAAGATGCAATAAAAACAGAGTTGTCAGAGAGAGTGACTTTAACTTCCCCAATATTGACGGGTACATCCTCAGAGCAAGAAGCTCAGATCGGGCAGAACTTGTTTAGTGCATCCAAGAGGGTTGGTTGAAACAGTGTGTGGGTAGTCCAACGAGAGGAGGGTCCGTATTGGACCTTGTATTGGCAAATGAGCCTGGTCAGGTGAAGGACCTTTCAGTAAGAGAGCATTTTGGAAACAGTGATCAGAACTCCTGCCGCTTGACATTCAATGATGTCCCAGTCGCTGAACCAACATTGTGGGCTCACCACATAAACACAGTGGCTACAAGAGCAGGGCAAATGCTTGGAATATTGCAGTGAGTAATTCACTTCCTGACTCCCCAAAGCCTGCACAATATCTACAAGGAACTAATCTGGGGTGTGATGGAATACTAGGAGAAACCGAGGACTGCAGATGCTGGAGATCAGAGCTGAAAATGTGTTGCTGGAAAGGCACAGCAGGTCAGGCAGTATCCAAGGAGCAGGAGAATCGACGTTTCGGGCATGAACCCATCTTCAGGAATCTCCCCATTTGCCTGGATGGGTGCAGCTCCAACAACCCTCAAGAAGCTTGACACCATCCAGGAGGAAGGGGCTCACTTGATTGCTCCACATCCACAGCTATCCACTCCCTCCACTATCAACATTCAGTAGCTGCAGTGTGTTCCAGTTACAAGATGCATTCCAGAAATTTGCCAAGATCCTAAGACAGCACCTTCTAAAACCATGACCACTTCCCATCTAAAATCTCAAAGGCAGCAGATATTTGGGAACCCCACTCTTTGAGTGTTGGCTCCGAGTCACTCACCTTCCTGACTTCGAAATATTTCATCAAAATTCCCTGTCTCTGGGTTACTTTCCAGGAATTCCCTCCCTAAGTGCATTGTGCGTTAATCGACTGCATGTGACCTGCAGTGGTTCGATAAGGCAGCTCAGCACCATCTTTCCAAGGGGAACTCAGGACGTCAATAAATGCCGTCCTGTCAGCAATGTCCATGACCCACGAAAAAGAAAGAGAGTTGGCAGGACATTGTAACAAGGATTGCACTGAGAGGCAGGAGGGCAGACAGATAAGATCAATCTCAGAGCAGGCCCAGAAATAGATTGTGAGCTGAAGATTACAAAGAGCTGTACAAACCCGGGTCAGAAACTAATATGAAAGTCGAGTCCTGGGGGAAATAGTCAGCAAGTCTGTCGAACCAGAACAGGAGATAGAACATAGAAAAATACAGCGCAGGACAGGCCCTTTGGCCCTCGATGTTGCACCGATCCAAGCCCACCTAACCTACACTAGCCCACTATCCTCCATATGCCTATCCAATGCCCGTTTAAATTACCATAAAGAGGGAGAGTCCACCACTGCTACTGGCAGGGCATTCCATGAACTCACAACTCGCTGAGGAAAGAATCTACCCCTAACATCTCTCCTCTACCAACCTCCCCTTCATTTAAAGCTATGCCCCCTCATTATAGCTGACTCCATACGTGGAAAAAGGTTCTCATGGTCAACCCTATCTAAACCCCTAATCATCTTGTACACCTCTATCAAGTCACCCCTAAACCTTCTTTTCTCCAATAAAAACAAGCACAAGGGCCTCAGCCTTTCCTCACTCGATCTTCCTACCATACCAGGCAACATCCTGGTAAACCTCGTCTGCACTCATTCCAATGCCTCCACATCCTTCCTATAATTTGGCGACCAAAACTGCACACAATACTCCAGATGCGGCCCCACCAGAGTATTATTCAACTGCAACATGACCTCAGGACTCCAGAACTCAATTCCTCTACCAATAAAAGCCAGTACGGCATATGCCTTCTTCACAGCACTATTTACCTGGGTGGCAACTTTCAGAGATCTGTGTTCATGGACACCAAGATCCCTCTGCTCATCCACACGACCAAGTATCCGACCATTAGCCCAGTACCCCATCTTCTTGTTCCTCTTACCAAAGTGAATCACTTCACACTTAGCTACATTGAACTCCATTTGCCACCTTTCTGCCCAGCTCTGCAGCTTATCTATATCCCACTGTAACCTGCCACATCCTTCCTCACTGTCAACAACTCCACCGACTTTCATATCATCCGCAAACTTGCTCACCCAACCTTCTAGCCTCCTCCAGGTGATTTATAAAAGTAAAAAACAGCAATGGTCCCAAAACCGATCCTTGCGGAACACCGCTAGTAAATGCACTCCAAGATGAACCTTGACCATCAACTACTACCCTCTGTCTTCTTCCAGCCAGCCAATTCCTAATCCAAACCTCCAACTCACCCTCACTGACATGCCTCTTTATTTTTAGCCTACCATGGGGAACCTTATCAAACTCCTTATTAAAATCCATATACACCACATCTACCGCTTTACCCTCGTCCACCTCCTCTGTCACCTTCTCAAAGAATTCAGTAAGGTTTGTGAGGCACGACCTGCCCTTCACAAAACCATGCTGACTATCCTTGATCACATTATTCCTATCCAGATGCTCATAACTCCTATCCCTTACAATTCTCTCTAAGACTTTGCTGTCCTCCAGTTTCCGGCACTAATCCTGTAGACAACGAGGACATAAAAATCAAGGCCAATGGCTCTTCAATATCCTGCCTTGCTTCCCAGAGAATCCTGGGATAAATGCCATCAGGCCCAGGGGACTTATCTATTTTCACCCTTTCCAGAATTTCCAACACCTCTTCCCTACATACCTCAAAGCCATCCATTCTAATTAATTGTGACTCAATATTCACATCGGCAACAATGTCCTTTTCCTGAGTGAATCCTGAC
The DNA here is from genome assembly GCF_020745735.1 of Hemiscyllium ocellatum. Taxonomy (NCBI): domain Eukaryota; kingdom Metazoa; phylum Chordata; class Chondrichthyes; order Orectolobiformes; family Hemiscylliidae; genus Hemiscyllium; species Hemiscyllium ocellatum. The sequence continues at coordinate 14,509,511 of NC_083438.1, forward strand.
GAAAAGTATTCATTCAGTGTCTCCACAATCTCTTCAGCCTCCACACGCAACTTCCCACTACTATCCTTGACTGGCCTTATTCCTACCCTAGTCATTCTGTTATTCCTGACATACCTATAGAAAGCCTTTGGGTTTTCCCTAATCCTACCAAACAAGGACTTTTCATGTCCCCTCCTTGCTGCTCTTAGCTCTCTCTTTAGATGCTTCCTGGCTACCTTATAACTCTCAATCGCCTCAATGGAACCTTCACGCCTCATCTTTACATAGGCCGTCCTCTTCCCTTTAACAAGGAAATCCAATTCCTTATTAAACCACAGCTCCCTCACACGACCCTTTCCTCCCTGCCTGACAGGTGCATACATATCAAGGATACTCAATAGTTGCTCCTTGAACAAGCGCCTTGAACAAACCACGCATCCTAAGTCATGCCTCACCGCATCATAATTTCCCTGCCCCCAGGTATAACTCCTGCCCTGCAGTGCACACTTATCCTTCTCCATCACTAGAGCAAAAGTCACCGAATTGTGGTCACTGTCCCCAAAGTGCTCACCTACCTCCAATTTCTAACACCTGGCCTGGTTCGTTACCCAGAACCAAATCCAGTATGGCCTCACCTCTTGTTGGCCTGTCTACATATCTTGTCAGCAAACCCTCCTGCGCACATTGGACAAACACTGGCCCATCTCACGTACTCGAGCTATAGCTCTCCCAGTCAATATCTGGAAAGTTGAAGTCCCCCATAACAACCACCCTATTACTGTCACTCTTCTCCTGAATCATCCTCGCAATCCTTTCTTCTACGTCTCTAGGACTATTAGGAGGCCTGTAGAAAACTCATAACAGGGTGACCTCACCTTTCTTATTTCTAAGCTCAGCCCAAACTACCTCAGATGGCGAGTCTTTATCCATTGTCCTTTCCACCGCTGTAATACTATCTTTGAAAAGCAATGCCACACCTCCGCCTCTTTTACCCCCACCTCTGACCCGACTAAAACATTTAAACCTTGGAACCTGCAATAGCCAACCTGTCCCTGTTCTACCCATGTCTCCGTAATAGCCACAACATCGAAATCCCAGGTACCAACCCACGCTGCAAGTTCACCTACCTTATTTCGTAAACTTCTTGCATTGAAGTATACACACTTCAAGCCACCTTCCTGTTTACATGCACCCTCCTTCGAGATTGATGCCTTGTTCCTAACCTCCCTACACTCAAGGTCCTGCACCCTAAAGCTACAGTCCAGGTTCCCATGCCCCTGCAGAGTTAGTTTAAACCCTCCCAACGAGCACTAGCAAACCTCCCCTCAAGGATACTGGTGCCCCTCAGTTTCAGGTGTAGACCATCCTGTTTATAGAGGTCCCACCTTCCCCAGAAAGAACCCCAGTTATCCAGATACCGGAATCCCTCCCTCCTGCACCATACCTGTAGCCACGCATTCAACTGCTCCCTCTCCCTATTTCTCGACTCTCTATCACGTGGCACGAGTAACAAACCAGAGACAACAACTCTGTTTGTTCTAACTCTGAGCTTCCAACCTAGCTCCCTGAAAGCCTGCCTAACATCCTCATCCCTCTTTCTACCTATGTCGTTGGTGCCGATGTGGACCACGACTTCGGTCTGCTCACCCTCCCCGTTAAGGACCCAGAAAACACGATCAGAGACATCACGTACCCTTGCACCTGGGAGGCAACATACCAAATGTGAGACTCTCTCGCCCCCACAAAACCGCCTATCTGTGCCCCGAACTACCGAGTCCCCAATAACTATTGCTCTGCTCTTCTCCACCCTTCCCTTCTGAGCAACGGGGACAGGTTCCGTGCCAGAGGCCTGAACCCCATTGCTTACCCCTGGTAAGCCGTCCCCCCAACAAGTATCCAAAACGGTATACTTGTTCTTGAGGGGAACGGCCGCAGGGGGTCTCTGCACTGGCTGCTTCCTCCCAGTCCCCCTCACTCTCACCCATCTCTCTGCAATCTTTGGAGTTACTACTTCCCTGAAGCTCCGATCTATGACCCCCTCTGCCTCCCGAATGATCCGCAGTTCATCCAACAGCATCTCCAGTTCCCTAACACGTTCTTGGAGGAGTTGGAGATGGATGCACTTCCTGCAAGTGTAATCAGCAGGGACGACCATGGCATTCCTCACCTCAAACATGTTGCAAGAGGAACATTGCACTGTCTTCACATCCATCCCTCTAAAAGTAACCTTTAAGAAAAACAGGTCTAAACAATAGAACAAGCAAAATGCAGCACTTACCTGCTTACCACAACAGGTCTTATTATCAGGTGAGAGGAGGAGGGCGGGTGGGAGGCACTACCCCTGTAGTGCCTCGGGTTCCTCTCCTGCGCGCCTTTATAGAAAAAAACAACTTACCCAGGTAAGCTTGCGCGACACCAGCTTCCGCGTTCACCCTGCGCTTTTTGTAAAAAAAACTTTCAAATTTAAACCGTTAAACAAACGTCACTGAGCCTTCAAGCAGCCACTACCAAACAGCCCTTACCTGCTCCGCTGAGAGAGTGACCAACGCTAACATCTCGACCAGAGTGTGACCACGAAAGCAATAACTTGCTGTTGAGAAAATTAGGAATTGCTGGAGAAACTGGGCAGGTTTGGCAACATCTATAGAGAGAAAGTGAAGGTAATGTTTCAAATACAGTGATCCGCCATCAGAACTGGTATTAGCCAGGAAAAGACAGAGATGAGTTTGTGTTTGATATGGGTTGACAACCTACATAAAGCAACGGAAACAGACATGTTGAGTAAAGCAGGGGAGAAGTCTGAGATGGACCAGATAAGATCAGACAAGATGCCCTACAGTATATAAACAAGCCCTTAGGTCCAACAAGTCCACACTGACCCTCCAAAAAGTAACCCACCCAGACCCATTCCCCTATGTATAACCCTGACTAATGCAGCTAACACTATCGGCAATTCATCATAGCCAATTCAACTGACCTGCATAGCTTTGGATTATTGGAGGGAACCAGAGCATCCGGAGGAAACCCATGCAGACACGGGGAGAATGTACAAACTCCACACAGACAGTCCCCCAAGGCTGAAATCGAACCCAGGTCTCTGGCTTTGTGCGGCAGAAGTGCTAACCACTGAGCCACCGTGCTGCCCATGAAGGAGAGAGAAGTGGGGGATTGATACTTTTTCAGTCCCAAATGAGAGAGGGTACCGGCATTGATGATGACATCAGTGTCCCGGAGAAAGAGCTGTGGGGAGGATCGAGAGTAGTACAGAACAAGGAATGTTCCATGTACCCCACAAAGAGACAGGAATAACCTGCGCCCATGCAGGTACCCAGGGCCACAGCTTGGAACTGACAAATGTGAGAGGTGATAAAGGGGAAGTTGTTCAAGGCAGAGGAGAGTGGTGATGGATGGAAACAGTTCAGGCTTCTTTTAGAGGGAAAAGCAGATATCCCTCAGACCATCCTGATACAGGACGGGCATGTTGAGGGATTGCATGGCCATGGTAAAGAGGAGGAGAATGATTCCACAAACTGGGAGTTTTGTAACTGACAAAAGGCTTCAGGGGAATCAAACATGTCAGTGGGATGTGTAATGGACAAGAAGGGAGAGAAAATGGATTCAAGTTTGGAAAATAAGTTTAATGGGGCAGGAACAGGCAGAACCAATGTTTGTGGATCTGGGGGAAGAAGGTAGAAGCAGGTGTGATGGGTTTTGGGGGACTGTGAGGTTGGAGGATGTGCAGTGTGTGGGGGAGATCTGCAGATTAGATGAGATTAGTGAGTGTGATGGACACAATAGCCTGATGTTCGATGGTGGGGCCATGTTCTGGGACAGATGTAAGAGGTCGCGGAGAGCTGACACTCTGCTTCCACAGTGTACAGGTGAGTCTGTCAGACAACAACAGCCCCACCCTTGGAGTAGGTTTGATTACAAAGTCAGGAATAGGCCTGAGAGCACAGACTGCAGTCAGTTCAGAGGGAGAAGGGTTAGAATTGGAGGGTAAGGGGTAAATTTAGGTGGCTTGTTCAACATAGCAAATCCTCAAAAGAAAAAGAAACTTGCTTGAGTGACACCAACAGGCCAGATGGAGGAGACCAAATGGAATGGGAGTATTGGAGGCGAGTGAAGGGTTGGAAGAAGAACCTGATTTACACATTTGGACACAAGAGGCAAAAAATATGAAGGAAGAATAGTTTAACATCATGTCACGGTCAAAAGTCACACCATGGGAGAGGGTGAGAGTGGGAGAGAGGAATAAAACGAAGACATTTTCTCAGTGCAAAATATTCTGCATCAGAGAGAGATATTCGAAAGTTCTAATGATGTGTGTTTACGGGCGTTAGTGGTTAGCACTGAGAGAAACAGCTCATTCCCACTGTCAGAGGAATAAAGAGTGGTCATACTGCGGTCACAACATTGACAGTCTATCCCAGGGTAAACAAAAGCAAAGGACAGATTAGAGATCGGCAGTGAGTGTGAGGGAAGGTACAAATATATTAATTGAAAGATCAGTAATGGAGGAAGGTGGCAGGGTGGACGTGGAAATAAAAGTGAGGTGAACCAGGTAAAGGTGAGGATAAAGGCAGCAAGCAGACAGCAATGAATCAAGTTTAAAATATCTAATACTTGGATTTCTCTAAAGCAATGAAGCAATGACAAGAAACTGCTTTTCCACAGTGAACACACAGGTGCAGAGAATTGCAAAGAACAGGCACATCAACAAGGGTGGCACCATAAATGGTAAGATCTGTCAATTTGTTCAACATGGTTTACAGAACTCATCGTGAGGCACAGACTGACCAGGGACACCAACAATGCCAAGTAAGGGATAGTAAACATAAGCAAAAATCCGAAGTGCGGCCTTGATTCGATAGACTAACGTAATCCAATCAGAATCGCTGTAAAGTTCGCCAATCCAGCCAGAGATACTCCTTCCCATCACTGGATTATTCCAATCCTTTTCCCTCTGATTGTCACTAATTGCAGTGCTATTCCACTCTAATGTTCTCCGATACCAATACCATCGCTCCATATCTACAGTTGTGCTGATCTCTGATTGCTGCAGAGATATTGCTCCTGCTGTCATCCTGTGATAAATAATTGAAGGGAATCCCTTAATAAGCAACTGATGGAGCAGCTCCCAGCTCCCCCATGGACACAGTTAATTTCAGTGAGTCAGACATGAATTCCAGTCAATGAACAAACAGTTGGAGTTAACCCCTTTGAATCAAATCGGTTTTGTCCACAATAGATAAGAACATTGATCTGGTCCATGTTGGGTTTTATTGTCAAAAATTATGGAGGAAATATTTCAAAAGGGGTTCAGGGCCGTTTTTTTTTTATAAAGGCGTCATTGCATAGAATTGAAGGATTGTACATTGAAGAAAAAAGCAATTTTATTAGAGGAAAACTTCAAGACCATTAATAATAGCCTTAATGGTATAAATTCACAAAAGGGAAGGGAAACAACAACAAAAGCCCAATCCTAGATGTCTCAGGATAGCAAACAGCCAATGGGGAACTTCAAACCAGTGTCTACAGGAAAACAACACATACGGACAAAATATTGAACCACAGAAGCAATCACCTAACATCCACAAATGATGCTACATTCGAACATTATTCCAACGAGACATCACACACTGCAGCACAGAGGAACTACGCAGAGCAGAGGAAAATCGTCTATACAGTGTATTCAAGTGAACACAGTCCGCAGATTTCTCAGCAACAAACCCAAACAAGCAGACAAAACACGTCCAGAAACCCTCGCCACTCTCCCCTACATCAAAGACATCTCGGAAATGACTGCCAGACTGCTCAGATCCCTTGGCATCATGGTAGCCCACAAACTCACCAACACACTAAAACAGCAACTAATGAACATGAAAGACCCGATACAGACAACAAGCAAAAGTAATGTAATTTACAAAATACCGAGCAAGGACTGTAACAAACACTACAGTGGACAAACAGGCAGTAAACTAGCCACCAGGATAATGACCATCAACTAGCTACAAAGCGACATGACCCTCTCTCACTAATATCCTTACATACAGATGAGGAAGGACACCACTTCAACTGGGACAACACATCCATCTTAGGACAAGCTAAACAGTGACATGCATGAGAATTCCTAAAAGCATGGCATTCCAACCAGAACGTGATCAAAAAAGCACATTGACTTGGACCTCTGAGAAAAAGAATAGGAAATGACATTACCAGAGGAAATGACATCACCAACCTAAAGAAAGCCAAACGTATAAATAAAAAGCAGGAATCTTCTGCAATGCTTCGTCCGGAGGCTCACTGAAGCTGTTACCTAACATGGTGACGAAACATCTGAAAATGAACCTTCTCACTCAGCGAGCAAACCCACAACCAGAACCTCAACCTGAACTACAAATCTTCTCAAAACACGTAGGGAACTTTATCAAATGCCTTACTGAAATCCATATACACCACATCAATCCCTTTATCCTCATCAACCTGTTTGGTCACCATCTCAAAGAACTCAACAAGGTATGTGAGGCACAAACTACCCTTCACAAAATCATGTTGACTATCCCTAATCAACTTATTCCTCTCTAGATGATTATAAATCTGATTTCTGATAACCTTTTCCAACACATTTCCCACAACTGAAGTAAGGTTTTCACGTTTATAATTATCAAGGTTGTCTCTACTCCCCTTCTTGAACAAGGGTACAATATTTACTATCCTCCATTCTTCTGTCACTATTTCTGTCGACAATGATAACATTAAGATTGAAGCCAAAGGCTCTGCAATTTCTTCCCCGTCTTCCCAGAGAATCCTAGGATAAATCCCTTTCAGCCCAGGGAAGATATCTCCTTTGACGATTTCCAGAATTGCTAACACCTCCTCCTTGTGAAGCTAAATCATGTCTAGTCTTGCAGCCTGTATCGCAGTATTCTCCTCGGCAATACAGTCTTTTTCTAGTGTAAATACTGACAAAATATATTCATTTAGAACCTCCCCATCTCCTTGGACTCCACGCACAACTTCCCACTACGATCCTTGATTGGCCCTAATCTTTCTCTAGACATTCTTTTATTCCTGATGTACCCATAGAAAGCTTTCGGGTTTCCTTGATCCTACCTGCCAACGACTCCTCATGCCCCCTCCTGGCTCTTCTTAACCCTTTCTTTAGATCTTGCCTGGCTAACTTGTATCTCTCACGCACCCAAACTGAGCCTTCACATCTCATCCGAACGTGTATCTTCCTCTTTCTCTTGACAATAGATTCAACGTCTTTTGTTAACCATGGCTGCCTTGCTCAATCCCTTCCTACCTGCCTGACAGGTACATACTTATCAAGGACACACAGCTTTTCCTTGAATAGGCTCCACATTTCAATTGTGCACATACCTTGCAGATTCCTTCCTCATTCTATGCACTCTAAATCTTGCATAATTGCATCATAATTGCCTTTCCCCAGCGTTAACTCTTGCCCTGGGATTTTTACATATCCCTTTCCATTGTTAAAGTAAATTGTGGTCACTATCACCGAAGTACTCACCTACCTCCAAATCTGTCACCAGGCCAGGTTCATTAACAAGTACCTAATCCAATATGACTTCCCCTGGTTGGCTTGTCTGCATACTGTGTCAGGAAACCCTCCTGCACACATTGGACAAAAACAGACCCATCTAAAGTACTGGAACTGCAGTATTTCCAGTCAACATGAACAGCGATTATTTCCAGTCAAAGCAGACAGTTATTCAAGGGCAGAGCTGTCAGCTGGACAGCTGCGCCGTGACCATCATGAAGAGCTCCTTCTCTTGGTTGAAACAATTCTTTGCTATCTCCCGAACAGGTCTCATAATCATCCGACACTGAACTACCAATAATAATGTTTCCCCAAATTGCCCATAGTGTTCAGGGATGTGTAGGTTAGGTGCATTAGTCAGGGTAAGTATAATTAATAGCGTAGGGGAATGGGTCTGAGCAGGATACTCTTTGGAGGGTTGGTGTGGACTTGTTGGGCCAAATGGTCTGTTTCCACACTGGAGGGATTCTAGGATTCCATAAAATTTCTCTAACTCCAGTCACTGAAGTCGAGACAGAGATTAATCTGCGTCTTGGTGAGCTGTTTGTAATTGATACTCCTCTGCTGTCACACAGTTTCTGACACCATTTATCATGAGTTCCTGGCTGAACTGTTATGAAAGGGTATTTGTGTAAGTGTGTGTCTGTTTGTTGTGTGTGTTTGTGCGAGTGTGGGGGGTGGTGGGGGTTTGTGAGTATCTGTAAGATAGATTGTATGTGTCTATGTGGGTGTAAAGCGGTCTCGGTCTTTGAGAGGTGCATGTGTGAGTTTGGGAGTGTTTGTGTTTGCAGGAGTGTGTGTGAGTGTCTGTGTACGTGCCAGTGTGTGAATTGGAGTGTGTGTGTGTGTGTGTGTGTGTGTGTGTGTGTGTGTGTGTGTGTGTGTGTGTGTGTGTGTGTGTGTGTGTGTGTAATGCAATGCTGGTCACCTGAAGTGGGTTCATGTCACACTGCAGGTGACCAGCAGTGCACTATTCACACACACAGACACTCCTACATGCACACACACACACAAACACTCTTATACAGACACAGACAAGCACAGAGACCCTCATACACACTCCTGCAGACACACACACTCCCAAACTCACACATGAACCTCTCGCAGACCTAGACCCCTTTACACTCTCACACACACATATACTCTCTCACACAGACACTCACAAACCCCCACCACAGACACACACACTTGCAAGAAGTGTGTCCAGCTGCAGCTCTTGTTTGACCACATGACGGCTCTGGAGCTGTGGATTGACTCGCTGTGGAGCATCCGCGATGCTGAGGAGGTCGTGGATAGCAGAAGAATGAGGAGCAACAGCAGGAAGAATGGTGCCAAAGCAATTAAATCAGATAAAATATGACAAATCCAGCCCATGCAGCCAAAGTAATGCAGTTCACTTTTGTAATGTAACACCAGGGAATAGTCGAAAGTGTGGAGCTGGAAATGCACAGCAGGTCAGGCAGCATCCGAGGACCAGGAAAATCAACATTTTGGACATAAACCTTTCATCAGGAATTTTCCCAAAATGTCGACTCTCCTGCTCCTAGGATGCTGCCTGACCTGCTGTGCTTTTCCCGCACCACTCTCTCGACTCTGATCTCCAACATCTGCAGTGCTCATTTTCTCTAATACCAGGGAAGATTGTCAATAATGTACAAAGGATCATGCCTGAAATACCAGGCGACAGACATTAAACAACCCAAAACAGTCACTGTCCCTAATATAGCAGCTGCCATTTTCTTTGTACAATACTTCACTTTCAAGTCATCGCAACATATGGCCACAAATCGTTTGAAGGTGAAAGCAACTGTGTGTGAAATGGAAACCTCTGTTGATGTGAAAACCAAGATATAAATAAAAAATACACACAGGTGTAATGAACAGGAAATGCACCTGACCAATCCTGTAGAATATTGGTTCAACAATAATGACCTGCTGTCGTTGCAACCAAGGAGCAAGAAAAACATTTGGAGAGGCCACAATTTCCTTGGGATAGAATAACAATCACCAACTCGATCATTTGAAGAGTGAAAAAAACAAAGCAAATTTAAAAATTGTTTCAGGCAACACCTTAGCGAACAGTTTGAGAGGATCCAGCATACCATTTCTATTCTTTCGGGTACAGTAAGCATTCAACACTGATTTTTCAACATTGAACACACTGTCAGGAAATGATATTTAAGATAATTCTCATCAGCAAAGATGAAATCAAAGTGTTTTCGTTGTTTCTTTTCTGGGAATTTTCAAGAGCCAATTATTGGATGTTCAGCAGGGATCTCTCACATCTTCATACTGGAGCATCCACAGCTCCTTCCTACCCTTAGAAATCCCAGACCAAAACAATTGAAAATAAGTCCCACTCCTTCCTCTGCTTGATCATTCTGTTTCCTTCCCAGACTTGCTGGCATCAATTCCCAGGGACTGACCTTATTAATGCCCAAACCCCTGCTCTCTGGTACAGCACACTGCCATTCCAAAATTCAAGGGTCGACAAGAATCAACCTGCAATTAAATTTCAGGCCTGGCTTCACAAAATGGATCATGTTTGTTCTTTATTAACACAAGCTCCTACTCACAGTGCAAAGGTCACCTTCCATCTCTCAGCTCACAGTTCACAACTCCAAACCAAACATTAACAAAAATAAAATAATGAAAAAGCTGGTGGATTCTAACAGCAAAGTTTATTACACTGTCTCTTTCAATATTATGTTTTTCCCCGCCCTTTCATGTGTCAGTATTTCAGACAAACACTGTCCTTTAATTGAAAGACTTTAAATTCACATTAATTTCACTGACCAATCTCTCATTCTGACACTGTAATGTCTTACTGCTGAATGACATCTCCTACCCTGCCTCCCCCAGACAGACAAAACATACTGGTGGCATCAACTCTCATGATGTATTTAATTTGACACGATTAATTATAAGTCAATACATTATTTCAAATCATAGATCATATAATCTGCTCACTGATTCCCATGTGGTTTTCCACATGGACGATTCAAGGTTCACAGAAGCCCCGATAGTATATTGTGGAGGGCCAAATACACCAGTCACCCCACACTGATATCAACAAGTTAGAGTGGATTGAGATTTATTTATATAAAGAAAGAATCAAAGAAACATGAAAACAAGAAGCTGAATGTCCCAGGCTCCCAGGAAAAAAGGTGCCAAAGCAATTAAATCAGGTAATACGTGACAAATCCAGCCAATGCAGTCAAAGTAATGCAGTTCACTTTTGTAATGTAATACCAGGGAATAGTCAAAAGTGTGGTGCTGGAAAAGCACAGCAGGTCAGGCAGCATCTGAGGAACAGGAGACCAAACACCATTTTAAAAATTCTTTTTGGATTCATTTTACAATTCTTTCTCCTGATTTCACAGTCACATCCTGACAATTAAATCTGAAAGGTAGCCTCAGTTTCTCCTCGATTGCTGGTGGTTGAACAGAATGATCTGACTTTATATATTCCCAATGAACGAGGGTGTCCAGATAATGTGACTGATCATGGATATACATTGAAGTCCCGAAAGTGTGATATCTGAAACGTGCCAATGGAACTGCTAACAGGCATGTCCAACAAATACCTAATCAGGTTTGATCATACAGGGATTCTTGGATCATGTCTTTGAGAGAATGATTTTAATCTGAGACAGAGAGAGGGTACCTTGTTCCTCACAGACTGCCAGCACATATATTCTGTCCTGGGAAAAAGCACAAAAGAACAAAGAGCAGGAACAGGCCTTTCGGCCCAGCAAGACTGCACCGTCACATGATACCTTTCTCAACCAGAAATACTTGACCTGGTAATAGAGGGAGGGCTTTCAGGTACATGGATCTTTGGAATGTCTCCCTGGGCTGGTGGACACTGTACAAGAAGGAAAGGTTACACCTAAACTGGAGAGGCACCAATATACTGACAGGGAGGGTTTCCAGTGTCACTCAGGAGAGTTTAAACTGATGTGGCAGGGGGTCAGGGATGAGAGCAGTAGGTCAGTGAATGAAATGACTCCAGATGAGGCAGAGATTAAGGCCTTAGGCACTAATGTAACTGTAATATTCCTCATCTCAATGGCATATGGCACAGGAAGTAATCCCAAATTACAACACCAGAGATCCTGCTTTTCAAATTCCTACCTACCTTCCTGAACACCCTTTACAGAACCTGATCTCTCTTTCTGCCGATGGTGTCAGTACCAACATAGACTGCAACCTCTGGCTGCTCACCCTCCGCCTTCAGAATATCCTGTTCCTGCTCAGAGACATCCTTGACCTTGGCAACAGGAAGGCAGCACATCATTCAGGAGCCCTGCTTACAGCTCAGCAATGCCTGTCTGGGCCTGATTATGCATTCTGTTACCAATACAGCTCACCTACACACCGACCCTCCCTGCTGTACAACAGAGCCGGTAATGGTGTCATTACATTGACTGATGCTACTGCTGCTGCTTTCCACTGAGAGGCCATTCCCAGCCCCCACCCCTCCCAAAACATATCCAAATCAGTGTACCTGTTTATGAGGGGAATGGCCACAGCGTCTCCTGCACTGCCTCCTCAAGCTTACTCATTTTCCTGGTGGTCACCGTATTCCTCTCTGTCTGTGGAGCCCTTCCTGGTGATGTGACCAGCTTGGTAAACGTGGTATCCATGACTTCCTCAGTCTCATGGATGCTCCATAATGTGTCCATCCGTAGCTTCAGGAGCTCCATGCTGCAGATCAGGAGTTGCAGCTGATCAGACTGCCTGCAAACCTACTCACTATAGACACTGGAAGTGACCCTGACTTCCCACATATTGTAAGGAAAGCATTCCATGGGGATGAATTCTCCTGCCATTGTGAATATTATCAACTAAATCTACCTTATCAACTCCAGAAAATAAGGCAGGAACTGATTGTACAACCTTACCCACTCGTCATCAAACTCAAGGCCTCTCACTCAAAAGGCAAACAGCCTTTCATTTGACCTTTTATTCTGATAAAAGATATGTTCAAACTTTCAGTCCCCATTCACTGTGGGTTGCAGGAACTTAAATAGGCTGGTAATCCACAAATTGTTCCCTTCACCTCAAAATGAAGAAACTGATTTCCAAGAATAGAAAATTAATGTGTTTGAACGGACTTTGATCTGATTCCTCAGTTAACATAATTTCTTATAAGTTCCCATAGAAACTTTAAAAAACATTTAACCACATTTCCTCCACACCCCTTGATGCTTTTAATCATTTAAACACACATCAATCTCTTTCTGGAATGTTCTCAGTGAGTGTCTTTCCGACAGAGACAGATCGGTTCTTGATTGGTAAGGGGGTCAAAGGTTACAGGAGAAGGCAGGAGAATGTGGTTGAGAAACAGAGCAGCCATGTTTGAATGATGGAGCAGACTCTCTGAGCAAAATGGCCTCATTCTGCTCCTATATTTTATGGTCTTATGTCGGCCTGACCAAGTAAGGATGCCAGATTTCCTTCCCTGAATCAGAGCGTGGAATCCATCAGGACAAATAATTTTCAGAAAATGTTGATGTCGAGGAGATTCAACATGGTGGCAGTGTGAACAGTCTGCAGAGTTGGGTTCTGTACCATACCCCAGGCAAGGTGGGCTCCTAATTCCCACCCCACCCCCCCACTCCTGTTAGTCACCCCTGAGGAACGTTTGTAGCAGAAAGTAGGTAGAGCAGCTAAAGCCCCTTTAAATAAGGGTTTGGAAGATTTGGAGGTGATATGAAGCTATCTAAGGGAAAGGGAGCGAGGGGAGTGCAGCAGGCATACTACACTATGTCGGGTATACCAGCAGCCGTTACCTCATCTCCCTTGGCAGTGCCCTTGAGTTCAGTGGACCAACAGAATTTGCTAACGGAGATTGCAAAACTCCGTCAAAAACTGAGGGAGCGTTGGAACCAGTTGCTGCCATGCTGACAGACCATGAGCAGGAGATCCAGGCTTTGAATCAGCGCATGGAGGTGGTGCATCAGAGGACCGTATCCTCGGAGGCTGGTCTTATGTTGGCTTGACCAGGTAAGGACGACAGATCTTACCTGGAAAGGTCCGAGGGGCAGGTCCGAACGTTGGAAGGTCAGGTTCGGGCCTGCAGGAACAAGGAGACGGCCACTAAAATCGAGGTCAGTGACAAAATCTATGGATCTTGAAGTTAACTGAGCATGAAGAAGGTGAAAACCTCGCTGATTTAGGCGAGAGGTGGCTTTCCGGAGTTGCTGGGCCTGGAGATCGAGTCGGGCCGGGTGAGTGTGGAGCGGGCCTACCGGATCACAATGTCCAGGTACAGGCCGGTCCAACACTCCCGCTCGGTCTGAGTGTAGATCCAGCATTACAAGGAAAAGTATTTAATAATAGAAACAGCCAGAAGAGAAGAAGGATAAAAGAAGGTTTAGGGGTGACTTGATAGAGATGTACAAGATGATTTGGGGTTTAGATAGGGTTGACCATGACAACCTTTTTCCACGTATGGAGTCAGCTATTACAAGGGGGCACAGCTTCATTTAAGGGATGGTAGGTATAGGACAGATGTTAGGGGTAGATTCTTTACTCAGCGAGTCGTGAGTTCATGGAATGCCCTGCCAGTAGCACTGGTGGACTCTCCCTCTTTATGGGCATTTAAACGTGCATTGGATAGGCATATGGAGGATAGTGGGCTAGTGTAGGTTAGGTGGGCTTGGATCGGCGCAACATCGAGGGCCAAAGGGCCTGTACTGCGCTGTATTTTTCTATGTTCTATGTTCTATAAGACTGGGAAGAGACCCACATGCTTTGGCTTATAAAGGTTCAAAAATAAATGATTTTTTTCATGACTTTTCTGGGGCCATAGTTAAGGAAAGGAAGACCTTTGATAATATAAAGAAATAATAAAAAAATTAAACATCCAATCTTCTCTGAGGTACCCGGCAATGCTGCATTTCAAATGTGAGGGAAATGTCTACAACTTCAACTCGGCGGAAAAAGTAAAAGAATTTTTGAACTCGGTGAAATGATAGACTTTGGCCGAGGAGGGAGGAGGAAAAGAGGCATATGGACAATGGCATAATATAACTCTTATGTATCTTCTCTATCTTTGTTCACCTCCCTTTTGGGTCTCGGAGGTTACAGGTTTGGTATTGTTGTGGAAGAATCACTCAATGTTCGAGAAAAAAAATACCAGGAGACACAGAAAATCCTTCATGAAATTAAACTTCCATCTTCCAAAACCAAAGGTGTGGGAGCCAGCAAAATGTCTTCCCCGACTCCCCACAATTTCTTTGTTCTCCTCCATTTTGTACAATTTGTTGATCCCATGTTTATCGGATAACATTAGCAGAGTCAATCATGATGGCTTGCTTTATCTTTCGAAACTAACCATCGTCTGCCACACTGGTTCCTTCCATCACACTTAACCTATCACATTCCAACACCATCATCTTCAGCATTAGCTCATCTCCCAGTGATTTAACTAACCTATCACAATGCACCATCATTATCTGTTACTGGAGCCCTGTAACATGATCCCAGGCATGCATTACAACACTAGGTTAACTACGTTACTGCCATATTAATTGCCATACTAACTTCCATATATTCTCCTCTTTGAGCCGAACAGGTCCCGCACAGAGAAAGTGTATAAGGAGGCTGGACACCCAAAAGCCAAATCAATCAACAGAGCCCCAAAACCAGGCAATGGCAATTTCCAGGGTCCAAACCTCAAAGGATTCTCCCTCCGCACCTGGAGTAACAGGCCAAAAACCCATCCCAAAATAACCGGAACAGGAAAACAGACCCAAAGACAATCTAAACGCACACGCAACACATGCAAGTCAGACATCGCCATCCTAACAAGGCTTCAGCACTGCAGCAGACATCAGATAAGTGAAGCAGAACGGTGAACCCACAATGGAAAAGGGCACTGGGCCAGAGTCCACTGTCACGCAGAACGACGCACCAACAAAGACTTAACAAGACGAAGAGCACAGCAAATGATAAAGGCAACAACGAGCAACACAAAACCCGCACCAATCCCAATCTTAGGGAACCAAGCCCCCGATCTACCCAAAACACTATCCAACCAGCCAAAAACGCAATGGCTGGTCCCCACATTCTTCTCAAGCACCTCCCGTAAATTCCACAGATAACCCATCGCCTGAGTAAAAGATCCCTCCCGGCTAGTATTGTTGTTAACAAAGGTACAGCAATATTCCCCAAACAGTACACAGACCCCACCTTTCTCAGCCAACACCCAGTCCAAAAGCCCGCCTATCCTGCTCCCCCCATCCGACTCGTCACATCCAATTGCACACTCAATGCAAAGAGGGCATCTTAGTAAATCTCCGCTGATTGTAACTAATCCACTCAGCAGTCTTGCTAATCCCAACGGCAGGGATAAGCAACTCCCAGCCAGCGGCAATCACATTCCTGGCCTTGAACACATTGGGGAATCCCCTTGGCTAACCTATACCAAAAACGTGTACTGCCGGATCAGGGATATACCCACGTTTAGGGAGGGTCCAGAGCCGGTTGTGATAGGACTATCAAGCGAGACCCACCAGGCCTGCCAAATTGATGGACACCATGTCAGCACAGGATCAGAAAGTGCAGGACCAGGGAGGGGTCCACAATGACCTCCCCCATCCCATCCTCAGCCACACCAGCAGGAGAAAGGTCTCCTTCCACAAACACACCACTGACAGCCTCAGAGACACCAGCACCCCCACAAGTCTCACTCACTGACTACTCAAGGCCTCACAAAGGAGTAATGGGCCCCAACACGCCCTTTCAAACATCGCAGCCCGGTCTCAGCCCCTCACAAACCTCAACCCCAGAGTCCGTCTGTGCCTGTGGGTGCACCCTGGTACAGTGACTAAGATGACATCATGCGGATCGATCCACCAATGGATCGGCAGTAGGCAACGCCCTGGTTACCATCAAGGATTCGGCTCACTCCACTTTCTCTGGAAATACTTGGACATCCACCTGATCTCAGGGTCCAATAAGCCCCTTGCAGTTAACAGACACTGGCTCCTGCAGTATTTCCTGTGCGAGGATAGACTCATGTATCATCGTTAGCTGTTGTAGGTACAACTTAAGTTCAAGTTCCAATCGTTCCAAACTAGGCCTGTCAAATGGACACCTCCACCCGGGCACTGGCAGGAATCTACCAGTAAGCCTATGATGCGCGCCAAGTTAATCATGCAGTTAGTCTGCATATGGTAGCTCATTTTGCCAGCGGCAGCGCATTGACCCAGTTAAGATTGGTGCTTGCACGAATCTTATTCAACTTAGCTTTCAAAGTACCATTCATCCACTCACTCATAATCTCCGACTGGGGATGATACACACAGCTAAATCTCTGCTTAATCAGCAAGGTCTACAGCACCAACTTAACCACCTTCCAGATAAAGGCAGACCCATCATCCGAACTGATCTCAGACGGTATGCCAAACCTCGGAATATCTTGAGTCGTTAAAAACCTCACCACAGCGCCTGTGCCTGAATCATTCGACGGGGCTGCTCCTAACCATCTGCTAAACCTGTCACTGATCACCAACATATATCGCTTCCTACTCACTGCCTTTATCATGTCCACATCGTCAATCACCAAATGCTTAAATGGCCTCTAAGGTACAGGTATACGTCCTATAGGGTTCGCTATCCCCTTCTTGACATGATTCTCGGCACAGACATCACATTGCAACAACATGTAATCCACTGAAGCCCGAATGTAAGGTGACCAAAAGCCAGCCCTCATTATCTTCCTCAAAGGAGCCGTAACTTCGGTACACTCATCAACCCAATCAGAACTAAAACCAACCATCCCCAAAAATATCATCATCTGTCCAACTGTCGCAAGCCTTGGTGCTCGAGTGAAAGCCTTAATCTGATCAGGTGCTATCAACTCCCAACCCTTCAACATCAGCCAACCCAAATACTCAACCTGCTGCTTACAGCAGTGCAGCTGCTGCTTAGGCACCTTATGACCACCACATGCTAACGTTCCCATCGTGTCACGCTCACATTGTCATTGAAACTCAGAGCAAACTAACAAATAATCAACATACTGGATTAGTGTACTGTTCAATGGCACACCCTCCAAATCCAAATTCAACACCTGATGAAATACAAGTGGCGAATGCTTAAACCCCTGCAGCATTCGATTATAAGTGTACTGCCTTCCCCTGTACGTAAAAACAAATAAATATTGTCAGTCTTCTGCCAACAGAACACTAAAGATGGCTGAACACAAGTCAGTCCCTGAAAACCAATCTGCTTCCGGCGGTATATTAGTCAGCAGTGTATGTGGATTGAGAATCACTGCTGGCCAATCCCCCACCACCTCATTAACCGCCCTCAAATCATGGACCGCTCTCCATTTAGACTTATCCGATTTTTAAAACAGACAGCAATGGGGTACTACAGGGGCTGCATGTTTCCCCTAAGGACCCCGGCTGCCAGCATTCCCTTTATCATTGCTGTTACACTCTCATCTGCGCCAGCTTTACAGGATATTGGGATATCCTCAGTAAATGTGCCTCCTACTGTAAACGTAAAATTAGTTGACTTCACTCCCCCCGCATCTGCATCATGAAGTGACAATAAGCTAACTGGCAATGCATCCAGCCAATAATCAAATTGATGGTCACGTCCTCCTGCTAGCACTGGCAAACTCCGTCAGGAAACCACCTCAACCTCCTTGGGGTTCCCCAACATATCAATACAAGCCGCTATTCAAACACAGTTACCATCACCAGATGTCCAGACCCCTGGTGTCATCATTTGCCACTTATTCATCATTTCTGCATACTTTGTCATGGTCCTAGATCCTTGGACTGATGGCCCTAGTTTACTAACACTCACATGGGGCAAAGTCCCTGGCACACTGTACCATTTCTTTAAAAAAGTTATCTTGTCTTATCTGCAATGCTGCTCCCTGCTTCCCTACCACTATAGCTTCACTCTGTAAATGTGGTGGGGTGACAATCTCACACTGTCACTGCTCCTCCAATACCTTACTCTGATTCTCATCAAAGATCAGTGCATAATACAGCTCAGACTTGGGGAGCGCAGCCAAAGGCAGTAACGCTAAAGCATCTGGCCTCCATTTCTCCCAAGTTACCCAAACATAACCACCTATCTCCCTTATCCAATATACATTAAACACCCCTGCTCCCTGCAACACCAGCTGAGAACTCACTCCATCTACACTCAATCCCATTTGAGTGCATTCCAATACTAATTATAACTTCAATAAAGCATCCCTAGCCAGCAAATTAATTGGCATCTCCTCAGAGATTAATAAAGGCAATACTACAGTTTTACTATCCATGTGTAGGCTTACTGGAGCTATAAACCTTGTCAACTGTGGTTTATCTGAGAACCCTACAGTCTTATTAAATTTACCAGACATGGGAAGGTGGGAGGCATATTGCAGTTAAATGCAAGTATACGTAGCTCCAGTATCAAACATCATAGGCAGCAAAATTCCTTCTACATGAACCTGCATAATAGGTTCCTGCTCAGTACTCCATATTATCATCGGATACTGTTCCTTTCCATCTAGGTTCCCTGGTCACCCCGAACACATTCCACACAGATTCACAGGCCCCGTCGGGCCGGTAGGGAGTTGGAAGTTCCTGGCTCATAGGTCTGCCCTGGGGCGAGTAGGGCCAGTGCCAATATGTGCAATGTCTCCCCAAATGGCCTGGTTAATAACACTCCCAACACACAACACCTGATCCTCTCTGAATCAGACCCCCCACCATATCCTTTGCCCCACCCCCCACCTCCTCGTCCCTGTCCTTGGAGACACCAGTGCTAACTAGGCTGTTGGTAAATTTTATTTTGCCCTTGGTATAGTACTTGTGGAAAAGTCCCTCCAAAAATAGTTATCATTGGCATGGGGTTGTCTGGCCCTTACAAGGTGGTGGTAGAGGGTTCTCCCTGGACTGGCATGGTCTTCAGTGCATTGGCATCGATCAACCCAGATGTCACAGGCAACATCACCTTCGCTTTTCAAGATGGTCAAGCTACAGCAATGTCAACTTTCTTTGCCCCTCCTCCTGCTGTTCAGCCTCTTTTTGTCTATCCAGGATCTTTCAACTGCATGGACGAGATGACCTCGGAATTCCTGACAGGCCATGGATGTTAGACCCACTACCTTCTCGATCTTAGATTTGACTTCAGGGACATCACCTCGACAGGAGCAGTCCGGAACCTTGTGTAAACAGTTGACTGCCTTCCACAACTTGTTTTGTTACAAGCCTCCACCTTTTCAATTGGCTTCCCACATAAGTTTGGAGAAAGTGAGGACTGCAGATGCTGCAGATCAGAGCTGAAAATGTGTTGCTGGAAAAGCGCAGCTGGTCAGGCAGCATCCAAGGAGCAGGAGAATAGATGTTTCAGGCATGAGCCCTTCTTCAGGAATGAAGGAAAGTGTGCCAAGCAGGCTAAGATAAAAGGTAGGGAGGAGGGACTTGGGGGACGGGCGTTGGAAATGCAATAGGTGGATGGAGGGCAAGGTGAGGATGATAGGCCGGAGTGGGGGTGGGGCCGGAGAGGTTAGGTAGAAGATTGCAGGTTAGGAAGGTGGTGCTGAGTTCGAGGGTTGGGACTGAGACAAGGTGGGGGGAGAGGAAATGAGGAAACTGGAGTAATATGAGCTCATCCCTTGTGGTTAGAGGGTTCCTAGGCGGTTCATAGGGATCATAAGCTGCTGGGATTTCAGTATCTCCCAGAGGACTCCCCTCTCAAGGTTTCAGGATCAATCTGAGGTGGGGAACAGTCTCAGGGCCTGCTGCACCCTTTGTCTTACTTGATCGAACCCAGCACCGTCAATCATCAGATTATTCACCACATTCTTCAAGCGAGTTCGATCCATTATCTCTCTTCATGGCGGGAGCCCCACCAACTGCTTTAGCAGTGCCTTCAAATCCCTCATAGTCAACAACCGTCCTGTGGTTTTGTTTTCAAAGGCTTCAATCCACTTTCCTGCTCCATCATGTAAACTGGGCAACACATTTCTCAGCCTTTCCAGATCCTGGGTTTCCCAAGGAATGGATAGCAGCTGTCTCACCGCCCCGCCCACCCCCCTCCTTTATATAAATAATGGCAGCATCTTCCCCTGTGGGAGTTTCTTTTCCTTATTAAAACTGCTACATTGTGATTCCTCATCAGATTTCAAATCTAACCTAACTTGTGTTTCCTCCCTGCCTGTTACTGCCTTCTCTACTCCCCTCCTACATAATGTCTGAATTTCACCTCACAATCTCTCTTTGTTCCAGTTGTAAAGCTCCAAATTCTGTTTGCCACCTTGCCTGTCCTGCCTCTCATTTTATTTTGAACACATTCTGTTCTGGTCAGTTTCATCCAAATCTAATTCCCCCTTAGCATGTGTTACATTCTCTTCACCTTAATTGTGGTGGGGAGGTGGATAACATGGAGAGAGTTGTCCCAAGTCTTCCAACCTGGGATATATAGATGCAGACCCCTGCCACGCCCCCATACTGGAGGGCTCTTTGTTCTGCACCGACCACTTGGAGATTTCCTCTTCCAAAGCCTTTGCTTCCAAAAGTTGCCCGTTCTGCTCTCTGGCGCCCCTTGGCCAGTAACCAGGTGTCTGCAAAGTGTTTCTCAATCCTCCCCTACAATTTCAAACAGCCGTAAAATTTCTACCTCCTGTTCTGTCTTCAATATTTTCTTTTATGATTTATCCTCAGGTCTGTAATTCTGAATTAAATCTTCAATTTCATCACACGTTTATATCAAAAGTATAATCTTTTAGCCATTTAGTTAATAAATCCTCAGTTCATCTTTCCCATTTCCCAGAATTTTTACAAAATTGTTATTTGCAACTGGAAATTTCTTATCCAACATTTCAATTGCATTCCCTGTCCATCTTGACATATATTTCAGTCCAGCTAATGTATTATCTCACAGATCACTCTCTTATACCTTACAAGTCTGTCAGCGCCAATTATAAATATTCTGTAACTCTGCAACTCGCAATCACCCCTAATCAATCAAATAGTCCATAAACTTCCTCAGTCTCAACTAATTAGTAGAAATAATCTAACCCTGTCAGTCTGCCTACACTATCCTAGGGCTGCATCTGCAGGATGCACTAATCATTGATGGTCATTCGAAACAAAAACTCTTTAAAAAAAACTCTTAAATTCCTACAGTACAAAATAAAATCTAAACACCCCCAGATCTTGAGCTCCAGGGAAATAAACCACCAACCACCAACAAACATTTATGCATACAAATCAAATCACAATTGTTAAACTATAAAGTCTCTCTTTCTCCCCCACAGAAACACACAAACAGAACATTCCTGCAATCAGCCAGGAGCTCAGCACTGGGGCAAAGTTTCTCTCACTTTTACTCTCTCTCAGAAACACACACAAAACTTATCTGCAATCAGCCAGGAGCTCAGCGCTGAGCCAACATCTCTCTCCCTCTCTCAAAGCCTTGCTTAAACATGTCTAAAATTACGAACTAATTATCATATAGGGCTTGTCTAAAACTTCAATGTAAAGACTATTCTCCACTATTTTACTTTTAATCACCAACTACCAATCTGCCGGCTTTCCATTTCATATCCACAGAAAAAGTGCTAACACTACACAGCCCTGCCCAAGGAGACCGCCACGCAATCGCGTATGACTCGTGACACAGTAACCATAGGGACTTAGTAACAACACGTGGAATTGTTACTACTGTCACATGGAATTTTTACTACCACCAACAATAAACCAATCCTTACCATTTTCGGTCCGTTTAGGCTCCAATCAATAAAATATAAAATTTAAAATTAATATCTATATCTTTAAAGACTGGACAGAATCCACAGAAAATTAAATACACCATGTACAATTTTGCCTCAATCATTTTAATCTATACTACTCACCACGTTTTCCACCCCACTGCCCCGTGCAGTTTTCCTGAACAAAACTTTGCATCTCCTCAAATTTTGATTTACCATCCACCTTCTGATCCTATGGATCAGAGAGACCAACCAGCAGCTTTCTTTGCACTTCTGTGTCCCAGGAACCTCCCTTAATTGACAGAATATAGTCCAAATTCACAGCAAAATGCTTACTCTTTCTCTGTTTATGAGTGGTCAACCCTTTTATTCTGTCTATCTCAGGGGTGCTCTTGGTTCAACTGGGAAGTATTCAGCTGCAGCCTCTTTTCAGAGAAAAAGGTCACTTTCTGGTCCCATCTGTGGTGCCAAATTTGTTGTGGAAGAATTACTCCATATTCTGTAAAAGGTCACCAGGAGACGCACAAAATCCTTCACAAAATTAAACTTTAATCTTGCAAAATCAAAACTGGGAGAGCGAGCAAAATAGTTTTCCTGACTCCCCACAATTTCTTTGTTCTCCTCCAGATAATACAATTTGTTGATCCCGCGCTTATTGGATAACATTAGCACATTAATCATGCTGGCCTGCTTTATCTTTCTAAACTAATCATCGTCTGCCACACTGTTTCCTTCAATCACATTTAACCTATCACATTACAGCACCATCATCATCAGCATTAACTAACCTATTACAATGCACTACCATTATCTGTGACTGAAGCCCTGTAACATGATCCCAGGCATATATTGCAACGCTAAGTTAACTACATTACTGTCATAATAACTTTCATAGCAGGAAAAGATATGACAGCAAAGTTTACGAGGCATTTAGACACAGACATAATCAGGCAGGGAAGTGAGGATACAGTGTATATGTACAGACATGGGATTAATTCAAAGTAGCATCATGATTGGCAGACACTTTGTGGGCTGAATGGCCTCTCCCTGTTCTGTAGTGTTCAATGGTTAAGTTTGTAATGGTGTCAGGATTGAATTGTCCTTGTGGAACCCCAAATGGGTATCAATGAGGCGATTATCTAGCCTGTGAGTTGAAATAATACATTGCCTTATGAATGTTTCTTATCATATTAAATATCTAATTAGAATTAGTTCCACCAGGACGTTTGACTGTCCGGGGGATACTGGGTAATGGGTGGCATTCAGAAGTAAGTCATAACAGCTTCAGAATAAGGGATTGGTTGGTAGAATTGACGGGAATCTAAATTCATTTAATTAAAGATTTGTGTTAATCTGAAATTTGATACATATAAGGGCAAACGAGCAGCATAATATTGAAAAGGACAGAGTGATAAAGTTTGCTGTTAGAACTGCACAGATTTCTCACCATTTCATTTTGTTTAAATTTTGATTCAGAGTTGTGAGCTGTGTGCTGAGAGATAGAAGGCGACCTTTGGAATGTGAGTAGCAGCTTGTGTTACGAAAAAAACAAGCAAGATCTATTTTGTTTTTGAGGCCAGGCCTTAAAGTTAGTTGCAGGTTGTTCCTTGTAGATTCTTTTACTTTGAGGTGGAAGTGTGTTGAATCAGAGAGCAGGTGTTTGGACACTAAGAAGGAAATGATGTCACCAAGCTGGGAAGGAAACAGATTGATCAGACAAAGGCAGGAGTGGTACTTTGTAAAAACTGTTTTGGTCTGGGGATTTCTGAGAGAAGGATTGAGCTGTTGTTTCTACAGTATAAAGGCATGAGAGAACGCTCCCAAACATCCAACTGAAAATTCAGAGAAAAGAAACAAAGCTGTTTGCATGACTACCTTTTCATCTGAAAGAGCTGGAAAAGATGGCAAAGACCAAAGAGAAGTTAATCACAGGAACAGGCCTTTCATCCCTCAAGCCTGTGCCATCATGCTGTATCTAAATTAAAAAAATAAATTTTCTGCTCTTATTCAGTCTGTATCCCTCTATTCCCTCCCTATTCAGGCAACCAACTAGATACCTCAGATATGTCGCCAACAAACCTGCACCTAACACCTCTTCCAGCAGTGTGTTCCAGGCTGCTACCGAATACTGTGTGAAAAACTTCCCTCACACATCTCCCTTAAACCTTTCCCCCTCTAACCTTGAACCTGTGACCCCTGTTGTAGTTGAAACATCAAAGCTGGGATAAGCCTCTGACTATCTACCACATCTCTGCTTCTAATAATTTTGTGGACTTCTATCAAGTTTCCTTTCAGCTGCCATCTTTTCAATGACAACATTTCTTTTCTTTTTAAGCTTTCCTCATACCCAATGCCCTTGAGACCAAGCAACATTCTGGTCAACCTTCTCTGCTCTCTCTCCAAAGCTTCCACGTCCTTCTAGTAGTGCGGTAACCAAAACGGCACACAATACTCCAAATGTAGCCTCAGAAGGGTGTTAGAGATCTGCAACATTGTATACCAACCTTTTCGCTCCAATGTACTGCCAAGGAAGGCAAGCACACCATTTGCATTCTTAATTACCTTGGCCATCTGCATTACTACGTTTAGGGAAATGTGGATCTGCCCGCTCAGATCCATCTGTACGTTAATGTTCCGAAGGATTCTGCCATTTACTGAGTAATTCTCACTTCAATTTGATCCTCAAAAATGCATCACCACACATTTGTTTGGGTTAAACTCCAGCTACCATTCCTGTGCAGAAGTCACTCATCTTGTTGCATACTTTCACAATTGGCAGTATCAGCACCTCCACCAATTTTTATGTCATCTGTAAATTTACTAATCGGAGCAGCCACATTTTCCTGCAGATCATGTATAGATACCACAAACAGAGTACCTAACACTGATCCCAGTTGAACACTATTAGAATGTCTACATTCTGAAAAATCACCTTTCCATTGTTACCCTCAGTCTTCTATGACCAAATCAGTTTAGTCTCTATCTGTCAAGTCCACCCCAAATCACAAACAATTTTAGATTTTGTACCAGTCTGCAATGTGGGACTATATCAAATGCTCTACTAAAGTCAATATAAACTGTAACCACAATGCTTCCCTCATTAATTACATTTGTCACTCCTTCAAATAATTCAGATTGGTGACAGATGATCTTTCCATGAAAAACCATACGGCCTGTCACTAACGAGCCCATTTTCTTCCAAATGTGTGTATATCTTTCCCCTCAGTATCTTCTTGAAGAGCTTCCCAAACACAGATGTCAGGCTCACCGGCCTATAATTTCCTGGATTATCTTTACTTCCAAGGGAACAATATCGACTCATCTCCAATTCTCTGGAAACTCACCTGTGGTCAAGGAGGATGTGAAAATATTCGCTAATGCACAACTATTTCTTTCCATGCCTTTCATAGTAACCTTAGATAGATTCCATTCGGCCCTCAGGATTGACCTCCCTTAATGCAATTTAGGATAACTGAAACCTCCTCCTTCAATACATTGACATTTTCTCGAGTACTCTCGTAATCATCCCTGATCTCAACATCAGTCATGTCCTTCTCAGTGATTAACAACACAAAGTATTCATTGAGGATCTCTCCCACATCCCACAAGCTCAACTTGTCTTCTTTAAGCTTGAGTGGGCCTAGTCTTTTACTTCAAAACATTAATGTTTTATCTTCCCCATTGACGCTGACAGACCTGCTGATTTTCTCGAGCAATATCTGTTCTTGTTTAAGAGATGACATTTTCCACATTAAGAAAAGGATTCTTTAATTGTGCTTGTCTGTGTATCTTCTGTGTGAGAATGTGATCTGAGAACAAATGTTATTGGGTTTAAGTTTTCTATTTCAGCCGGTTATCTGGTGTTGAGTATCATCTATTCTCAAGGTTTAGGACTGAACATTCAGTTATTCTGACTAGGAAGCCTTTAGGTTAATTTTTGAGGAACATGGACATTCTCACTTTACTGTGTTATGAATACAGACAGAGGGAGGCTGATTTGATTTGGTTATGAGTCTAAGTGTGGTGAATGTGTCCTCAGAGATAAGAGCTGCATTGCTGAAAGATTGAGTTCAGGTCGAAGATAAACCGTGATCACATGGAATGACAGAACAGGCTCAAAGTGCAAATAGGTTCTTCATGATTATGTGACATTCTGTTCTGTAAACACAGCCAAATAATTTCTGCCACTCATCCAAAAGTGAGCTTCAGCTACATTATTTAAAAATGTAGATTCGAACTGCAAAGTTCCATGAATAGAAAACAACTTGTCTGTTTGTGTAGTCGTGGGATTTTTTTTCACCCAAAGTCATAAACGTCAGTGAAAATGTCAACATGTGTGAGCAAGGTGAAAACAACTTTCAGAAAATGATTGCTCCTCATCATGTTATTTTCGGTTTAAGGCAATGTCTTGCATTTTGAAGTATTTCTTCGTCGTCCAAAATATCTTTTAGAAAGAATTCAATAATACTGACGTAATTTGTTTTTTTTCTCTCCATTTGATAACAATAATCATGAGGAGAACTGTCCCAGTGAGACTTACACACCATATAATTGAGGGCTTATTCAGAGATCTCACAGCAGAGTATTTTCAGAAGCTATCATTTCCAGACAAACAAAAATCACTTCTGAACACAGAAATGGGATATGCCCATTCTGTAATAATTCAGGTAGAACGTGTTTACTATCCGTTTCTTGCAGCGTTTGGAGTCACTGGTGAGCCACTATCTCATATTACTGCTGTGAATCGGAGTTTACTGCGCGATTATACAATCGTACTTCTGTTATTCCATATGAGTTTTGCATGGCCATGTCTTCTGGTCCATCGTGTGATGTAATAAAGTGCCAAAACTCTGCTATTGTATTGCGGTAATGAAATTAATGAATTAAAAGTCTTTTGTATCCTACTTTTGTGAACTTCCTGAATATTCCCTCCATTTGCTGTATTCAGGTGCGATATTAGCTTAGAAAATGCATGAAGTAATGATGGTCAGAAATGGCTTCATCTCGTGAAGCTAAGCGATTTCAGAGTTTGATTCACAAATTGTAGCTTCAATGCCAAATATTGAGATAGTTCATTCTCTTTGTGCTGGAATAAGATAGCATGCCCAAAATAAACCGGTACATCAATGTATTTATAAGCTACGACTGTTTTGAAATGTTATATCCTTTACCTAAAATTACTTCACAGATTGACCAATGAATGGAATGCTCTGCTGTCCTTTCCAGATATTCCCCTTTATCTAACTGAGGATAACACTTGCCAACTGGCTGTGAAATTAAACACTTTTAAGTCTTTGGTTACCTCACTTTCAAGTTTGTATATTGGAGTGATGCACTGTTTTGTTTATCAGTGTGTCAGACATCATAGGATTGCACTGATGATCATTCATTGTAGAGTTCTGTCTTTTAACAGTGTAAATGGATTTCAAAAGAGCTTCCTATCATTGTGTAATACCTCCTGGAGAGGAATGCTGCCCAATTCTTTCAATTATTTCTATTAATGCAATGATTTATGGAAATATTAAACATAACAAATTTCCAGTATTCTCTGATGGCGATATTTTTGCGAATCATGTGAAAATTGTAGTAAGTTTACTCACTTTATTGTTTGATATCCAAATTGATGATAATTATCTTTAATATAATCACCTAAGAGTGTGCTTTTGTTCAAAAAATCATTTTCGAATGCTTACTGTACCTGGAGGATTAGATGTGCCATTTTGCATCCTCTGAAACTATTGGCTGAGGTATTGCCTGGAAACATTTTTATGTTTGTTTTCCTTTTTCTCTCTTCAAGCTAATATGTTGGTGATTATTATTCTGTCTCGAAGAAATTGTGGTCTCTCCAAATGTATTTCTTGCTACTTGGTTGCAATGGCAGCATCCGATCCCCTGGTCGTTATTGCTGAACCAATATTCTACAG
This sequence comes from Hemiscyllium ocellatum, assembly GCF_020745735.1. NCBI lineage: Eukaryota > Metazoa > Chordata > Chondrichthyes > Orectolobiformes > Hemiscylliidae > Hemiscyllium > Hemiscyllium ocellatum. The sequence continues at coordinate 14,537,721 of NC_083438.1, forward strand.
GATTGCTCAGATGTATTTCTATGGTACATTCCTGTTCATTACTCCGGTGTGTAGCTTTATTTATGCGCTCGTTTTCACATCAACAGAGATTTCCGTTTGGCTTAAAGTTGCTTTCACCTTCGATCGGTTTATGGCCATATGTTGTGATAAATTGAAAGCAAAGTATTGCACAAAGAAAATGGCAGCTGTTGTAATAGGGACAGTGACTGTTTTGGGTTGTTTAGTATCTGGCGCCTGGTATTTCAGATTTGAACCTCTGTACACGATTGATAATATTCCCTGGTATTGCGTTACAAAAGCCAGCTTCATCACTTCGACTGCATGGTCTGGTTTTGTCATCTTTTATTTCATTTTCATTGTTTTTGTGCCATTCTTAATCATGTTGCTCCTCAACCTTCTGACTGTCAGACGTATTTCAATAGCAAGTAAATTCCGCAGGGCACTGCGTGGCCAGCTCAATGGAGAGAATGGCAAGGATCCAGAAATGGAGATGCGAAGGAAATCTATCATATTACTCTTCAGTATATCTGGCAGCTTTATAATGTTATGGGTGACCCAGCTTGTGTTTTACATTTATCAGCGAATTGTAAAGGCATATTCTTACTCTGTCACAGATCCCCTTTATTACCTGGAATCCATCGCCAATATGGTTCAGCTTCTCAGTACCTGCAGCAACACATGTATATATGTCCTGACCCAGAATAAATTCCGAGACCAGCTGAAGACTGCAGTTAAATACCCCTTTGACCTCATTATGAATTGGCAAAATTTCATGAAAGGCTAAGTTATTTAGATGATCAAACGAAATTCATTACATTACTACATTCCATTCGTGCCCTTCCCCTGTATAAAATACACTGGGTGGAAAGTAATGCAGCATAGACCCAACTGACATCTGTTTATGATATTCCCCATGCAGTTTATGCATATCTGTGAAAAACGTAACTCAGTGTAAGACTTATTCAGCAGACCCGAATTTGTAGGGAATACCCGCATTTCGCACCAAATATATGGCTCTGGAACATCATCATGACTTCAAATACGTTCCTGTATGGCACAAACTGAACTAAAGCAAAATTCTTTAGCAAAAACCTGACTGCAAGCCTGTTTATTGATATGGTACACTTGAGACAAATATAAACAAAGACAGTGATGAACAAAGTTTCGAGAACTGCTAAAGATCATTGTGCGTGTTAAGAGTACGTGGACATACATATAAATAAGTCATAGGTAAGCACATTTAATATAACAGTATGCTGTAATTGGTAAATACATTTTGGATCATGTGAGAGATACAGGATGGCTAAGTAATAGATTATTCGGGAAACTGTCATTTCATTATTAAATAAAGGTAAACCAATGATGAAATTTAGAGATATACGTAAACACTGCTGACAATACCAAACCCACTGGTGAGATGTTTCTAACAAAGAGATGTTTCTATCGGTTAAGAAAGCAGACCATCGTGTTCAGAAAGCTAATGAGGTTACAAAAATTGTGGAGAATGCGGAAATAGTTCTAAAACAATTACAGCAGAAATATCAGGTGATCAAAACATTAAGGAAATGGGTCTGTATTATTGAGAAAGGCAAAGAACAGACAGCTGTCATGGTGCAACATTGTACAAATCCTATCTGTATACAGAGCTGTTTTAGATTGTGGTACAACAGTTCAGCCAGGAGTTCATGAAAAATAACATAACACAGAGAGCCCTCAAACAGGAACTGTGTGACGGCAGAGGAGGGTTAAGAGAGTCAACGACAAAGAGCTTGTAGAAAAGCAGGTTAATCTCTGCGTAGACTTCAGTTACTGGATTTGAGATAACCAAGTGAAGGAGCTATTCGGGATGGTAAAAGGGCAGTTGTCCAGTTAACAGCTCTGCCCTTGAATAGCTGCAGGTAAACATTTCAGTTGGTCTTGTTATTGAACACACAAATGATGGCCTGCAGGACCATGTAATAAATAGGGAGTTGAATTCTCACTATCTTACCCCAAGAGACGGAGAGATTTTATGTGGAGAATTAGGATTTATTGAATTGGGAGATGATCCTTGTGAATGATCAGGAAGTGAAGAGACTCCCGAAGTGGTCACTACAATTGGATACGATGGATATGATAGGCCTACACAGAGCAGCATGACCTACTGGACAAAAGGCAGCTGTACCCACCATCCTTGTTCACAAAGATCTTACACACGTCAAAACATTTGCATATACCCTTTCATCACTCAGCGTCCAGAGTTGGATCCAGTTGCAGGAATCAGTTAAATTCAACAATAGTTTGTTGATGCCTTGAGAGTACTTGCAAAATGGTTTTAGACTAATTCTCAGCTTACTCAGTCCCAAGGTGCCAACAATATCTTGGCAGAGAGCATGAT